>NC_092212.1:78395214-78464167 GCF_043381705.1 Parasteatoda tepidariorum
TTCTTTGGTATAAATAAAGAAAACATCTGTTTATATGCTTTTCGGCTTAAAACACAATTCTTGATTTAAGAAACAGTCAGTTTAAGAAATGGAGGATTATATTATTCAGCAAATATTATTCGAATGCCGCCGTGCTATGTATAGGCAACTACCGCCTATCGATTATACAAAAATTCGACAACCTAGAAGAAGTAAGTAAAACATACTAAAAGAAAATGGAGCAATCATTTTTTAACAAAATGAATTTTTATTTGATACATCCCGTTTCATTTCTCATAGTGTCGAAACTCGTGTTATTAAACATGATCAACAAATGTATGCAAAAGAACATGCGAGAGTTTGAGGAGTATGTGAAGAAAATTCATTAATTTTCCCGCACCCACCACGCTTGGCACGCCGCACCCGCCACGCTTCGCACTGCCGCACCCTGCCCGCACCATTAAGGATAATCTGCACTGCACAAGCACGGTAAGTTTTTATTTATATTTTCATTTCTATCAAATGTTTATTTCCGACTTTTTTTTAAAAAAAGAATGTATTGAAACAGCATCAGACTGAGTCAGACAATATTTGTTATAGAAAAGTCTGATTCGTATTTATTTCATATCGAGCGTGGCAACGGGCGCGTGAGAGCGCAAGAAAACAAGAGCAGACAAAATCAAACAAAAACGAACAACTTGAAACACTGTCAGACCGAGTCAGAAAATATTTCCCATAGAAAAATCCGATCGATACTCACACCAGAGCTGAATATCGAGCGAACAGGCCGTTGCCACCGGTCAAACAAACTTTCGGTCGAGCACCAATTCTCTATGGCGTTTAACATTACGAATCGATCGATATTGAGTCAGAAATGATCAGACTGAGTTACAACATCCCAACTATATACTACTTACAAACACATCATTCCTTACAGTTGTGACTATTAGTTTTGTTACATCGTGTACAAACACATCATTCCTTACAGTTGTGACTATTAGTTTTGTTACACCGTGTTAATAAAAAAAGAAAAAGAAAGATGAGTAGTACGAAATTTTCATTAACCACAAACCCAATTTTCCCTGCTTTTACATTCAAACTAATGAAAATATGTGCTTACCTTTTGTTTTTCTCAACAGAGGTATGAACGCTTTAGTTAGGCGCATGGTTCCCAAGACATTAACTTGGATTTGAGTTTCGCATTGCTTCCATGTCTGCCATTCAAACAGTCCAAAAATACAAACTCCAGCATTGTTGATCAGAGCCCATAAATCTGTGGTAGAAGAACAATAGGCATGAGGAAAAAAAAATACATTCATACGAAACCTCACTAACTCAAAATATTAATTTTTCAGGAAACTATTATTTCTAGATATATATGAAGCGTATATTTGATATAGCTGACAGATATGAAAAAATTTACGGTATAAATTTAAACAAATTTTTTTTTGTTCTATTGACAATAGATATTCCTCATTTAAACTCTTTCATATATGAACAATAGCTTAAATTCTCCCTCTTAATTTTTTTTTCTTTTTTTTTAGTGGAGGGGAGATTAGGTACGAAAAATAACTTGTCTGAACATATTTGCTCCATAACCATAAAATGTTAAGATTATAAGGTGAAATCATTTCCGTTTCTGACCTTACTGCATCGAAAACAATATTGAGAAAAATTTCTTCCATTTCACCATTTTTTGTATAGCTTTCTTCACTTTAACAGCAGAAAAATTAATTTCCGTTAAAAAAAAAAAAGAATTATGCGATTGCGGAAGGCAACTTACTTTCAATTCGTTATTGACATACAATTTTTGTATTTTCAACATTAGCATTTTGACGTTGTTTTGGAAAACTATCGTTAGAATGGTCTTCGGACTTCTCCTAATATGCCGTACTCTCAGATTTAGCTTTCACTACATATTACGATTAATTGTTTTTAGAAAACACCGGAGAAACGTAAAATTTTTGGTATGGTTATTTTAATCTCACTTTTACTCGCCAACCATTGCTTTGTTTTGCGATTTGAAAAGTTTTAAACTTTTGCCATTAAATCAAGTACTGAATATGTGCATATCAGATTTTAGTTAAATTGCTAGATTTTCTATTTAATTACTATGAGCCATGATGACTCGGGAGAGAGAGCGTTCCCCTTCTAAAGAGGTAAACCGGGTTTGAATACCAGCGATATCTGGTCCATACGAGTTCCGCATCCGGCTTGCAACGACCACAGTGCTGACGAAAAATGTCTTCAGTGGTAGACGGATCATGAGTTATAGTCCCCTTGCCGTTAGGCTAACCATGGGAGATTTTCGTGGTCTTCCTCACCATGTAAAGCAAATGCGATTTAGTTCCATCGAAAATTCCTCCACGAAGGCAAATTTCTCACAATACTTCATGCAACAGTTTCATTGTCTTCTGAATTGGATTCAAAATTGCAAGGCTACAGAGTTGAACATTAGTAGTCGTAAACCCGAAAATTGGGTCGGCTGTTCCACGATGGTTATAAAATATTTAACTATTACGAGCCATAGTGACTTAGGGAACGAATGGATTGGCCAGTCAAATCCCCTGACCTGAATCCTATTGAAAATGCTTGGGATGCTCTTGGGAGAGCTATTGCGATGCGCCATTAATAAATTCATAAAATAATAATAATAAATTTTAATAAATTCATTTCAATGGATTTTTATCCACCACTATTTCTAAATAATTCGTAGGCTTATATAATTCACTACTTTATAGTACTGATGTCTTGTTATACCTTTAAAAAGCATACTTGCCAAGATTTATTCTTTTCGAGAATGGATTTTCCAAGTGGTAGTAAAACAATTACCAAAAAACAGTTTTACTCAAAAAGATATTTATATTTTAACCAGGTTGAAAATCGCTATAGTGAGGATAATAGGCTTTTTATATATTTGTAATTATTTATATGTAGTGGTGGTCAAACTTATTTATAATTATTAATGTAACACAAAAGGTTTAGTGAAATAACATGAATTTTGCTAGCACTTTAAATATGAAAAAAAAAAATCTTCCGGAAAAACTGGAAGAGTTGGCAGGTATGAAAAAGTCATGCAAAAATAGTCAAATAATAGCAAAATTTAATCTGTAGTTATTTACCGATTTTTTAATTGTTTTGGCATGTCCAGAGCAGTTGGCATCTCTGTAAATGACTACCAGATTTTAACAAAATTTTAGTTACAACATTTTTAATGTTTTTTTTAATATTTTAATATATAAAACATGAATAAAATTAAATAGTTAGAAATACTGATAGCAATAGTGCGAACTCATTTTACTCCTCTCGATAAATAGCTATAAATAAAATGGCCTATCTACCAGTTTTTTGTTTACTTTTTAACTTTTCTATCCAACTTCCAGCCCTGTCATCAAACCTTTCTGATATTATTAAATAAAGTTTCAGCTCAAAATTCTTTTGTTCAGCTTATGATGAACTGCTTACAAAATGAACAATAATTGAAGCACAATAATTCCAAACAGAAATACGTATCTTAAACTACATTTAAATGAAGTTCATAAAGGAAATTTAAAAAGAAAAAGTTGCCGGATATTAAATGTTTGAAGTAAAACTTAATTATAGAGATAGCTATTCACGGTGAACTTTCTAATTTATTATTTTAAATTTAATAATTCCTTTTTGATTTCGAAAAAATTTATTTTAAATCACTTTAACTACCTTTACATGTAAATAATTAACTTAATATTTTAAATCTTTGTTATTCATTTCAAGAATTTTTTAGGTGCTTATGAAATTTAAAAAAATTTCGTCTTACAATTATTAATGCAATTTTAATTTCGAAAAACTTCTTTCAAAAAATACTAATTTTGGCAGCTAAGTAATAATTTATCTTACCTTGATCATTCTGCTTCAGAGAGTCTGTAACTAATTCCACTGCATTCCGCACGCTTTCGTCATTAGTGATGTCTAAAGGAACGATGTGGACGCTATCTGGAAGCGAACCCTTAGCTTTTTCGGGATCCAAACAACCGGCGTAGACTTTGCATCCTAAATCCGCGAAATAAATTGCCAAACGATGACCAATGCCAGTATCACAACCACTAATAAAAATCGCTCGTTCTTTCGCGTCAAGGTATTGATTTCTTCTTTCCTGTCGCCAAAAGGACCATAAAAGCCAAATCAGCAATGTTAAGCCACCGATCAACAATGTAAACAAAAACATATCGATGCCTCCTTTTTCGATCAGCAGCTTTTTCGTTCCTTCGCTATCATAACGCTGGGGGTAACACTAGAAGCTGGAAAAAATAACAGTTTTTATATTCTTAAAACGATAATGAGAAACAAAAACTAGATAAAAAAAAAATATCAAACTGGTTCCCGTATTACTGATCAAAAACAACCCATTTTTTTATCATTTCCCCTGCTTCGATATACAACAACCCCAGGTATACGAAGATGATGATACTAATAACACCTTTTTACATCAGTTCACCTTGAGGGAACCAATACCCCCTATTCCCTCTTTTCTTCCCTCCCACTTAGATTTATCAAAGAAGGTTATGACCTTGAAAAATTGGAATCTATAGAAAGGAAAAGGATAAGAAAATTTTTTGTTGGGCAAGAGGAGAAAATATTCTGAAGCATTCCAAGTCGCTATGAGTTCGGAAAGAAAGAGTTATTCTTTTTTTCTTTTAAACTTGTTCTATATTTATTTAAAAAATAATCACGCGCGAAATACATGTTTATAACCTCTTCTCAATATTCGCTTTCTAGTTTATCTTGCACTAATGCATTAGATCGTTTGCGTTAATTACGGGAAAGATAAAAGATAAGCTTACAGCTTTCATCGACAGAAAAGGGTTTGGATTGAATTTTAATTAACTTTTAACGCACTTATATTTTTCAATGTTGGTGGGCTTTCGTATTTATAACTTTGTAAAACTACAGTTCCAATTATTTTTAACATTATACAAGTTTTAGCATCTGTAAAAATTCAAATAGTGGTATCAATTTTGTAATAAAAAAGCTGAAAATTCCTCAGACTCAGCTTTCAATTTAGAATTAAACATTCAAATCCATTGCCTTCGGATCTACGTATACATTTATTTAGAGTAATATATTATTCTAGTTGCTACAAACATGAAAAAAAAAAATGCAGTTTTCCACCTTAATATTTTTTTTTCGCCTTAAATTTAATATTTCTGTAATTTTTTTTTTCAGACGCTAACAAACTAACTCTAGTACATTTACAATAGGAAAGTTTTTGTAAAATTCAGTAACATGATTTAAAAATTTCAGTTATTAAAATTGTATTTATTTAGTTTTATAAATTTATTCGGTTATTTAGATTTATTCTCTGTATAATTATTTTTTTACTTTATTCATTATTTCTAACATTTTAAAAAATAAAGTCCAGAGTAAGCTAACTTAGAAATCAGTAAGCGTTTAATGCAGAGCTCTTAAAGGTCCGCTAAAACATTTATGTGATAGCAAAACTTGAATAATAAAGTCTTTTTTATTAAAGTTTTTAAAAGAATCTTCATAAAACTATATTGATTGCCATAATAATTTAGAAATTATTTCATACACAGAAATCTGATACATATAGAATAAAAATATTATTTTATTTGAATCGGTTACAAAATTATTGAAATTACCTATTGATTTAATGCTTAGCTTATTACCAGTTAAATAATTTTGGTGGACTTTTGGGAGCTTTATTTATGAGTTCTGACTGGAAAAAATAAAAAGAAGTGATCAAGGTTTCATGATATTGATTGTTATTTTATAGATTTTAATTTCCTTTTAACATTTGGATCATAGATAAGGTCAATTGTATATATGTATTTATTTTAGTTAGCAAAATATTGTTGCTTGATATTAATTTATTAAATAATTCCGTTTTCTGAAACGGTATCTACCACTATTCAATTTTTTCCAGACTGCAGCAACTGGTTTACTTTTTAACCTCCTTTTTCATTTATCCGAATGACATGATTGCTACGTCCAAATACATCAACATCTTATTTTTAAGTTACCAATCCTATTAAAATAAGATTAATGAAATAATATAAAAAGTAAAGCGTCATAACTTAAAATGTAAAGTGGTACCTACTCATTAAAAACAATTATTTTAATATTCTATTAATTGCTACTTTTAGCTTAAAATGAGGTCATAGCGTAGATTTTTTTTCAATATGTATTTCATAATTCAAATTTTTATAAGAAAATTTTTATTAATTTAATCCTCTAAACATCTATTAATTACGAGGAAATAATTTTTTTCAGCAGCAAATAAGTCATGGAGGAACTTTGATGAAAAAAAATTAAAATTAAATTTAATTTTAAAAAAAGTTCTAATCAATTGTTATAGGACAGCTGCATAAAAAATTAAAGCACTGGTAGTGAGAAATTGAAGAAAAAAATTGTTCTACAAATTCCTATCTACCAAAGTATATTTACAATTATAAAAGACATGTATCTGGATGCTCAAAATTGTTTAATTCTAAAAATTAAAATGAAAGCGAAACCTTCAAAATTTCCATCAGCCTCGTGAAATATTTGTCACCAGTTTCAAAATTTTTTCTGGCTGTGGTCAGCCCGAGACCTCCATAATGCTTTCAAAATATCAAGTTTTCTGCAAATAAAAAAAATAGCGTTTAGGTCTCTCATGGCATGGAAAGAATTCGGTCTCAAAAGATAAACTTTCAAAACAAGCCCAAAATTTCACTAGATTAAATTTTGCAGTAACTAAAGTTAATAACTTCTCTCGCAAAAATGCTGAATATTTTTTTTTATTTTTTTTTACAATATATATTTGAAGCATGGTAAATTTGTTTTTGGCCTTTCAATTTTATGTTTTGTGAATTTAATTTCAAATTATATGGGCATGTATAATTGGCTCTAACGTATAATAATGAAAAAAACATGCACGAGTTGAGTTACTCACGCACTAATTGATAATTAGCCGAGTGCATAGCTAATAACTTTTTTGAACATTACAAAAATGGATTAATAATAATATTTATAGTTGAATTATAAATTTTTTTCTATTTAATATTTTTACTGATAGATTGCTATACTTATAAATAAATACTATGAACCATTAGATTTCCTTTAGCAAAAGTAGCTAAGTTTAAGATAACCGCACCTTAAAACATGGTTTTTATTTAATTATATAGTTGTTAATTATATACCAGTAAAGTATTTCTAATCCTTGGTACTGGCTGATTTTTTTATTGTATTTTATTTAGAGCAGTTCCGTTGAGGAAAAAGAATAAAAAGAAGCTACTTTAATTCATAGATTTGTTTTGTTTAATACTGTATAGATGGCAGCATTTAAAGTTTCAATCTAGGTTGTTTTTGTTTTTTTTATTAATTTGACTGAATAATATGAGGTTTCTAGGTAAGTGCCATCTATTGAATTAAAACAGAAACACTTAACCACCTTGCGTTTACTGCTTAATGTTGAGAAAAGGTAAAACTAAAATTTTTATGTTTTCTCCATTGCGTCTGACAACAAATAAAATTTCCTTTTTTAATTACGAATTTCTGTTCTCATTCAAAATTTATTTTTACTGTTCAAGAATTATTTTAAAATATATGGAAAAAAAAATTTTAGTTTTGAAATTATTTTCATTTCCAAGCGTTTTCATATTTAATTTACGTACTAAATTTGACAGTTAGGAAAATGGAACTCCATGATCCTTTTTTTCCGTTCTGTTATTTACAGGGAACAAGAATCTCAAACAGTACTGTACTTTTTATTTACATCGCGTTTATTTTTCCGTTTTCATGATTTTAGTGGATGTCCATTTTATATATTTTTTTCTGAATCTCTAATTACAAGCAAAAATATATTTTGGTATTTTTTAATTATGAGAAACAGTCTAACAGTTGCTGAAATTATATAATTTGGCATTTTTAATTATGAAAGCAGTCTAATAGTTACTAAAAGAAATCTATTAAATTATAGGAATTATAAATTATAAAATCCAAAAAAAAACTTCATTCATATTTAAAAATTTATCAATAATTAATTTTGCAAATTGAAGAAATTTCAATGATGGATAACTGTTTCTCTAAGATCTAAATGCTTGTAAATAAGTGCAAATTTGAAAAATTCTTATTTTTAAGTGAGTCTTGTTTGGAAGAATTTACCTTTGACGGAGAAAAATGCACCTGCATTTCCTTCATAATTATAAATTAATAAAATGTTAAATGTAATACTTTTCGGTTATTTATAGCTAATTTAATAGAAAATAATGAAAAATACTTTTTAAAAAATTCGGCGTCAAAGCGCTAATTATCAATTTTTTTTTAAAGTAAATCCGCCATTCTGATTCGTATGAGAAATTATATCTTAAGCATTCGATCAAGAATATAAAAAAAAGCGGTAAATTTAGAATTTGGATTACAAACATTTTATAGACCATTGCACTCTCTTTATTAACAACTATTATGGGAAAGAGGTACGCTTCTTGTTTTTCAGTGGTTCAACCTATGGTCAAGAATACGATTTATTCACCGGAAGGACCCATTCATACATCCATCAGCAGATGGCAATTTTGACCTGAACCTGAAAACGATTTTTCTCCAATTCAGTACCCACAGAGGTATTTTATTTTTATTTTATAACCATCGTTGAACAGCCAATTAAATTTTTCGTGTTTACGACTAGCAATGTTCAACTCCGTAGCTCTGTAATTTTGAGCCCAATCCAGAAGACAAGGGAATTCCTGGATCAGGTATAAGGAGAAATTTGCCGTGCGTGGAGGACTTTTTGATGGAACTAACCGGCATTTGCTTTACATGAAGATGAAGCGAACCTCCCACGGTTAGCCTGACAGCAAAGGAACTCTAACCCATGATCCGTCTACCACTGAAGATATTTCACATCAGCACTGTGGTCGGATTCGTATCGACCGCCATCGCTGGGATTCGAACCCGGTTCTCCTCATCGGAAGGCGAACGTTCTACCCCCCGTGCCATCGAGGCTTCCTCAGAGGTATTCATTTGCTATGGGAATTTGGAGGACTTTGTGAACCGACAAATTCTAACGTGCACCAGTCACCATTCGGGGATTCTTCGGCCGGGTAAATTCAAACTCCCGTTTTCACGAACACGAGTCAAACGTCCTACCAACCAAATATTATTGCCAATATTATGTTGTCGTGCGTTTAAATTATAACTATTAATAAATTTGGGTAATCAGGGTTCTTTCATTCTTTAATAAAACATGATAGATAATAAATAGTTATAATAACAGCTCTTTCGTTTTTTCAGAATACAATCATCTTTGGAATTCTACATATATTAGTCGGGTAATGACTGAATTGTTCATCTTTTGCAAAAAGATAAAAACCTGGTAATTTGATTGCTTTCCCTTTATGAAATTTATATCGATAGAACTAACCACATATTAAATTTATATCTAAAAGAAAAAATAATTTCAGATTATTCTATATTAAATCTATTGGAAATAAAATTTTAAAAAAATCAGTTGAAAAATACTTTGTCGAATTCGGCCAACCGAATATTCGGAAAGGGCCGAATACCGAATAGTGGCCGAATATTCATTGCATCCTTAGTTTAAATATTACGCAATCGTGTTTTTGGCCCTTTTCGACATCCCCCTTGTCTGCAAAAGGCAGATTACTTCCTTGTCATGCTTACGTAAATAAATCACGACTCCTCTTCCCCTGTTTTTAAATTTAAAAAAAAAAAATAATAATAATACATTTTAGATATTTGCTAAAGTAACTAAATTTTAAATAAATTTGAAATTAATCTGTAATAAGAGTTGCAATAACAATACTTGTGTTAAAAAGAATTTTAAAAGAAATATAGGGGACAGAAATTTTTTTTTCTACTTTTTCTTTTCCAAAAATTATCTTTTATTCTAAACCTAAAATTCTTCCGAATGAAAAAGTCATGCAAATTTGTCGGTTACACTCATTTTGTAAATGAATATGATATGAAATATGGAATTAGCGAATACTGTTGTTTCTGTAATTCCAAAATTCATTTCAATGCATTCACACAAATACGATGCAGATATGTTTCCTCATCTCTTTAAAATTATTATAAATACAAAACTATTAATTTAGAATAGACACTTACCCAATCAATTTCAAGACGTATCGTAGAAAACTGTTAAAAATGTTTATTTATTCCCAGAAATGTTGATTGTTTGAAAGAAGAACGGATAAATTATCAGTCTGAATTTTGGTTTTATAAATTTCATCACAAAAAATCACTTCCGTATTGATAAGTAGTAACAATTTCACTGAAAACTTCTTTTTTTTTCATAAGAAGTGGGTTATCTTTTTAGATACATTTATTAACAATACAGTTGGATTTCTAGTAACGAGTCATTTTTCAGAGTTAAATAATTTTTACACCTCTCAGCCCATTTGAGCTTGGCTTCCTTTTTTGAATGACGGTTCTTTTATTCAAAAAGGAATAAACTGGTAGCAGAAGTACTTCATTCTTCTATCTCATTGATTCTATTCCATCAATGAAATAGAATTTCATTGATTCATTGGTTCAATTATCGTCTACTCGTTTATTTCATTGATTCAAGAAAAACGACCTACCCAAACACCCCTCTTCTTCCAATCCTTGCAGAGAGCTTGCTATTTTACTTTCTTTTTTTTTCTCTCGTTTGTTGTAAAATTTCTAATATCATCTCCCATTTCGGTTTTAAATTCATCTAAAGCCTGTTAAGAAAATTGAATTTCTATTTACAAATTAACATCAAAACAAAATCAAGCAAAATCAAAATTACATTTCTTTTAGGTTGTTAACAAAATTAAATTTCTAATATCATCTCCCGTTTCGGTTTTAAAGTCATTTTAAGCCTGTTGACAAATTAAATATCTGTTAACAAAAACAAAATAAAAATTGAATTTCTGTTAGCTTGTAACAAAATTAAATTTCTGTTGACAGAATTAAATTTCTGTTGACAAAATTAAATTTCTAATATCCCATCCTGCTTCGATTTTAAAGTTATTTTTTAGCTTATTACAAAATTAAATTTCTGTTTACAAAATTATAATCAAAACAAAATCAAGTTAAATTTCTGTTCATATAATTATAATCAAAACAAAATCAAATTGAATTTCTGTTTACAAAATTATAATCAAAACAAAATCAAATTAAATTTCTTTTGACTGAATTGATTTTATAAAATCCTCTCCCGTTTCGGTTTTAAAGTCATTTTTAAGCCTGTTAACAAAATTAAATTGCTGCTAACAAAATTAAAATCAAATAAAATCAAAATAAAATTTCTGTTAACCTGTTAACAAAATTAAATTTCTGTTAACAAAATTAAATTTCGAATATTCTCTCCCGTTTCGGTTTTGAAGTCAATTTTAAGCCTGTTAAGAAAATTAAATTTAAATCCATTAAATCGCTGCGTTTACCATATTTTTTGTCAGTGCGACCCTGGCTACATCGAACAAACTGCACACGTTTAAAACTTTCTTGAGCACGATCCATAAGTCCATTTCCAAGAATATGTTAAATTATTAATTGATGTTCATTCACAGACTTTTGGGCCTAATTCACTTTCAACAATGCCGAAATTATTTCCACTCCAGTCACATCAACTCATCTTGATGCCCTGGAATCTTGTTTTATTCGTATGAATGCTGATTCCGGCATTAATTCCTCAACATGTCTCCATAGCGCATGGCTATGCAGTTTATCCCGATTTGCCTCTCTTAGCTACTGTGGTTTTTAATGTCCTTTTTTTCATTTTTATTTAACCGGTTTTCGTTGGCAACTTTAAAGTTGCCAAGTGGCCGATTGGTCAGCATGCCTAACTGCAAATCCCATGGTTGCGGGTTCGATTCCCGTGGAGAACATGGATGTTTCTCTCTCTCCCTGTTGTTCTCTGTTGTGTGAATGTGGCCCGCCCTGTTAACGGGTATCTTTGGCAGTGTGGCGTGGGTAATGTTGCTCGCCTCCGTGACGTAGATTCACAGGTGCCCACTAGGTAACGATAAATGAGCAACACTTCCGGCATCTTCAGAGGTAAAGAATGATAGTTCAGTGCCTGCCTTAAAAAAAATTTATAAATAAATATAGAAAATTTTACATTTTATATTTCAAATAATGTGTGTTTCTTCTCATTTACTCCTGGCAAATCATGAAACTGGGCACCTATCTTTGGGCACTTGAAACATGTCGACTATCATTTTCAATTTGTATATTTTTAATGCGAATGAAGTTTTTAATAAAGGTCTGGCTACAATAATATTTCAATGTGTAGCTCAATATTTATTATATAATTCGGATCCGGAGTCAAAGCTGAGTGCGTTTATAATTCTATAATATATAGCTGCCAACTTTTACTATTTTTGTTAAAGATTTTTCACGGTAGGGGTAAAAAAGCGAAGTAAAAGTATTAAAGCAATCTCGCAAATTTTTAAATTTCGAAATCACTTTTAGGGTATTCTATTTCTATTTCTTCATTTCATGGTAGCATAATAATTTTACATCAATTATTTTTAAACCAAAAATCATATATTAGAGTAAAAAAGCTTCTTACCACTGGGAAAATCTTTTCATAGAAATCGTGAAAGTTGGCATATGTGTTACTAATGCAAGGATGAAACTGGAGACTAAAATTGTAAACTAATAAAAAAGCAAAAATCTTTTAAAAAAGATTAAAATTGACAAATTTTTCTAGCATCTATCTTTGAATTTAGTATAGAATGCAAATGCAGAGGGCTACTTCGTTTTAAAAAATGAATAATTTGCATGATTGAGTTCAGTTATTGAATGCATATGAGATTTTGTTCTAAAATTGAATAATTTGCTATGTATATCATGGTGGTAATAGTGTTATAGTTTTTTTTCTTATCTTAATATACATAAGCGCTCAGAGCTTTCTGTGTTATCACCTTTTTGCCTTCTTTTCTTCAGAAATGAATGTGCTTTTAAAAGGACGTTAGATATAAAGGATTTAAAATTTTCTCGAAGGTACGTGCATTTTATTTAATATAAAGCACATTTCTTTTGCTCACTACTTAGTAAAAATGTGATTTAAGAAAACCTCAAATGACAGAGTATATGTTCTTGTGTCAGTTAGTAAGTAGTAAAGATTGTCTGGGTTAAAAATCGAAAGGAATATTCATTAAGCAGGTCTGCAAAACTATTATGTTTTATGAAAAATATTTTATAGACGGGTACACAATTAAAAACTAAAGTTTTCAGAATGTTTGTTAATTTTGTCAACCTTTTAAAAGCCTCACCATAGGAGAGCTGGAACAAAAAGGAGTTTGACACAAACTTTTGAATCATTTATGTGAAGTCCAGTGGAAAATAGTTTCAAGTGAAATTTACAGAACAGAGAATCATAACTGAAAAAACTTATCTGCCACTAAAAATAATTTTCCAAAAAAAAAGTTACAAATCGGCAGTCCTATATTAAATATAGGAAACAATACAGAAAAATTTACTGATATTGTTGTTGTTTATTTACGTCGCACTAGAGCTGCACATTGGGCTATTGGCAACGATCTGGGAAACGTCCCTGAGGATAATCCGAAGACATGCCATCACAATTTTGAACCTCTGCAGAGTTGATGGCACCTCCGCTTTGGTAGCCCGACGACCTGCACGCGAAGTCGAGCACTTTAAGATAGAACAGTTTAACGAGGACTAATACCGCACACCCTCTGTCCCTACGTAGACTAATCCAAGTGGTCACCCACTCTCACACTGACCGCAGCCAGTGATGCTTGACTTCGGTGATCTGCTGGGAACCGTGTCTTTACGATCAGCCCACTGCGGGACTTACTGATATTGAAGCAGTTAATTTATTATTACTGCTACTAAAATATTTACTATCAAAATATTAAGTGAAATATTAAAATATTATGTTAACTATTAAAATATTTACTATTGTATAATAAGTGAACTATTAAAATATTTACAAATTAAAGATGTAACAATAGCAATATTAATTCTTAATATTAAAAAGGTAATAAAAGATTATGAAAATTTAATCAGACCTATGTAACATTTATCAACTTTTTATAATTTTTTTAAGACTGCAGCACTCATGGTAATACATACGCCAATTAATATTTTTTTTTCATCTTGCATTTATAAATTTGTTAATCATTTGCATAAGCTAAGTAGCGCTATTCTTTTTTTCGAAAATTACCTTGACTTTCAAAATCGGGATCGTATGATGCAAAGTTTGATTCGAATTTCATACTACATGTCTCGTTCAGGTTCAATACAAAACCTGTAAACAGTTGAAAGAATTCTACTTAACAAAACTAATAACAGATGAATAAAAACAGAGTTTTAATCAAAAACATCGTCTTCCCCAACATCAAATAGAAGTTGCGTCATGTTGTTTATAAACGTTTGGCGACCTTTTTCTGCTTTCAACGCCAACTATTTATTTTTCATTTCGTTAAAAGAAAGAAGAAAACAAAAAATAGTTGTTAACAAGCTGAGCAAACGAAAGAAAGATTTCAGGTTAAGTTACGCCCAAACTAAACGATGTAAAATGCTTAATAATAATGATATTTCAGATGAAAATTAATTTTTCCTTAATTATGCTTTTTTTCTGTGTGTTAAATGCCACTTGTAAATACTAATAAAAATTTAATGGGAATGTAATACACTGCCTCAAGCACTGTAAGAAATTAATACCAAAAATCTCACGAAATTGTCTTCGTTTTTGACGAAACAGTTTCCTGGTATATGCTCCGTTATGTTACATATGCATGTATTTAGTCAAATATATGTTATTTCGTCAATTATATATTATATGTAATTCTTCGGTTTATGTTATTTTGTCAAAGTGACAAAAGTTATTCAAGTAAACTAATTTCGTCAAAAGTAAAGAAGTACTTCGTTCATCTAATTTTTTTGACACCTCATGGTGGATTGTAATTAGAGCGTCTTAGAAATATATATAAAATGGACACCGATGTCCCATCCACAGTAAAAATGGATACTCAAATTTCATGAAATTGTCTTCGTTTTTGACGAAACAGTTTCCTGGTGCATGCTCCGTTATGTTATATATGCATGTATTTTGTCAAATATATGTTATTTTGTCAAAGTGACAAAAGTTATTCAAGTAAACTAATTTCGTCAAAAGTAAAGAGTACTTCTCTAATCTAATTTTTTTGACACCTCATGGTGGATTGTAGTTAGAGCGTATTAAAAATATATATAAAATGAACACCGATGTCCTATCCACAGTAAAAAAATGGATACTCAAATTTCATGAAATTGTCTTCGTTTTTGACGAAACAGTTTCCTGGTATATGCTCCGTTATGTTATATATGCATGTATTTAGTCAAATATATGTTATTTCGTCAATTATATGTCAAGTATATACATATGTAATTCTTCGGTTAATGTTATTTTGTCAAAGTGACAAAAGTTATTCAAATAAACTAATTTCGTCAAAAGTAAAGAAGTACTTCGCTAATCTAATTTTTTTAACATCTAATGCTGGCTTGTAATTAGAGCGTTTAAAAATATCTATATAAAAGGGACACCAGTGTCCCATCTACTGTTAAAAAAAAAGGATATTCAAATTTCACGAAATTTTCTTCGTTTTTGAGAATACCGTTTCCTGGCTACCGTGTCCTCCGTTATGTAATATATATAAAATATTTCGTTAAGTATATATTATATATGTTATTCCCTAGTACATGTTATTTCGTCAAGGGGACAAAATAACCATTGTCACTTCTTCAAGGAAACGAAATTCATCAAAAGTTAAGAAATACTCCGTCAATCTAATTTTTTTGACCCATCATGGTGTCTTGTAATTTATTAATTGTCACTGTAAAAAATGGATAATCAAATTTCACGAAGCCGTTTCCTGTTATATGCTCCGAGTGAACATTTCTTCATCTTCGTCAAAGTGACGAAATAACTATCGTCACTACTTAAAAGAAATTAATTTCGTCAAAAGTAAAAAAATACGCCAATCTAATTTTTCGACACCTCATAATCCTTAAATTATTGAACACTTCTTTGTGGACAATGTAGATGGCCTACCGTCGCCCCAACATAGATAGATGGACAGATAGAAGCGGGATTTGAACCCGAGACCTTCCTGGTATGAGACCGACTCCCTGACCACCCTTTAACATTCTTTTTGGGGTAACTGTAAGACTGTTTATTATAATTTTTTAAAAAATATTTTTGCTTGAAATTTGAGAGTCAGAAGAAAATACATAAAAGGGGCAATGGATTCTGATACAGATATAATTTTTCTGAAAAATACGGATATAACTTATTTGATTTTTTAACATTAAGGCCTTTGTAACCCTGGAATAAATTGATTAAGCACCGTGTAGCTCAGTTTGAACGTAGAAAAAGGTTAATGCGTACGAAGGAACGTTACTGTTCAAAAAAAGTAAATAAACAAAGTAAATCGAGGACATTTAAGGTCTCTTAAAATGTAAACAAACGTAATATTATCATCAATGAAACAACAGAAGATGACTTTGCAAGTTGACTATCAGATGTAGTATTCGGTTCGTGGGAGAATATTAGTGGAGGTCAAGTCGCAGACAATGTTGATTTCATCAGTTAAACTCAGTTTAGTCACGTGATGAAAGTTTAGGGAAGTACCTAAATATAGAATAAAAGGATGATAGAAAATAATAAATGCATTAATAAAGGCAGGAAAGGCATTATCAATACGTCGATTGATTTATTCTAAATTTAGTATTAAAACTTGTTTACCAATGATTGCAATTATTATTTGTTTGCAACTAAAGGGTATTGTTCAAAAAAATATTTGCCACAACCTAATTTTCGAATTTACTAAACAAATCAGCGTTTCTATAGTTGAATGAAAATAGAAAAAAATCGCCTAAAGTGTTTTTGAAAATTATCAAAACAAGACGAAACATAGAAAGACGCCATCAGTGCTTAAAAACTAACAAAACATGTTTTTTATTTTGGTAAAACCGCAACACAAATATTTTTGAAAGGTTTTTAAAAAAATTATAAAAGACAGAGATTACTCCGTACTAAAAATATTGAAATTTTCTCCTGGAATTAAGCTTTTTGCATACCCAGAGATGCGAACTTGCTCCGGACAGCAAATATATATTTCAAAGTGGTAGTTTATCAATTGTGATTCTTGATTTAATAAATTCAATTTAATAGATTTTTATCCACCACTATTTCCAAATAATTCGTAGGCTTAAATAATTTACCACTTAATGGTACCAATGTCAAGCCATGCCGTTCAAAAAGCAAGCAGAAATAGTCAAATATTTTTGGAATTTACTTTGTAGTTATTTACCGTTTTTTAAATTATTTTGGCGTGTCCGGAGCAGTTGGCATCTCTGCATACCGATATTACTTCTGGGGTTCCATCAACAATCACCACTCTAAAATTAAATTTTTTTCAGATTAGTAATTATTAACTACATTATTTAAAAATTTTTAAAAAATACATAGAAACACTTTAATATGTATTTTAAATTATTTAGTGCTCTTATTAGCATTTTGTAAAACTCAGAGTGCAGAGAGCTAAACGCATCTAATTGCTATTGCACAAAGCAGAAATTAGAGAAATGAAGGATTTCATGATGATTGGAAATATATAGAAATGATTTTAAAAGTTTTTTTTTTATATAGATACTTGTTTTAGCTATCAATACATTTTTAACGCAAGACAAGCAAAGTCATTTCCACGGTTTTGCATTGGGGCCCAGTGGGACCATATTATGGCCCATTGTGTGGTCCCAATACACCCTTAATTTTTTTTGCTTTGTATGGTAGTATGCGTACATAGAACAATATATTTAACCAAATTTCAAAATTGTGGGTTAATATTATGATAATATATGGGTCTTAAAATATATTCTGAACATGACCAAAGTTTTTCTAATTTCCGACACTTTTGCCGAGCTAATTTTTATGAAGGACATCTCAGCTTTGTCCAAACTCTAAACCAAGTCTGTCAATTTATCCGAATTTTTTTGGAACAGTAAAAACTTCTTAACTTCGGAGCTCCGTACTGCACTGTACTGTAATAAACATCAGAGCACCTGAGGCCGCTTTCGGCCCTTTTCCCATTCATCTTCAACTTGAACTTTGTGTTGTTTCGATGAGGTGGTGGAATGCAAATGTAGAAAAGGAGTGTGGATCATTGAGTTCTGACTGTGTAATTATATGCAGATAAGACCATAATGTAAAAGTATGAGGTATAACTTGAGCTAAGCTGATGTGGCGAAAATGACGTTATGTATTTGCTATTGCTGTCGAGTATGATGCGTCACTGCAGTAGTATGCTGCTATTGGTCTGATGTTCTAGTCTTCAGTTAAGTTTTCATATAGGAATATTGCATTGAAATAAGCTGCAGAGCAAGAGGGAGCTTTTTCATTGAATTTGGCAAAACGGCTTTCAGTTAAAAATTAAAAAAAATAAATAAATAAAAGCACTAGAGGACTACTAACTAAAATTTGAAGATTTCATGTTAGTTTTGCCATCTTTTTTAAATACTCAACAAGGCTTAACTGTAAGAAAACGATATATCACATAAGCCTTTGAACTATTTAGAAGTAGTGGCGAGTAAAAAACTCTTAAAGCAAACATAACAAACCAAGAATCATACATTAAAAGACTACCACTCGAAAATATTTATCCGCTGTCAGGAACAATTTTGCATCTCAGTAACTCTATCTTTTTTTAAAAACAGTTAAACTTTCAGTAATTACCATTGATCATTAACATTTAAAAGATATATATATCCACTTTTAAAAATACGTCTTTGTAAACTTACCAAGATCCTTAGAAAAATAACCTGCGTCAAATGGTTCTTCCGGAATACCAACTCTATCACAGCCTATATGCAAATTAACGCAGATTTTTTCGATAAAGCCACGGAATGTAAAACAGCAAATTCTTTATGAAATTTTTAGATTTGAAAATTACAGCGAAGATAAAAACTACAAATCAATAGCTGCACATTTCACCTCTGACGCCTCATATCAAAACTATAACTAAATAATTACATCAACCCTTCTGAAAATATCGTTTCCTCATGCTGACACAACTCTGTACAACTTCAAACATAGTTCAGAGCAAGCTGCTCATTTTATTTTTGATTCCTGTTTAGTTATTCAAGCAAAGTGCTTGAAGCATTCACAAAAGCAACTCCACTGCCTGCCTACTTCAATATTCAACAAAAATAGTGCTTAAGTTCCGCGATGAATGGGGTAGGGGCCGCTTCCCAGTAAAACTAAAACACTGGGACTAGTGCTTGTAATCTTTGAGACCCCTCATGGTAAAACTCTCGAATATGACACTTCACCTAAATATGTGTAAAGCAATAGTCGCGTATGCTTCACCAGCATGGCGCAGAGCACCAGATCACTTATTGGATAAACTTATCATTGTGCAGAATAAAATATTTCAATCAATTAAAAATATTCCCTACTACGTTCGGAATAGAACATTAAAATTTTAGTTATATCTCATTTGACTCTTCCAATATATTGTCACACGGAACACTAATTTTTTCAGTAAAACAGAAAAAATTGACTAAGTAAAATTTACTTCTTAACTGGTGAAACTGGGGAGCAACCCACCAAAAGGCTGTGGGCAGCAGCATGGGAAGTGGCCCTACCAGCCGTGCACCAATTTCACCATTTTTTTTAACACGTTCACGCCGGGTGCTGCANTATTTCATTTTTTTCGAAAAAAAATGCTGGAATGAAATGTTTTACGTACCAGGTTTTTCTCTTTTCCGTCTTGCTATATAAGGGCTTTCACCCATGGCCGTGCACCAATTTCACCATTTTTTTAACACGTTCACGCCGGGTGCTGCGTCTGAAAGCGGGACGGAAAAGAGAAAATACTGGTAGAAGAACTATTACAATATTAGATAATATTCGGGACGAGTTAATCAATTCTCAACAATAACAATTCACTGTAAGAAAATATATCACGACGAAGAAGCAATTCAATATAAAAATTGCATCCGCTAAAAACATGGTAGTTATGGATTTTTATTATTCCCGGAAAAAAAACTAAAAACTGAAATTTATTTGTTACCAGTTTTTACTCCGGTGAGCCGCCCGATGGGACAATCTAGCGTGACCCACCGGTGGGTCATCCCGGCGTGAACGTGTTAATGCTTGTGTCTCCCATGAACTCGACTACACGCCTAACCATGTCATTATCTTATGTCTCATAGTCCAGAGCACAAGTTCGCCAGGGGGCTAGTACTCTGAACAACCTGTAGATTTTTAAGTATGTCGGTTATCAGTGCAGTTCTTAGGTAGAAGCTACATTTACACAGTTTTTGGTTGCTTTGAGATGACTTACTACCACTTCTGAATTCATCCTACCAAAACATCACTATAATTCACACTGTCTTTGAAAATCTCATGCTAGTATCACTACCAGCATTTACTGAAATTACAAAAAGCACCCATCAATTCTCTCCAAAAATATTAAATTCGAATTTTATATACAAATAACTATAATTTTTATAGTGGTAGTATAAAAATTTCCATTACATTAATTTTTCTGAAACCTTTTCGTATTGTATGCGGATGGATAGATAAACCTGTCTCTTTGATCCTCGCTTTGAGGAACTTATCTACAACTTATAAACTTCATCAGAGCCGTCAGATCATTGATATTTGCAAATGCTTTATCAAAACACGAGCTAATTTCTTCAGTAGCATTTTATGAAATTTTTATTTGCATTAAAAATTTGTTATCATCATCATCGAAATATATCTGGGCACCTGGAGCCGTTAACAGCCTTTTTCCCATTCGCCTTGTATTGTGGTCTTTAAGGTGGTTCTTTTTGATAATTGGAATATAGATTAAAACCTTGTTATAAATTTTAGAATTTTATATACAAACAATTATAATTTTTATAGTGGTAATTTAAAAATTATTTTTTTGATTATTTTTCTAGAATATCCTTCCATAATATACGAAGATGGATATTTACAGCAATCGCATAGGTGATAGAAGTCGTTTATTATTTTTTTCCTTTTCCTTCAATAACGACGAACTTTTCTCTTATTACGAATTAATGAAACTAGATAATTTAATTACTGCTGAATTTCAGCGATTTAAGTAATAATATTCAGTGTATAAAACTGCAAATAATGTCCTTTTTAAAAAAAAGTAAAATATAAAAACTAAGTATTTCAGTCTTCTCCGACTAATATTCCTAAGTCTAATTAAGTATATGTTGTAACTGTTAATAAATAGGGGCAGTTGCCCCTATTTATTAACACTATTTATTTACACTAGAAAAATAAGAAAATGCTCTTTCAACCAGTACTTAATTTTTCCAAAAATTAACAACCTACTTCTAAACGTTACAGTGGAATCTCAAAAAAGAATTTTTTACAGACCCATGACAATCACAGAGATGTCAACTTGCTCGGACAGCAAATATATATTTTAAAGTGGCAGTTTATCAACTGTGATTCTTGGTTTAATAAATTCCATTTAGTAGATTTTTATCAACCACTATTTCTAAATAATTCGTAAACTTATACAATTCACCACATTAGAGTACTTACGTCATGCTATACCTTTTAAAAAGCAAGCAAAAATAGTAAAATATTTGCAAAATTTACTTCGTAGTTATTTACCGTTTTTTTAATTATTTTGATTAGTCCGGAGCAGTTGGTATCTCTGCAATCATGTTTAAATCTTAACCAACAACTTAGAATCTTCATTTTGTTTGGTAGGAAAAAAATAATTCAATAAACAAATATATAAAATAAAAAGAGTAAATATTTAATTAGAAATTGCCTTTTAAGGTTTCATTGATTAAAAGTTATTAAATTATCAGTAATGATCTTTGAAAAGATAATATCTAATCAAAATTAAACTAATAACTTATATGAAATTGTATTAAACTGTTCAGCTAAAAAATGGCGACTAAGAAGAAACAGAATTTTTTCTAATTGTTCTTTATTTACTTTTTCAAGTTTTTAAAAACTTCTCACCTAAGTGATGCAATATTTTAACCCTTAGCAGTCCGTTGTCGCCTTTAATCAAAAATCACCATTCTGATGTTTAAAAATTTTTAACTTCTAATATTTAGAAACCGTATAGCTTATGAGCTTCATTAAGTAAAAAAATTTATTATGTTCTTAAATGATTTATCGTTTATTTTAATTGAAATTGAATGACGTCATATCTTCTTACGAAAATAAACTACTTCAGGAAAAAAGGTGTCCTTTGCACGTCAATACTTGGAAAAGATAATTCGTTTTTAAAAATATATTACACACTTTGTGACACATCTTTGAGATAATTCCTGGCAAAAGCACTTACTTATCGAATGTGATACTGTATTTACTTCGATAATTTAACAAAAATTTAAAAGCGAAAATGGCATAACTTAAAATGAGCTTTTAACTTGTCACAACAGGGGTAAGCTTAATCTTCGAAATGATAACGCTGATAACATTATTTATCACAGAGGAAACGCCTAAAATTTCTTAGAAAAGTTTATAAGATTTTGACTTAACTTTTGACTTAAGAGACTTAAAATATGTATATTATCTGGCGTTTTTGAAAATTATGCTGTCAAGTCGATTACTTTGAGGTTGACTGATCATAGTTTAACATTACGTCCAACAATTTTATTAGCCTATTTAATTGGTCGACTTTATTGGTTGTTAAGAACTCGACAATCTTAATCAAAAGTTATCTGTACACACGGAGTTTTAGTACTTATTTTTGTGTCATACATATGTTACGTAAACTACAATTCGTAACATGACGCAGATAAGTCACCTATCAGATGCCAACTTGCTCCGGACAGCAAATAAATATTTTCAAGTGGTAGTTTATCAATTGTGATTCTTGGTTTAATAAATGCAACTTAGTAGATTTTTATCCACCACTATTTCTAAATAATTTGTAGGCTTATATCATTCACCACTTTCTGTTTCTTATGTCACCAACAACTCTATATGGAAAATGGCCAAGAAACTGAAAACAACTCCTCAAATAGACAGACCAATAAATGGACCATCAGGCGCAGCTTACACAATATCAGAAAAAATCGAAATGTTCGCAGATTCACTTCAAAATCAATTTTCACCAAATATCAACTCTGACCAAAATCATCACAGAAGTTAATAATTTTCAAACTGAGCACCTCATCCCAGAAACAATAAATTCAACCAATAATCAAGAAGTTAGCTGCATCATACAAAAACTGAAAAACAATAAAGCTCCAGGTGAGGACGGGATACAGAACAAGATGATGAAACTATTACCAAACAACTACATCTGCAAAATCACGCATATTTTTAAGGTCTGCCTTGCTCATAATTACTACCCACAAATCTGGAAAAACGCATCAGTCATTCTATTTCTCAAGAAAAATAAGAACCCAAGCTGCCCTGAGAGTTATCGCCCAATCAGTCTACTTAAACATACTTGGAAAAATATACGAAAAAATCATCTACAATAGAATAAAACCACTTCTTACAGCCCTCCCCGACGAACAGTATGGATTCCGACAAAAACTAGATGCCACCAAACAGTTACTCCGAATAATAGACTATACTGGCAGAGCAATCATAAATAAAGAAACAATAGCCTTCCTGATGATCGACATATCCAAAGCATTTGATAAAGTATGGCACACTGGTACAATATATAAACTCATACAGCTGAATTTTCCACCCGGCATAATCAAACTCCTATCCTGCTATCTTTCTAATAGAACATTTCAAATCACCATCAAAAACAAAAAATCCACAAAGAGAAACATCACAGCCGGAGTACCACAGGGCAGCATTCTGGGACCGATATTATACATATTATACACTTATGATTTTCCTATAAACAAAGCCGATTATAACAGCATAACAGCCTATTACGCAGACGATACTGGTATTATTATTAAATCCAGAAACCCAAATCATGCTCTTCAAAAACTACAAGACCATATAGACGAAATAGAAGACTGGTGCTTAAAATGGAAAACTGCAGTAAATGCTGGAAAATCACAAATATTAATTATACAAAAAAGAAGAATTAAAATACTTCCAGAACTTCAACCAAAAATGTTCAACATACCAATACCAATAGTTAAAAAAGCAAATTATCTTGGCCTTATAATCAATAGCAAACTCACCTGGAATGATCACATCAAAAATGCCCAATAAAATCAAAACACTAGGACTAGGACTAGTTTCTTATGTCATGCTATAAGTTTTAAAAAGCAAGCAAAAACAGTCAAATATTTGCAAAATTTACTTTGTAGTTATCTACCGTTTTATTAATTATTTCGGCTTGTCCGGAGCAATTGGTATCCCTAAGTGCGATTCTCGCTTCTAATGATCTACACGCCACTTAATTTTGACCGTGGTCTTGTGGGCACAGTGCCTGAGCTAGTATAGTTCGGCTATCGAAAGAACTCCCTTCACCGCGTCTAGTCTGCCTGCTGCTATGGAAACAAGAAATAGCGCACTTCAAAGAGGGGAGCTTCTTTCTCCCCTGATACTCTTTCTAGCGCCGACCCAATGAAAAACCTGTTTTAAATAATGACCCATTACCCCTACGTGGAATTATCAAACCTTGTAGCCATATTCACCACCACTGCTACAGACGAATGGCTAGGGGAGCTCTTCACATAGTAAAACGATATTCCTCTCCCCTATCAACCAGTGAAACAGTTTTCAGCTGCAAAATATTTTACTAAAGTTAGAAAAAATTTAAAAAGTGATGACAGAATTTTTTATTTATTTTCTTATTTGAGATTGTTAATAATTTTATAGGCTTTATTTATAAATATTTTTGACGACCATAACTATTTTAAAACATTTAGTTTCCTTGATCTTTTTCTACGAATTTTGAAATTTTTTTTCTTTTTGCAAAGTGGATAGTTTGTTAACGTGCATTTTGGTGCTGAATACACACCGACTGTTTAGTCAGCCGTTAGGATCGAACTCACTGCAAGCGATCATGATATTTTAACCGAGCACGCCACCGAAACCCGAAGTCAATATATTCTCACTAACTAAATATGTTACTAATAATTAATAAATAGCATGATCAAGGGGACTTATGATCGGCTGTTTAGCTAATAGAATTTTTCTTCGAAAAATTGTTGCATTTTTCTTTGTTAACTCTACTGTAATTCTCGAATAGAATTACAGCAGAGTTAACAAATCGTGACGAGAATGGGTTACTTGTTACTTTATCAACGGTTATTTATCTAAAAGTTTAACGTAATTTTTTTGCCAGTAGAATTACCTGAAATTTTCCATATAAAAAAGAATACGCTGTACTATTTTTTAAATGACGCAGATTCTATAGCATTCCTGGTGGGAAATGTCTGTCCTCAAATAAAAAAGAAAATAGAAAGTTGTTGAGAGAAAAATAGCTTAAAGTCATTGCAAAATGTACAGATTATTCCTTAATTTCTATTTTTAGAATCGTGTTTGTAAAAAAAGTAACTCATTACGAGTTTTTCTTTAATATTTAAGTGAGGCAAAAACAAAAACACCATCAAAATTTGTTGAATAATTAGTTCTATAAAAGACGAGATAAAACAAAAACCAAAACCAGTTTGATTGTCTGATGAAATTTAGTATTGTTTTTCAATTATTAGCTTTCAAATTCTCTCCGTTTTATCCTGCAATCAAACAGGGTTTCTTTCAGACCCACCAATAATAATTCGCCAACACCAATCTTTAATGATTCGTTATATTTTGATAATGTTTTTATATTTAGTTTTCCTTAAATATTAAATATAATACTTTTACCTTAACTATTAAACTGCGCCCCTAAATCTCTTTACATTTTAGGAAAGGATTGAAAACTATATATTTTAATAACGGAGATTATGAAAAGTCCTGTCTTTAACCCCCGGGCAGAAGATCGGTACCGATCAAAGGGCACCGGTTTGCTAATTTGCAATCCAGCGGTCTTTAACGACTCGCTCTCTTTTTTGCAGATTTTTCTCTCGGATATAATTGCTACTAATTATAATAGAAGCTTTCATTTCTTTTAAAATTTATTACCTGAACTAAAAAAATGTTAAGAATCTAAATTTCTTTATTAAGTAAAATGCCAGACAAGAGAGCTGGTTGTTAAAGGTAGCTGGAATGGAAATTCGCCAACGAGTCGCCTAAGGAACATTAAATTATTTCCATTTTATTTATTATGGTGTATTTCTCTCGAGTTTGTACGACTTTGCATTGCCGAGAGGTTAACCAGCTGTCACCTAAAGCAGCACTAATACCACGCATAGAAATGTACTTTATTTTGAAGGTACAGTGCCGCTCANTTTTGCCATTTTTTTATAAGTTTCTAGGCGTACTGATACTTTTGAGCGGCACTGTATGTTTAAATGCAATTAAATAACAATCAAGTTAAATCAAAATTAAATTAAATCAAAACAAAGTAAAATATGAACAATCAGGGTCCCTCCACCCTCCTAAGCCTCCACACGGTCTTTTATAAGTAGTCCGCGCAGACTGTTTAAAAAGTGAACCAGTTGAGCGCATGAACCCGAAACCTTTTGTAAAAGTAATTGAGAGAAATTCATCATATATATTTGAGAATTGAATCTGTAGTGGTTGACAAGTGAATAAGGCAAACCAATAATATTAAAAAAAAAAAAAAATTTTTAGTCATATATTTGCTACCACTTTCTTATTTTAACTAGATTTTGTATTAAGTGACTCGTTCGGAAAGTGGATATCCTTCACAATGGTCTGATCGGACTACCTATAGCAAACCGTGTGGAGGCTTTCAGTTATAGAAGACATTGCCTCAGCGGACGATAGTAAAATTATCCAATGTTGACGACCATACGCGGCGATAAAAAGTTTGAGGAGCACTGACCGTTTTCAGAGAGTTTAAATGATCCTATAGGATAAATCTTAATGATATTCTGTCTAAATGTCATATATTTCATAAATTAAAATACCAGGAGGCGCACAATTTTTTTTATTTTTTGTATTCACCTCTCAAATTGGTTACATCCAATTTTAAATTATAAAATATTCTCGACAAAGGAAACATTCAATTACGGAAACCATTATTTCATCATAAAATAAAATCACGCTTTTGACGCTCTCTCTCTCTCTATTTATTCCGTGATTATAGGTCAAGGTTAATTATTCAGTACTAAATCCAAATGCTTTGATGTCTTCTTAATCTGCGAACGGGTCAAAGAAACAACGTAGCTAATCAAGTAGTTTACTGCGTTGCGCCCTTTCTTTGTTATCATTTCACCAAGTGTTAAAAGATGGATCTTCACTGGAGCAATATCCGCGAGAATCTACTTTTGCGTTGCGTTCTTTTTTTCTTTTTAACTGGATTAAAGAAACAATGCTTAAAGGAAAAGAGAATGGAAATAAAATATATGACGTATGCTATTTATGCTAGTTTAGTAGAACTGGTATAAACTGTCCATTTGCGGTGCATTGATTTAGTACTCTGCTTAAATACCGGGTCAATTTACAGAGAAGTCATTAATTTTTCAATTAATTCTTGCAGTGAAAATTCCAGGAAGGACCACCTCTATTTGCGAACATTTTTAGGAGTCACGGAATTTTTTGCATAGACTTTGTGTTGAAGAAAACCTTTAGGAGAGACCAATTGAAACCTCTCCCAGCGGCCGGACTAACATCTGCACCAAACGTGGAAAAGGTCAAACAATTACTTGTTTGGCCTTTTCAAAATGTACAGATTATTCCTTATGAAAAAATTTACAGATTATTTCTACACGAAAAAATATCATAACAAAATATTTGGCAAAATAAATAAGTAGATAAAAATCTATTCAAATTATTTGTGTGAGACTCTAATTTAGAGAGCTCTTTTTGACAATATAACCTTGCAATCAGAGTGCATTAAAGACGATGATATCAATGATTTACTTTTAGAGTTGAGAGTTAAATTAGAAAGAAAGGTTATTTTAGAAGAAGAAAAAAAAAACAATCAAACAAACCTCTTCTCATCTTTTAACGCTAACTAATTTTCATGATTAAAATTATATGCGAATTTAATATGATTCTAATTTAATATGACACAAAATTAAATTCAAACTTAAACAAGAAACATAATTGATTATTTATTTGAAACAGCTTGATAATTCAAAATTGGTAAATTTGTTTTTACACATTATATCAATTGGGATCACTTTTAAAAAAGCTAAACATTATTCATGGATCCGTTTTTCCATGACGCCATCAGAAGTGGTATTTCCGCACCAAGAAAATGACACTAACTAAAAATAATAGCGTATGCGAATGATATCAGGGATCCGAAGACATGCCATCACAATTCTGATCCTCTGAAGGGGGATAGCACCCCCGCTTCTGTAGCCCGACGACCTGCATGCGATGTCGAGCACTTAACGTTAGAGCAGTTTAACGAGGGCAAATACCGCACACCCTCGGTCCCTACTCAGGCTGATCCAAGTGGTCACCCACCCTCACACTGACCGCAGCCACTGATGCTTGACTTCGGTGATCTGCTGAGAACCGTGTCTTAACTTCAGTCCACTGCGGGACATTTATATTTTATTTTCTGTCGCATGAGATTATTTTTAAACAGTTCATAGATACTAAATACATTGGTGATTTCAAATCTGCAATCCGTGTCTACAAGGCTACAGTTCTTATGCAGTTTATTAATTTAGTCCGAACCAGTATTTTTTAAATTCAATTGAGTGACAGCTATGTATCCCCACTTCTGCGGTACGGAAGGCGTGGTAGAAAGAAGGCGAATACATTTCAGTTTTATACGATAAGTTAAGGACATACTATGTTTTATGTCTAAAGTGTTATCTTCAAGGAAACAGACTATAGCAGTGGGGGCTCAGGGGATAAAGCGTTCACCTTCCAATAAGGTGACCTAGGCTTAAATCCCAGCGATTGCTGGTAAATACGAATTCTGCTCCAGGCTCGTATTTACAATAGTGATGACATTAAATATCCTCAGTGGTAGACGGATCATGGGTTGGACATTTTTTGCCATCGGGCTAACCGCGAGATGTTTTTGTGGTTTTCCCCTCCATGTAACGCAATTGTGGATTAGTTACATTAAAAGTTCTCCACGATCGCTAGTTTGTTCTAATGTTTGATCCAAGAGTTTCCTTGTCATTTGAGTTGGATTCAAAGTTTCAAAAGCTACGGAGTTGAACACGGCTACTGCTTTTTAAATTATTTATAAATTTGTACAGTCCGATAAAAAATTAACTAAAATTGAAAATATATTTAGCTTTCGGAACAAAATTGGTGACAAATCTAAAATTCTCACACCTGAAGACTAAATATATTTATATAAATGTGACATACCTACATATAAGTTTCATATATTAAAATTGAATAATTATAGAGGTAGACATAATACATTTTGTTTTGTAAATTTGGATTAATGCTTTCCAGGTCTAATCTGGCACCACTTAATCCAAATATCCGAAACTATTTGCTTCGAAGCGTTCATAAATGTTTAACAACCACAATTCTTTAAACAAAAGTTGACTGAATGAAGTTTGACTCTTTAATTAAAAAAAAGAAGGTGTTTTATGTCAAAGTTGCAAACATGTTGCTTCACTAAAATTTGCAAACCGAAATATGCCGTTACGCAAAGGGTTAAGGTTATTTTCCACTCCACTTAAGATGTAAATGATTCGAAAATTTATATGAAATACTTTGTTCCAGCTCTCTTGTGGTGAAGCTTTTAAAATAATGAAAAAATTACCAAACTTTCTGAAAGCTTTTGAAGACTGTGTAAAATATTTTTCAAAACGTAAGAGAGTTCGCTCAACACCTCCTAGAAGTAGAAAGGCCTCAGCACGGATCAATTTAGTAGTCCGATGTGACAAAGTTAACTGCGCAGTAGACGAAAAATAAGAAAGATATCATTACGTTAGGGGTACTAAGCTGCGCAGTGGTTGAAAATAGAAAATATGTCATTACGTTTGGACTACTAAGGGATATTTATGGTAACCCGTGCTGAGGCCTGTTCTTTCTAGGAGGTGTTCGTTCGCTACCTTCTATGACATAGTGGTATACAAACTTTCTAATTTTTTTGAACTTATGAGGGCTTAGAATACCTGGGCTTGTACGCATCTGGAAAAAAATTAATAATTGAAATCAATTTTGTTTTAAAGAAGGTGGAAATTTTTTAATATTAGCTTCTACTATGGAATTAAAATTTTTATACCCGCCTCCTTCGGATCTATGCTTATTTAAGTAGAGAAAATAAAATATCCTTGTAACTACAAGCATAATAAAACAAAAGATTTCATATTAATATTACTAAAATTTTTTAATTCTTTCTAGGTACGTATGAAATCCTAATAGGGTAAACTAACAAGTGATGGAACACTTAAACTTCGCTTGCCTTTTAAAAAATCATATTAATTTCAAAACTTGTAATTTTAGTTAAATGACAGTGTCAGCATATTTGTTACTAATTGCAAATTACGTAAAAAAATTGTAGAGAACTTACATTAGGTTTTAAAGTTTTTAAAGTTTTAAAGTTTTAGTATCGTTTTAAAGTTTTGGAGGTTCAAATAACAAGTAGTAAGAAGACCATGTGAAGGAACAGCTTTTACCAGTGAATAAACACCCTGTAAAGGAACACCTAATTTTGGTTATTTTTTAATGCTCTTTATGAATTAATAAGCCATGCAAATATTTAAAAACAAGCCTATTCTTGAAATTATAACATACAAATACTTTCTAATCATGAATTGAAAATTAAAGTGTCAACAAATTAACACATACTGTTCATACACTGGGAAATCTATGCCCAGTAAGGGAACATGCCTGTTCCCTCACTGGTTAGAAGTTGTTTTTCGTATTTTTAACATACTTTTGATGCGGAACATCACTAAAGGTACAAGAAAATTAAAGTTTATCTTTTATTTTCATTAACTTAGAAAAAAACCCAGTAAAGGAACACTTGTTCCTTCACTGTTTTTTCATCGTTTGGTGATCCAGTGAATAAACACCCCTTATCTCAGTACTTTATTATGCTATGATGCTTTAAAAAAATAAAACGTAACTTCGCTAACTATATTTTGAATTCTCCTTTTCACAGTGAGAAAAATAAAACTATTACGTGCAATTAATTCCACTTCAAACATATAAATGCAAACACTCACCTTATAATTTTTTTCAAAGAAACAAAGTGTTGCAGAGATAATAACAAATTCAAAAAATTTTCCAGAGAAGTCTATTTGACCAGGTAATCCAAAACATTGCTAGATGACTTCCTATTGTTTGGCAGTAAGCTATTGTCACCAATCAATCTAAAGAAAAACTTACAAATTCTTATTTTTAATCAATATGTATGAAATTTTCCTTCACTGGTTGGTTTTCCCTATTTCAGTGTAAATTTTTAAGCCCGCGTTTAAGGATTAGTTATTATTCTTAACATCATTCCATCTCATGATTTAATTATTATATATAACCATTTAATTTTATTTTATGTTATTCCATTTCTGAAAAAAAAGCTCTTAAACTATTACTGACTAGAAATAAATCTATTTTTAGAGATTATTTATGTGGTAAAAATTTAAGTTCTGTGGATGTATAAATGGATCCACCCTATAAGCGAGCAATGGCGTGTGTGTGGTTGAAGTCGTATTCCTGACCATAGATGATGGATGACCCTTTCAATTACTTTTAATTATCACTAGTAGAGAGAGAGTAAATTATATGAGAGAAAGAATTAAATAATTAATCAGTGAAGGAAGATTAAGTAATATATTAAGTAAAATATATCAGTAAAAATATTAATAAATGAAGAAAGAATAGAAAAGTTAAAAAAGATTTATTCAAGGAAGGTATTAATAAAAAAGAAAGAGTAAAATAGTTTTCCTTTGTGAAAAATAATTCATAAATGAAGAAAAAATAAGTAGATACTTTTATTCAGTGAAGATATTGATAAATGACGAAGAATTAGAAAAATTAATAAAATGAATAAATAAAATAAAATGATAAAAATAAAATATATTCAATAAATATATAAAATTCAATAAATGATTAATAAAAAGGAAAGGTTAATAAAATGAATATTTTATTAATCTTTCCTTTTTATTAATAAAATCCTTTTATTAATAATTAATAATAATTATAAATAATTAATATTAATAATATTTCCTTTTTATTAATAAATAAAGGAAAATTAATAAAATGAATAAATAAAATAAAATGATCAAAATAAAATGTGTTCAATAAATATATAAAATTCAATAAATGATTAATAAGAAGGAAAGATTAAAATAGTTTTATTTAGTAAAATAGTTAATATGTGAAGAATAAGTAAAATATTTTTATTTAGAGAAAATGCTGATAAATAAGAAAAAGTAGCAAAATTTAAATAGCTTTATTTAATGAAATGGTTAATAAACTGGAAGAATAAATAGTTTTATTCAGTGAAATAATTAATATGCTAAAGAAGAGTAGGTAAAATATTTTTATTCAGTAAAAAGGTTAGTAAATAAAAAAAGAATAGAAAAATTAAAATAGATTTATTTAATTAAACGGTTAATAAAAAAGAAAGAGTAAAATAGTTTGATTCAGCATCTATCATATTAAACAAAAACATCTGAGGAATTCGCATAAAATTAATGAGATTCATGATGACTGGCTACCTAAAAACATCAGATTGGCGAGGCTTCTTCATAATTTCGCCAAACAAGTAACCCTGAAATTTTTCCCGCTGTTTCCGTTTTCATACAAATGTGATTCTTTCGTTTTAATCCGACAGTTTTATTTTAGATTGGAAGGACCACAGTTCCTTCGAAATATTCGAACAATATATTTTTATATCTTTTAATTTATTATAGTTTTTGTGATATAGTAAAATGGCAGTTGGTCTCTGGTTTTATCGAATTTCCATTGCAATAATTTTCATTATTTATTCCATTCATCTTATTAATGGTAAGTTCTAACAGTTTTAATTGATTATAAATTAATTTTGAGAATTATTTCAATAAGTAAAAAGCTAACATTGTTATGGATATCTGTGTTAAATATGGAAAAAAAACTATAGCTCTTTAAAGCTACTTCTTAAAAAAAATTTAATGCTTTCATTTATTTATTTTTATCGAAATTAATTTTAATAATTTAAGATAAATTTATTTATTTTAAAAAGATTTTTGTGAAGTTTGTTTTAGAAAGAATACAAGCTAATTTTAATTTGTTTTATTTCATTTTATTTCAATAAATTTCTGAAATTCTTTTCAATAATACGACAGCTAAAATTGTTTGTAACATCACTTGTAATAAATATGTTTTTATTTTATTAAATTTTCATTTTCTGCCGATTACCATACCCGATTAAATTACTTTCTGGGGCATAAATGCCCTATTTTCCCTCAAAGTTTTGAAACTACCTCTATGAAAATTGTGATAAGCCATTTAAGATTCAACAATGACTTACATTTTTCATTATAAGTTACTATAAGTTTTAATTCTAATAATTGACTTAATTTAAAATATAATTAAAATTATAAATAATTGAGTAATAATAATACTGGGGAAAAATCTCTTGTTGTACTATTTATATATACTAATATAATTTATACAAGTACTATGTATAATTTGTACAAGTTATTNTTTTTTTTTTTTTTTTTTTTTTTTTTTTTTTTTTTTTTTTTTTTTTTTTTTTTTTTTTTTTTGCTTATTTAATTTTGTCTGGATTTACAGGTTTATAAATAACGTATAGGTTTATATGCATATATATATACATTTGTTTGCTACTTTAAAAATAATACCCAAGAGGATAAATAAAAATGGCTTTTACGCATCAAATGATTAACTTAAATGCATTATCGCCTTCCTCTTACCATTTCCTACGTAGCAGAGGAGTGAGGACGCTTAGTGTTCTTTCCAATGACTTTACAAAAGAATCCTAATTAGAAATATATTATTGAATTGCATAAAAACTATAGCTTATAGAGAGAAGCGGATTGCAAATTTATAATGAAACGTGAAAATATTTAAGGTCCGTACAAAAATTTCATGCAACAGGAAATTTCATGTTCCCCGGTGCTTGATGCTAAAAATATTAGTTTTCAAATCGGAAAAATTCATGTCCATTGCGGTAAATACAGCAATAAGCGATAGTGGTAATTTCTTATAGTTTTCTAATCAGCATAGATTAAACAGCGTTATTAATTCGCTATTTATGAGAGTGCAAATTATTTAAAAACACACAACTGGAAATACTAATACAGTAGGGAACCGATTATCCGGAACGATCGGGACCATCGATATTCCGGATAACTGATCTTTCCGGTTTTCTGAATCGCTACAAAAAACCGTTTTTTTTTTTTTTTTTGTTAAACCCAACTAAAAAAAAAGAATTTGAAATAATCTTAAAAAGAAGAAAAAACGATGAAGTAATACACTAATGATTATTTCCAAAATGATGGTAAGGTAAACATCTTTCAAAAAAGAACGAAAAATCCTAAAATCTTACGAGGAAAAAAAAATTTTTTTTTTTTAAATGGCGGGAAAATTTATCGAATTTCTTTCCGGTTTTTTGGTTTTCCGGTTTTCTGATTTCCGGATAACGGGTTCTGTACTGTACTATATGTAATTCTTTATTGATGTTTTATTTGCAATAAAAAGTAGAGTTTATCATATGAATTGAAATAACATTTGAGTTTTATTTTTTATTTTTATATACATTTTAATTTCTGCAAAAATACATGCAATAAGTTTTTTTTAATTTTAAATCGAGTTACTTTACTACATTATGTTATTTTGTTTATGTTTATTTTGAAACAAATGTATCATGATAATCGTGAACTATCTTATTGATGTCTAGCCATAAAAAGTGGTTCGACTTTAATGAAAATAATTTATGAAAAGCTTCTACATGAAAAGTATGATATTATATATTGTTTATACCAAGTGGATAATTTGCTCTGTTACCTATCTCAATAGTTTTTTTAAATACTTGATTTTTTACTTCGAGGCACTACTATTTCGTGACATCATCGTATGTTTTAATCCTTTTTTGACATTTGTCCTGACAAAAATTAGTTTTTGAAGGCAAAAACCCAATCTTACTTGAACAAAAAATGCTGTTAAAAAACATATTTCATTTTCACTTTTTATTCGTGAGAAGTAAATTATTTGCTTACTGTTGTTGTTTCTATTGCTACTTGTTAATACCAGCAAGCCTGCTTGGGAAATCAAGCGAATTTAAGGCAGAGGGTGCGCTTCTTGTTTCACAGTGGCGTCACCTATGGCCAAAAATACGATTTTTAACCACACACACACGTCACGGCCTGTTTTACAGGGTGGTCCCATTCACTCATTCATCCACTGATTGTAATTTTGACCTGAAGCAGGGAACTATCAATATCTAATTTAGTAAACCCAGAGGTAATGATTTGTTATGGGAACTCGGTGGTTTTTGTGACCACGACAGGTGACTCAACAAAGGTGAGGAAAGTATGGCAGGTATTTGAAATCAACATAAAACAAGTCAAAGTCATGATTCACGACCATCTTATTAATTGACTTTAAGTCAAAAGCCTTTGATTTTAGCTTTTAACTACCGTCTCTTAAAAAAGTCTTTCTTGCGTATAATTGTTGATGCCTATGTTTGAAGGCATTAACAATCATAGGCATCAAAAACCTATGCATGTTGATGCCTGTGTTTGAAGAAAAAAAAGTCATCTGAATATTTTAATCTTCTAACAAATAGTACAACAAAATTATTTTCTTACCAATTTTTGACCATTTGTGTCGTAAAATAGATAACCTTTGAGCCTTGGTGGAAAACGTGTAAAATCAATAGATTCGCCATAGAAAATTTGAAGCGAGAATTGACTCATTAGATTACATTAAAGCCCCAAACGTTCACATATTCTAGTTCAAAAAAGAGTAGCAACTCGAATTTCTATTCTTGCAACAAATTTCTTTGTCATGTGACAGCTCAAACACAATTTTTAAAAAATTAGAAAATTGGGGATGAAAGTACTAGGACTGTATGCTATACCAATAATCGTAAGCTAATTTTTTAAATTGTTAAGGAGAGCGTGTTTTAAAAGTATGAGGAGTAGTATTTTCATTTTGGCAGTAAGATGTGTCTGCTATATGCAATAGCAATTCTGAAAACTGATCTGGAAACGATACTTAGTAAGAGTTCGACGTAAAAATGACACCTTTTGGAAAATATTACTGAGCCTTGCACTACCCAAATCTCTGCATATATAGTACCCTAGTCCATGATTAGTTTTTAGCATATTTTTCCGACTTCTTTGGCTTCAAAAAAAGTCTAAAGATGGTAAGAAAAGTTTACAAGTTTCAAGCGATAAAACATAAGCGGTCATTCTCAAGACCATTGAAAAAAAAGTGATTTGATGTGATTAAAAAAAGTGATTACCATCTTTGTATTTTTTGAATCCAATGAAGTTTTTGATCAAGTTTATCATTTCGCTCCAGTTACTTGGAATTAGTTATTTAATATTTTTCTACTGTTATTAGGCTCTTGCCCACCCCATCAGTTTCAGTGCGAAAATGGTAGGTGTATTCCCGTAACATGGCACTGTGACGAAGACAACGACTGTGGTGACAATACCGATGAGACTAGCTGCGGTAAGTTTGAATGTTTTATATCATGTTGAATGAAATCAAGTTAAGCAAACTTCCCTACAATATGAATATTAAATACAGTAGGGAACCGATTATCCGGAACGATCGGGACCATCGCTATTCCGGATAACTGATTTTTCCGGTTTTCTGAATCACTACAAAAAACCGTTTTTTTATTATTAAACCCAACTAAAAAATAAAAATATTTGGAAATAATCTTAAAAAGAAGAAAAAACGAATAGTAATACACTAATGATTATTTCCGAAATGATGGTAAGGTAAGCATCTTTCAAAAAGGAAATAAAATCCTCTGAGGGAAAAAAAATTTTTTTTTTTAAATGGCGGGAAAATTCATCGAATTTTGTTCCGGTTTTCTGATTTCCGGATAACTGGTTCTGTACTGTATATTGAATATGCATTATTTCGTTTATTATTACTTCAAATTAAATTAAACAATTGAATTAGGTTTCATCATGCATTAAAATATTTAAAAATAATCTCCCCCTTTCGTTAACTTTCTGTAATATTTTTTTCCAAAGTTGCAATTACGACCATCCAAGAGTTGACACTCAAAACTAAGTAATTTCGAATGGTTTTTATGTCACTGATTATGAGCATTTAAAAACAAAATGGCGGATCTGCGGTGAAATTGATTTTGATTCGAACATCTATTGTGTTCAGAGCCTAATCTAAAAATGCAGGGGTCTTAGGCACAGAACAGTCTTTACTTAGTCGTTACTTTAAACCAAATTTACATGTTGCTTAGTTATGAGGTGTTTTTAAATTATTTATAACGAAAGTAAATTACGATATATTAGTAAATTTGAGCTGCTATTTATTTCAATTTTTCTTTACTTACCGACAATCCCTAAGGGAAATAAACAATTAGAAAATATTTACAATATTTAGGGGGCCCCCCAAAATGTGGGGCGTAAGCTCTGAGGTTTCATGATAAATCAGGCACTGATTGTGTTATTGTAATATTACATAATCTATAGTGAAATGCTTGTACTTATGCAGTTTCCTTAGATTAGATTCAGTGAAAAACTAAGTAAAACTGTGTAATTTCGAGTCTTTTTATGTCAATGATTATGAAATTTTAAAAACAAAATGGTGGATTGGCAGTGAAGTTGATTTTAATTCGAACTTTTATTGTGTTATTATAATATACATAATCTATCGTGGAATGTTTGTACTTATTCAGTTCCCTTAGATATGATTTAACTGTTGCATTGTCTGCTGTCTGTCCTATGAAGGAAAATATCTTTTCTTGTTTAGCGCTCTTTCAATTTTCCGCAATGAGGAAGACACATAATTGGCTATGAGCCAGAAAATAAATACCGTCATTTTATAGAGCAAAACACTACAGCAAATTGAATTATAACGATCTTTAAGTGAAAGATTCAAGAGCAATATCTTGTTATATCATTTCTTCTTCTTTTTTTCTTTCCTTTCTATTGTTGCCAAAACTTAGTCTGTTATCAGCATTAACTTAAGTCTTCAAAATGTTTGCTTTAACTCATGAAAGTATTGATAACAGCGATTAACCAAATAATGAATCGAAATGAATTTGTTTTTTTAAAAAGCGTATCACTTTTTTTTCTATCAATGTCACGATTTTTTTTATTTTATTTATAACAAGTTATTTTTATCATCGGCGTTTTAATCATTTAAAAAAACATTAAAGTACAACATTTATAGGTCTGAAGATATTTGAAAGTTTCATAATTGAAAAGCGATAAGCGGCACAAAAAAATAAATAAAAAGAGAGAGAGAGATAGATTGGGATTTGTGTAGTGAGCTGTTATTTATTTATTTATTTTTTTTTGGCTAATAATTTTAGTTGTAATCAGTCTATTTATTTTATAACCGTCGTTGAACAGCCGAGCCAATATTGAGTTTACGATTACCAATACCGACTACCAACCAATACCAATTGCGACTGCCAACTCCGTAGCCTTGTAATTTTGAACCCAATCCAGAAGACAAGGCAACTTTTGGATCAAGCATTGGAACAAACTAGCTCTTGTGGAGGACTTTTTGATGGAACTAACCAGCATTTGCGTTACATGGAGAGAAAAATCACGAAAACCTCCCAATATTAGCCTGACAGCAAGGGAATTCCAATCCATGATCACTGAAGATGTTTTAAGTCAGCACTGAGATCGGTGCGAGCCAGAAGCAAAATTCCTAACAACAAAACACCACTGGGATTCGATCCTGGGTCCTGAGGCTTTAACTTTTCAATTGCTATATTTATTATTATTCCTTTTAATTTTTTCTTGAGTTTGAAAGGCACTTATCACTCCCGCTGCTAAACTATGACGAAATTTAAAAATATTGATGGTTACAATAGCAGGGAGCCCTGTGCTAAAATTGTTATAGTGGTAGTTCACTCCTCAAAGTAGTGGAAATTCAACGAGTTCAGTAATCACTTAAAGCTATAATATGTCCTGCAATTGCGGTTCGATTAAACTTTTGCTACCACTTGGAAATTTCTTCATCAAAAAGAATGCGTTGTTGCTCTAGTACAGTGCTTCCCAAAGTGTGGTACGCGTACCCCCAGGGGTACGGGAACAGTTTAGAGGGGATACGCGTTCTTATGCGAAATATCTTGCAACAAACGAAAATTTCAAAAAATTTTATTTAAAATTAAAGCTAGCCAGGAAAATTTACGATTACGTATTTTTCTATTGGTTATTTCACAGTTAATAATTAGTAATATCAACAGCCAGTAGTGATTTTTAACTTTTGTGCAATTTTTTTAAAGTAAAAAATGCATTCTTTTTTTTATTAGTGGTACAACGAGTTACGAAAAATTTACAAAGGGTACACAAAAGTCATAAGTTTGGGAAACACTGCTCTAGTAGTAAACAAATTTAAGTTATTTTTAGTCTAGCATTTCTCATTTTAAGTAATTTTTCCACCACTACATAACAAAAATTCGAAGTATTATTTGAAATGCAGCTTTAATGCATTCATTTCGTTCAAGCAAAGTGCTTGAAACATTCATAAAAGCCACTCCACTTCCTGTTTATCTCAATGCTGATCCAAAACAGTGTTAAAATTCCAGATGAATGGGATAGGGGTCGCGGACCCAGGTTCCCTATAAAATCAAAACACTAAGACTAGCATTCATTTCGTGGTTACTCAACTAAAAAGTAGTTTTCAAGTTTAATATATTTAAATAGCTACCAATTTATTAAAACTTTTGCAGTTGTTTGCATTTTTATCCCCAGGTATCATACATAATTAATTGTTAATAGTATTACACACGAAAGGTTTTTTAAAAAAACTGGTATATTTGTTTATTAATTTGTAAAATTTATTAAATATTACGACTTACTAACAGTTGTAACTTATAGATTTTATTCAGATAGATTTTTATTGACACACGTAAAAAGCAATTTCCACATGATCAGAATACGTGGTAATAATTCTACTATTATTAATATTTATTGAATCAATATTATTAACACGTTGAATACCACACTAATTTTGCGTGGCTTGCCCGTCTGGCCAAACGGTAAATAACTACAAACAAAATTTGCATATATTAGACAGATTTTACTAGTTTTTTTAAAAGGTTTAGCTTACGTATCTGAAAAAGTGGTGAATTATATAAACCTACGAATTGTTTAGTAATGGTGGTGGATAAAAATCTACTATATTGAATTTTTTAAACCAAGAATCACAATTAATAAACTACTACTTGAAAATATTTATTCGTTGTCCGGAGCAAGTTGGCATCTCTGTGCAAATAAATAAAACTATTTTTGTGTGTTTTATATTGCGTTAATTTTTTCAAACCATTTTAATAACAATAATAATATAAAAAAATAAAAATTTACTCGAATTATGTATTTCTAATAATCTTGACTTTGTCGGTCACCGGTGATCCCCGTGGCGCTACGAACAAACTCAGTGCCGGTCACCGGTGACCCTCATGGCATTCAACCTATTAATATTCTGTCAGAAAAACATGCTACAAGAGCAAAGAATAAAATTCTACAGAATAATAATATTCAATTCATGATTAGGGAACATTTTTATTGGATCTGGCTTGTCCGTTCTGTCTACAATGCACCAATCAGATTTTAATTCATATATAATATGAATTTTCATTTTGAGGAAAATTTACAATAAAAAATACAGTAGTCATAGTGTTGAAATTTTGCATTAAATTTAAAAGTTCATTTTCAAAACAATTTATTCACACAAAATCGTTTGCTTATAAGAAAAAGAGGGAATATCTTTACTCTACTTCTGGAATTAAATCAAATTGAACTGTTTTGACTATTTACGAACGGCAGCTGGTAGAACATTTTGGAGTGCGCTCCAAGTCATCCATTGAATCAGTAATCCAGATAACTGGTAGAAATCAGGTAGGAGAAATCCCAGGACCTCGATTTCACACAACTAACCCCCTTTCCTGCTATTGAAGGTGAAATTGGATTGCGATGACATCCGGATGAAGGAAATGAAAATCTTTATATTCTTTCGCTTTGTTAAGGTTGCGCTTTTCACTTACTCATTAAGGAAATAATTAATCAGCATTTCAATTAACGAGAAATCAAATGTTAAGGGGCCAGGTAAATATAGATTACACATTTCAGGGACATTTCCGGGCATGCTTTACTATGCAATTTTAATTTGATGATGTGCCCTTCATCTTCAAGTCGCAATATCTAAGCGAGCCCTTATTATATATATATTGTTTTTTTTCCTTCGAAAAAAACTGTAACTGTTGCTTGAAGATAGAATCCTAGTGCAGATTTAAAATTAGCGATACGAAAGTATTTAAAATCTGTTAAAAAAAATCTCATGAAACAGAAGAAAAAAAAGTGCTGCAAGTGAAAATATGTTTTATGAATTATTTTAAGAAAATGCCATGCTAAAGCAAAAATTTCTAGCAAAATTTAAACTCCTAAATTGTTCCAAGTTTAAAGAGTATCGTTGATACTTTCCTTAGAATTCAATGGATATCAAAACAATTCGCTAAGGATGCTAACTTACTATTTGTAAGCAATTTTTTTCCTCTGTTCAAGAAATTTAAACTTTATTGTTTTATTCGCAATTTAGCTAATGTATTTTAAAGTGATTTTGTGCAATACGTCAGACATATAAAGAAATCAAACATATAAGGAGTATTCTCTAAGAACCGCCTTTGATATGTATTCTTAAAACCCTAATAGAAAATGAAAAGTATTGCAAGAAACTGGCCACTAGATGGCGCGGAAAACTTTCGTTTTGGTTTTTTTTTTTTTTTTTTTTTTTTTTNTTTTTTTTTTTTTTTTTTTTTTTTTTTTTTTTTTTTTTTTTTCTTGAAGAGAAGTCGCTGTCGAGATTAAAAAGATGGATGGCGGTTTTTGATAAAGGTTATGACTTTGTTAATATTTGTCTGTGATGTGTCAATAATGTCTGTGATGTGCATCTATAGCTTTTCAATAAATTAGTTAAAATGCAGGCCACTCGTCTTTATGAGAAAATTTAAAAATTTTTACAGTATACACATTGGGGTTGTAAATTAGTATTTAACCGAAAATTAAAATGCTATCAATATTTTACCAATTACAGTAATGAAAGGCAGGTGTAATAAACAGCGAAAGATTTTTAATTGGAGGTAAGAATGTTGTCTATTGCATTAACCTTCCTGTTAGATTTTAAAAGCGTTAAATATTAGTTAACGACTCCCTACTTTAGCTCTTTTTTGTCTTTATTTCCGATGAGAATTGTTGAAATACATATTAATTATCTTTCCGCATCATATACCCTCCCGCAATCAAAACCTGTTTTGTTGCCTATTACATTCGCTTTCCTCTACCGTGATTTGTCTGATTTTAAAAGCAGGTTCGCTTTTGACTCTATTTAAATATTAATTTGTGACCCCCTATTTCAGCATTTTATGCTTATTACATTCGCTTCCTGTACCAGGATAAGCTATCAAAATATGCACAGTAATTAATAATCTGTTTAAATTATAATTTGTTTTTTTACTTTTTGAAAATTTTACTCTCTTGTTCCCCCTTACTCCAGTTAGCTTGCTACTAGATAACGCATAATTATGAGGTATTTATGTGTATCTACACATCTAAGTTATTCTTATGTTATGGTTCGAAAAATCTTTTCAAATACCATTAATTTAAAAATAAATAATAGATTTTAAGACATAAATTTTGCTAGCAAAGAAAATACTTTAGTTGAAAGGCACAAGCTAGCAGTTATGACTGCATTAAATTGATTAATGATTTTTAATTAACATTAAAAATCAATTGATTTTGATTTTTAATGTTTGTATATATATATTAGGACAATAATTTCGAAAATACATATCAATTTGAATTTTAATCCATCAGATTTTTATTTGCAGTCGATTTTAATACTCGTTTTGTGTAAAAATGATACCATTTATAATTTTTATTTATCATTTATTAATAAATAAATAAAAAAACTAAAGAAATTAAATTATTTTCAAAATGTACATAGAGCAGAAGTTCCTGGTGACTTTTACAGATTCATTTTCATAAGACAAGTGCACATTCTTTTTCATATAGTCATTATTTCTTTGTCGCCGTGATAAGTAATCATAAGACAGGATGACGAATATTAAAATCTCAAAAGGTTTATTAAGTTAAATGGTAATTAGGCTTCATTAAGACATCTTACTGTGCTCTATGGATTCATTTTATAAACAAAGATTGCATTTCTGACTAATTAACAATAATTTGTGCTTGAAGTGATTCTTTTATCTTGCGTAAGAGATTATTGGATGTTAAAAGTCATCAGTACAAAATATGTTGAAAATATTTTTAAAAAACTTTTTGTTAAAAAAATTATTGTTTTACCTATGTTTTCAACTTATTTAATGATTTCTACATACTTGCAGCTTCTGCGCAGTAAATAATACTTAATTTCTTAATTTTCTTCGTTTGTCTCTGTTTTCTTTTTGTTTTATCTTGCTTTATGTATATATAATCTTTTACTAAATCTTAGTTAAATCATAAATTTAATTAAAAGAAAGAAACGCTTTCTTCCAAAAATAAGTAAATTTTTTGTAGTTTCAGTTTTGATACAAATCTAACAGAATTTTTTATCTAAATTGACAGATGTTATTCGGTAATTGATAACAGGATGCTAAGTAAGTTTTTAAACACTTCAGATAGATGCGTTTGCCAACAAACCGTGCCAACATTCTGTTACGCATTTATCTATCTACACTCTCTTTTTTGTGTGTCCGATGACGATAATTCATAAGTGTTTTATCGATTTATTTATTGAGCTTCCTTATGTCTCTGTGTCGCAGTTATTAAAGCACTGAGATCTATGCGGGTTTGTTTTTTTTCAATTCATACCGAACATAAAATGACCGACAAAAATGCTTCGGTGATTGTATTTCAACCGCCGTTAATTGTTTCATTGTCATACAGATGTGAAGTTATTTTACTCACTGTGCAATTTGAGCGATGATTATAGTCCAATGACTGGTAATCAATAAAATATTTGTTTCAAATTTAACAAATACATTTCAGTTTAAAAATAAATCTACTGCTCATTTGCTCTGAATAACTAAATTATGAATTATGTCTTTAATTTAAGATTGATACAGGGATCTTAATTTGTAATAATACATATTTTATTGGATAATCTTTCATAGAACTAGTACGCCACTGCTAAAAAGATTAGTTCAAGTTTCTTTACGCAGAATAGTACAGCAGGTTTTGTTTTCCTTAAATGCAAAAAATCTTAAAATGTGGAACTAAAACTTATTATCACTTAATGTATTAACACCTAATATATTCTGCTAAATCAATTTTACTAAAATTAGCAATCAATTTAATGCTGTCGTAATTGCTAGCTTAAGTGTTTCAGCCGGATAACTTTTTCCAGTGCTTGCAAAATTTATGTTTTAAAATTAATTCTTTTTTTAAATTAATGGTATTTAAAAAAGATTTTTCTAACCTCAACCAACGAATAACTTTAATGTGAAATGCCAATTGATTTTTAATGTATTTACAACATTCTTATATCTTTGACAAAATTATATTTTAATAAACATGAAGGTCTTATGTTTGAAAAATAAATACAAAGAATTAATTAATTTATGACTCTGTATCTTAAAAAATATTAAATAAATAAATTAACATAATGACTTAAACTAACATAATGTCATAATTTATTTTTTGCTGTCTAAAAAATCTTGTTACTACAATCAAACAATCAAAACATTAAATGATCGAACCAATCATCAAGTACTTAAAAAAATATAATACAAAGAATCAAATAGTTCAAAAAAATTATTACTGTTAAAAAACTAACATGATTTCATTAATTTATTTTTCGATTTCTGAAGAATCAAAACAATGCAATCAACAAATTAGGTGATAGAATGTAAAAAAAAGTAAATCATTTCTGCAACAGCCTAGGGGTCATAGAGGTGTAGGCTTTACAATTTCGTGATCAACAGCCTGATTGTGGAAAGGTGATCAAAACGGCGCACAGACCGCCTTTACTTCCAAGACAAGCTACTACCCATCGATCTGAAGCTGGGTGGGCTTCAACCCGCTCAGGGGATCGAACCCCAGTTCTTCACAATGACAGTTCAGTGCATTAATCCTTGAGCCATGACGGCTCAGGTGATAGAATCAAAGTTAAAAAAATGGACTTAAATGATTCAGAGACCGTTAATGCACAGCATTACTGAGGTAAACGAAGGAAAACACTTGATTCTACACCTAAACGGATCACCTTAGTTAATCTGCATATTAGCCAGGTAATGTGCACAGTAACGGCTTTCGAAATTTATCTTTAACACATCGATACATTTTGAAGTTCTAATTATTTTACACTACAGCAACAAAAAATATCAAAGTCAAAACTCGAGTTTATAGTTCATACACGTGTCTTCCTAAAATTAATCTTTGCTCTTATTTTTATAAAAGAACAAAGTACTCTTATTGGCATCTGAAATGGTAATTTTGAAGGTCACTTTTTGTATAAAAACGAAACAAATTATTCCAAAAAAAGTATTTTAATGACAAACACAAGCGATGAAATACCTTGATAAATGAAAAATCGCGCATTCCAAATAACATTATGTTGATCGCTGGTGATAAAATACTTGAGTACTTCCAAGTATGCTTTAAAAATGTCGAAATCTTTGACTTCTAATGAATGTTAAAGGAATGCTAAAGGTGATTTATATGCACTTATCTATTAAAGTGGTTGACCGCAGTCAATAAATAAATATTGCATGAAATCTGAAGTGCTCTAAGCATTTTTTGGAGTGTTAAAAATAGATATCTTAAAAGTCCACAATTAATATTGTAAATATTTATATTGCTAAATAATTGAAAATCTTAATATTGCTATTTATAGTGCAAATTAATTTGTTGTTTACTATTTAAAACTAGTGTTTTTCTTTTATCACCGATATGCACGTAAATTTTAGTTCTTAAAATTTTTTGTTTAAGAATTTTTTTTGGAAAAATTATACTATTGTACTAACACACTGTTAAAAAAGTAATTGAGACCATTTTTGGTGTTAAGATAAACTAAGAATTTTTACAGTGTATGTAGTCATATATTTTTTTATTTACTTTTTCACTGTTGTAGTTTTTTTTAAAAGTATTTATTAATTCTTTGTGTGTTTGTTTATGGATAACATATATTTTTATGTGTATTAGAATTAATTTAATAGCTTCATTGTAAAAACATTTCCTTCAAAAAATAAGAACATTTTTAGCAATTCGTTCACATTAATTATTTCAAACAATTGTTATTTTGTCAATTTTAAGTCAATTTTTTATGTGATAACTACAGTTCGGTAGTTATAAAATGTATTTGGGATTAAAATATAAAACTGTTTAAAATACATTTTTATAAACAGATTGCACAAAAAATTATACCAAATAGAAGAAATAACAATTGTTTGAAGGAATTAATGCGAAGATATCATTATAAATGTACTTGTTTTTTTATCGAAACGTTTTTGTCATGAAACTATTAAATTGATTATAATGCTCATGTGTCCATAAAACGAACCAAGAAGGAGTAAAAAATTAAGAAAACTTTCATCGGTAAAAAAGTAAACTATGAAAACGTGACTACTGTTTGTCTAAGATATGTACTCTGACCGCCACTAAGTCTGCGGCAGTCTGGTGCTATGGAAACAAGATGAGGGCATTTTAGGAAGGGTAGCTTCGATGAAGAGGTCTCCTTTTCTCTAGCCGAAACCAGTCCTATAGAGGGACCCCGCACCCCTATTTAAAATAATCATACCTCGTTACCATAGTCACCGCCACAGCTCTAGACGAATGGCTGGCAGAGTACCAATCTTAGACAAACAGTACGTGCGCTGTAAAAAAATGTAGTTCATTTAAAAACACATATCTCAGGCAGCTACTTTTTATTGTGTATGTACATTACTAAAACACACACGTACGTACAGTATTATTAAAAATTAAGTTAGCAAATTAATCGAAAAGTTCCTAAACTTTTCCTTGTGCAACGCCTTTACAAGGATTAAAATTGTATCACCGCTATTAGTCATATATAAGGATTTGTAGCTATTTTTTTATTAGAAAATTGTCACTACTTTCAATATTTTTAAGGACAGTTGGAGCCCTGTAATACTAACAACGTGAAATGCGAAATATCTACTTTTTTCTCAGTTAATGCTCACTCAATTTTTAGAATCCAACCTAAAAGTTAAATCTAAATATGAAATAAAGGGATCACCCTGAATAACTTTTGATCTAATAATCGGATCTTTACTTTCTTGGACTCAATCTTAATGGTTCGAAAGGATGACCTCAAAAAAAGACGTATTTTTAAAATTCGATTTCTCAGAAAAAGCAATTCAACCGATTCCACTCAAATTTTGTATTTGGCCATATAAAATTACATTTTTAAAATGATGTTAAAAATTGTATACCTTACTACTATACAAAAATTTTTCGACTATCATTAGATAAAATTATAAGAAAATAATAAATATTTACTAAAAGTTATATTTTGCATGACGTTTTCTTTGGATAAATAAATTTTTATAATTATGCGCAGGAAATTGACAAATGGCTTAAGAAGCTCTCGAGATATAATAAAATGCACAAAAAGTAAAATTTGCATTAAGGCGTCCAAAGTTCGGATCGCCCTCTTGACCAAACTATTTGTACCAATTTATTGAATTGTGGCTACTCCCAATATTTTGCGGATCAGAAATCAAAATTCATCGAAAAAAAATGTATGTTTATTCAGAGAAGGTACGTTTTCGTGTTTGATTTCATAACTTAAAATATCGTTTTCTTTAATTAATTACAATATTTTAGGTTACCCCTTCGATCCATTAAGATTGAGTTTTAGAACGTGAAAATCCGATCATTAGATAATAAATTATTTATGGTGGTCCGTTTATTTTTTTGCACACTGTACACATTATAATAAACGTATATCAGAGATGCCAGTTTGTTCTGCTTCGTGCGAAATTTTTTCTAGTGGTTGCAAAATTTACGTTTCGATGTATCTAGTTAATTTGATTTAAAGTAACTACAAACAAATAATTCAGATATATCAATTGGATATTTCAATTGTAATTTCCTTAAAATTTAGCAGGTAATTTCCTAACAATTTGACTGTGGAGAAATTTTTGAAATTTTGTTAAAATTTCATGAAATTCTGCAAATTTTTAACTTTTGATTCTTGACGACTTTATAAAATCTTATGCAGCGAAAGCGAAGCAATTGGTATTTTTCAGTTGTTGCATCATCCCATAAGAAATTAAAAAGTGGTAGCCAAGTTAAAACTTGTTAGATTTTTGATGATCGGACTGTGTAATGGTCAGGGAATACAACACATATGTCGAAAAGATCATGGGCTCGAATCCAGGACAAGGCACGGATATTCTTTTATTCTCTGTACTATCTGTCCTTGCTGTGGAAGCAACGTTGACCCAACTAATATGGTGCCTCTAAAAGAGAGGGCAACAAATCTGTCCTACTGATGCCTAAATGACGAGTGTTAATTGGGAATTTAATTGGGAAGCATTGGAAATAAAAAAAGAAAAAACTTTTTAGATTTAACTTTTAATTGAAAATAGCAAGATGCGCAGTTTGTTTCCCAATTAACTCAAATAAGCACAGTTTCAAAATGTAAGCAACAAAAANAAAAAAAAAAAAAAAAAAAAAAAAAAAAAAAAAAAAAAAAAAAAAAAAAAAAAAATCAATTTTTTAATCATTATTCTTTTTTATTTTAATGAGACACTGCGACTACTGTTTTTGGAAATCGTAAATTTTATTATTTGTATTCTTGTTAATTTAGTCTTAGGTATCACTTAAACGATCAATAAATAAATAATTATTTAAAGTAATAAGTGATTATTTAGGTAGTGATAAGTAATTAGTTAAGAAATAGCAAGTAATTAAGTAAGCTAGTAATTAAGTAGCTTACTTAAATGAAAATTTTTGTGACACATATTACCTTATCTCGTAGAGAATAAAAACCGAAATAAATGTCATCAAATTCATGTTAAATCGCAACAAAATTCGTCGAGCTTAAGATTTCGATGACTTCGTTACAACGCGGTATACTTAATGCGCACATCATTAAGCATTAATATTTATGTTGATATTAGTTTTCAACAGCTTTTGACCAAAACAAAAATATTATGTAATCGATATCGACTTATTACTCGGCGTTGACTCAATTTATTAGTTTCTACGCCTTAATATACTGATTACATAAAGGAAGAATCCTCTATTCAAATTTGATTCTTTTGGATGTTGATCGTCCTTGATGCATTGGCATCATCGGTCAGATAAATGTCTGACTAAGCTGTTTCAAATGATCATGTTATATCAGAGTTGAAGGACAATAACGTTAATAGGAAACTCTGAGAGTGATTGCGCTTATTGATTTGTATTCAATGAATCAAATATATTCCGGGTTACACCGCAAGTTCCTTACATGTAAAATAAATATTATTTATTTCTGTCTGCGTGACATTTTTTTAACCATTTACTCGGTCTAAAAAAGGTTATAAATGAATAAATATATTGGATATTTAATCTGATTAAAGAATTTGATATATGAGTAAATTTTTTTGTCGACATAAAAAATAAAATAATTTTTTTCTTTTATTTTTTAGAAAAAATATTTGATATTTACATTGCTTGGCATTAGAAAATATGTGATTGTTTGTAAATTTGTCATCAGTTTATACGTCATACATCAGATCACAAAATATTTCGTGATCTGATGATCAGTGAATCATTAACACATTGTGAATCATGAATCATTAGCACATATATAGGTGTTAATGATTCGTATTTTCTGATGAACTGACCGATCTCAGGTCATTCGCACGATCAATCATAACTTAAAATCTTTCGCCATCCGATGTTCCCTCTGACGGGTCATCAAAAAACCCCACTCATTCTAATCGGCTAGTCATTGCTGGGATTCGAAGCAAGTTCCATTGGAAAGCGATCGCCTTATCCTTGCGCCATCGCTGCTCTATCTGAGCATTTATTACTGTCGCTGAACAGCCGATACAAGTTTGAGTTAACGACTACTAATGCTAAACTCCATAGTCTTGAAATTTTGAACCCAATCCAGAAGGTAAGGGAACTTCTGGATGAGTACTCCCAGAGGCATTGATTTGTTATGGGAACTTCGAGGGCTCTGTGATCCCGACAGATTTAAAGTGCACCAGTTGACATTTAATACACAGGGATCCTGTGGCTGGCTGGATTTGAACTCCGTTCTCAAAAACACGAGTTCAACGCCCTACCAACCAGGTCATCCTGGCCCCTATCTGAGTACTTTTTAACAGCTGATATGATTGGTGATTTTGAGTAATTATTGGTTTAACAATAAAAGTCAACACCCCTGTGATATGTATTTAAACCACGAAAAACTCGTCCATCAATTCGCCATTCCCCATTAGCGTATGCAGTCCTTTTGCATTCAGTGAAACTGACCCTGAAATTCTTATGCATGTGCGAATTGTATCGACTTACGCATGCAGTAAAAATAGTTCAAGAAAATAAACTTTTTCAACTAAAAATTATTTGGGATATTTCTTGATACTAAACGGAACAGAAATAGGTAATAAAACTTTAAAACATTTTGGGGCAGAAATAGGTTATATTATGATAATGTGAAGAATAAAAATTTGAAGTTCTTAAGTTTTTCTTTTCAAAATAGGGAATATTTACTGTTAATTTTGTCGATATTCTATTATCATTCATGTAAGTTTATAGTATATTTTCAATAAGTTGATGAATATATTTAACTGTGTATAATGTTTTAATGAAATTGTTTCATTTTTCAGAATTTAGGACGTGTTCTGATAATGAGCTTAAATGCGATAATTCTAAGTGTGTTCCTAATAGATGGATATGTGACAATGAAGATGATTGTGGTGATAAAACAGATGAAGATCCTAAGTATTGTCGTAAGTCAAATTATGGTTTGCCAAATCTTGTATAATATTTTTATGTAGTCTTAATTTCTAAAGATACATAAAAATGTGGGATATATATGTAATTTTTTATGAAATGAACTATCTGTATTAAATGACATTCAGGTGAGATAGAAAAAATTCACGTTTTTTCTATTTATACTTCGCTCAAATTTCATTACTTCATTCTGATCTTTATTTATGTTTTAAATTTATGCTGTCTCTATGAATATATTATTATTTTTTGCTCATTATAAAAAATAGAAATCGTAATTTTAGGCCCGTTGCAGGAAAATTCAAACCTATTTTTTTTTAAAACTTCTTTTAATTCTTTTTTTTTTTGTTTAGTTTTATTTATTATTTTGTTCAGTGTTTTAAAAAAAAAGTATTATTACTATTTTTTTGTATTTTTAATGTGAAAATTGTGTGTGACATAATACTGTGAAATTATCTATGCTGTGGTTTGTTGTCTATTTACATAAAAAAAAAGTTTTTAAAAAAAATACATAAAGGTTCGAGTTATAGCTTCTATTTATTTTTTAACTATTAAAAGGTTAAGAAAAAATAAGGTATGCTATTTAATTTTTGCAAACTTTTAAGTTTGTGCAGGAAGATGGAAAAATATTTAACTTTTTTAAAATTTTGACAGAAAACAAGACTTGTGCTCCTGACCAGTTCAGTTGTGGTTCTTCAGGCCTCTGTATTCCAATTACTTGGAGATGTGATGGGCAAGAAGACTGTGCTGATGGATCTGATGAAAAAGTCGATTGTCGTAAGTTATTTTGATTATATCTCTGACCTGAGTAAAATTATGAAAAAAGGTTTGACCTATACTAAGGATGCTTAACCTTTTTTGTTTGGGCCCCAAAAATTCAAAAAACCAAGCTGGAGACAAAGTATGCATGTCATAAAAATGCAAATAGTTTATTATTAAATGTATTGATAACCTATAATGAATTGTTAATTTGTTTTTTAGATAGTAATAAAGTTGAAATATTATGATATAATGAAAATATTTTTTTACATTAATTTATATCGTAGTTTTAAATCATTTTATAACTATCAACATTATTAAGGTATTTAATAAAAATGAATGCAAGCAAATTTAAAAGCAAAGATAAATTTAGATTGCTAGACTGAAAATAATGATGATTGTTATTGATAGAGGGTTTTCCTATTAGTGGTTCAAAACAAATAGCATTTAGTTCTAGGAGGNATTTAAATAAAAAAAAAAGTTTTTTTAAAAAAATACATAAAGGTTAGAATTATAGCTTCTATTTATTTTTTAACTATTAAAAGGTTAAAAAAAATAAGGAATACTATTTAATTTTTGCAAACTTTTAAGTTTGTGCAGGAAGATGGAAAAATATTTAAATTTTTCTAAATTTTGACAGAAAATAAGACTTGTGCTCCTGACCAGTTCAGTTGTGGCTCTTCAGGCCTATGTATTCCAATTACTTGGAGATGTGATGGGCAAGAAGACTGTGCTGATGGATCTGATGAAAAAGTCGATTGTCGTAAGTTATTTTGATTATATCTCTGACCTGAGTAAAATTATGAAAAAAGGTTTGACCTATACTAAGGATGCTTAACCTTTTTTGTTTGGGCCACAAAAATTCACAAAACCAAGCTGGAGACAAAGTATGCATGTCATAAAAATGCAAATAGTTTATTATTTAATGTATTGATAACCTATAATGAATTGCTAATTTGTTTTTTAGATAGTATTAAAGTTGAAATATTATGATATAATGAAAATATTTTTTTACATTAATTTATATCTAAGTTTTAAATCATTTTATAACTATCAACATTATTAAGGTATTTAATAAAAATGAATGCAAGCAAATTTAAAAGCAAAGATAAATTTAGATTGCTAGACTGAAAATAATGATGATTGTTATTGATAGAGGGTTTTCCTATTAGTGGTTCAAAACAAATAGCATTTAGTTCTAGGAGGAGAATGGCATTACTCTGACATTAAGGCTTAAAATCTTTTTCATTTTTATGATTTTTTTTGTATTTAATTTTTTAGAATTTAATAAAGACATCCCTTTTGATACAAATGGAAAGGGGAATATAAATTTATTTCAACGGTTAACATTTTGTATTAAGAATATTACTTTGTAATTGCTATGGCTTTATAAGTTTTAAACAAAAGGTGTTTTTGCTCTCATATAAGTCAAATGACATGTTCAGAAGAAGAATTTACATTACTAAGCACTTTTTTTAATTGCATGTTCATTTTGATGATTTTATTTAAGAATGAATTTTTAATAATTTAGGAATTAAATCCATTTAGTTACAAATGGGAAGAGGAAAATAGATTTATTTCAATAGTTAAATTTTCATATTACAAATATTACTTTGTAATAGTTAAGGCATCATTGTTAAATAAAAGGTGCTTTTGCTCTTATCTAGGTCAGATAACATGCACAGAAGAAGAATTTACATGTGATAATAACAAGTGCATTACTAAGCGGTGGGTTTGTGATCAAGACAATGATTGTGGAGACTCTAGTGATGAAAGGAACTGCCGTAAGTTCAAACTTAATTACTTAATTTATTTTAGCCAATGCATTAGCAAAAAATAGATTGGAGAAAAAGCTATAGTAAATTAGGATGAGTTTGTAAAATATTTTGGCATAATAATAACATTAAATAATAAATAGTACCTAGTTAATTAAAATTAGAGTTAAAAAGTTTTAGTTATTCAACTTTTACTTTGCTTTTTCTGGTCTGAAATTTAAAAGAGAACTTGCATTTTTCCCTGCTTTGTATAAAAAATAAAGTAAGCAATTACCAACTGAAAACGAAAAGTAATTTGTATTAGATTATTTATTGTCATTTCTGTGTTATTTAACTTTTTAATTTCTTTTTCTTGTCTGAAATTTATTAGAGAACAAATTTTTTTTCATCTTTTGGATAGAAAATATAGTAGATAATTACAAACTGAAAGCTAAAAGTAATTTTCATTAAATTATTTATTGTAATTTAATTTCTGTGTTTCTATAATTTCAGTATTATTTAACTTTTTAATTTGTTTTTCTGTTTTGAAATTCATAAGAGAACATACTTTTTTTTCTTCCTGTCTTAGATTTAAAAAAATATAGTAAACAATTATGAACTAAAAGTAACTTGTAATCGATAAAAGTAATTTGTACTTGATTGTAGATTAAATTTATTGTATTAGATTTATTGTGAGAAAATATAGTAAACAATAACGAACTGAGAAAAAATTAATTATATTTAATAAGTTATTGTAATTTCTGTTTTTCTGTAATATAAAAATTGAAATTTCTAATTCTATTAATGATTAATTTTTTATGTGAAGTGGCAGTTGCATTAAAAATATTTACTTATTGAATAATGTGTAAATGATAAATTAATTCCATTATTTTCTTAAATTTCAGCAAATGTGACATGTTCTGCATCAGAATTCATGTGCACAAATGGGAAGTGCATACCAGAGAGATGGCGTTGTGATGGAGATGTTGATTGCATGGACAGGTCAGATGAACTTACGTGTCCTAAAGTAACTCTGAAGAACTTTTGCAGTAAAAATGAGTTTATGTGCAAATCTAGAGAATGCATTCACCTAGATTGGGTCTGCGATGGTGATCCTGATTGTTCAGATAGCTCTGATGAAGCTAATTGTAAGTATTATTTTAATACTGTAAAAAATTTCTATGGTTTTAAATTTTATTGAATATTTCATTTGAAGCAAATGCTTAGCTACTAAAACAGAATTCATAATGCTTTTTTTTATTTTCTATTAAAATCAAATTTCAAATTTTTTTTCTCGAATAATGCATAGTTTGTATATTTTCCTCTAAGACATCAGGATGATTTTAACTTAATTTTGTCATTACTTTAATTTAATGATGATTGCCTAAAATGTTTTAGATCTTCAATCGGATTTTTATGGCAACCAAAACTTAATTTTATGAAATGAAAAGAAGTCATAAAAAAATTCCAAGATATTGCAAATCTTAAATGAAAATCAAACAATTCATTCTAATTTTTCTTCTTTGGCATGTATTTTTTTTCTCTTCCTTACATTTATTTTACCTTGTAATAAAGGTTAGATTTTCATTTTTATGTAATTTTAATGATTATTGTTACTAATGATTATTGTAATTTTAATGATTTAGTTTTAAAACAGCTGAGCCATATTGCAGTGTTTTACATCTCTAGCAGCTATATTATGAGGCCTTTTCCTCCTTACTGAACTCAACCATCAGAAAAAGAGTAGAGAGAAGGAAGATTTTTAAATATATTTTTCATCAACTTCATTTGATTTTCAAAAATAAACTAAATGAAGTGTTTTACTTCACTCAACAGTATCTTTTGACGACTTGCCAAGTCTCTCTAGTTGAAATTAAAAAAAATAAATAAAATTAAGGCTGGCGTATTCGGGAATTGTTTACCTTTTTTTTAGTAAAGTTATACCAATAGAATTTTGCAATCGGCATTTTGTAAAAGTAGTTTAGAATTATATTTCACTCTTTTGCTTTTACATTAAAAATTTTTCCATATGTTAATTTCTTTTAAATGAGTTTTACTACTATTTTGTTTTGTTCTAGGCACAGTAACTTGCAGCAGCCACCAATTTACATGCAAAAATAATCGGTGTATAGATGGTACTGCACAATGTAATGGTGTCAAAGATTGCACAGATAACTCTGATGAGCTAGATTGTCCCAGTAAGTTTAAAATATCATTGTTCATAAATTGGATGAAGCAAGCATGCCAGCAATGAAAGTTTAGTTGTGCAAAAATATAATACAGTAGACAAACTTGAGAAAAAGATTGAACTTTACTATTATGTAATTATTGTTATGGTGCTCATCAAAAATTATTAATTGCCTTCTAAAACTAATTAGGTTCATTACCCTATAATAAAAGCTTATTTATTAAAATTAAATGAAGAATGCTATAATAATATTAGTAAATAGATTCAACATAGAGATTAAAATACTGAGACTAAATAAATGAACTGAAAAACTGAAGAAATATTAAATCAAACATTAATTATTTAAATTTTTTAAATAGAGTCGATTTTAAAAGTGCGAAAAATATCATTTTATTGATGAACAATTAAACTGCCAGTACACGAATGCAAAGCACAACATAACATGTAAATTTGAAATTTAACATTTAAATATAAAAATGTTTGTATCTGACCCTGTCAGTTATTCTATTAGAATGTAATGCTTTTGAATTAAATGACATGCATAGAACAATAAAATTAGCACAACAAATGGTTTTTAATTGCATGAAATTCAATACTAAATATCAATTTATTTTAAGTTATAATATTATATCAAATCCTTTGTTCATTTTAGTAGAGATTCTTAGAAAAATTAATGTCTGTAATTTTTTCAAGAGTGTCTGTGTACTTTATTTTATAGTATCAATTTACATATTTAGCTCAGTTTAGGTGAGATTCTTGATTTTTAAATGTCTGTGTTATTTATTTCAAGTTATAGTAGGAAGTCAAGTGCTTTGTTCTTTTTCATACAGATTCTTTGAGGGTGTTAATTATCTGTCTAATTTATTCCTAGTCATACTATCAAATACTTCTTTTTAACTTAGATTCCCAAAAAGTCTTAATTGTCTGTGTTAGTTGTATTGTATTTCAAGTTATGGTATCAAATCACATGTTTTTTTTTTCTTCTTCTTTAGCCCAGGTTCCTAGAGAGTGTAATCCAAAAACAGAGTTTGATTGTGGCAACAGGCAATGTATACCCATTGAACTTGCTTGCAATGGAAAAAACGATTGCGGAAATTGGGAGGATGAACCACGAGGAAAATGCAGTGAGTAGAATAATAAGATTTTTGCAGTTATTTTTTCAAATAAATACATTAAAGAAAACGATGCATAAAAGATAAAAATTCCTTTTTTTCTTCTAATTTATTCCTTAATACATAATGAATAATTGTTAGGTTAACAAATATTGTGAGGTTTCAAATTTTTGTGTAGTTTTCTTTTAAAGTAGTTGTAGATAGATAGTTAATAATTGATATAGCAACAATAGATAACTGAAGTATCCTGATGTATATAGATTTTAGTTTGTTGGATTTCTTATAGATTTACAAAATTATTAATTTATACAATGCATAATTTTTTCAAGAAGACACAAATCTTTATTGACGCTATTTTATGCTAAAAAATGCTAGTTAAAAGTTGAATTTTTGCATTATTTACTTGGTTTCTTTTATTTAAAAAAAAAGGGGTAGTTGACAGAAAGGTTGTTTGTGTAATAATATAAATGCTGAGAAGTAAATTATCTAGCATTTTCTAGATTCAATACAAGTTTCAATAATGTGATTGTATATTGTTTTATTATTTATTTTTTAGTTTTAAAATCATATATATTGCATTGAGATTTCTAAAGCAAAGGAATAAACAAACCATTCATGATCTTATGTTTTTGTTTTATTACCAATCTCAGATATTTTTCAAGATTTGATGTGGATTTTAATGTACATAATGAAATAAAAATGTTCGTTATCTGTTGAGCCTTCTTAATTTTGGCAATTATTTGTTACAATTTGAGAAAAACTGATAATTTTCTTTTGAAGAAAATATTGATTGTATATCTGTTAGTTTTTTCCCTAAAAAAATGTAAAGAAATATAGATGATAACTACTTCATTATTTCAATAGATTAATATTTTTTCCCACTGCAGTTGTGAATGAATGCCATAGGAATAACGGAGGATGTGCCCAAAAATGTGTAGATGATATAATTGGTTTCCACTGTGACTGTTTTACTGGATTTCAATTGCTTGATAACCAAACATGTGAAGGTAAAATAGCTATCAATTGTATAAATACTGATTCTTCATGTCTTTAAATTTTTATAGCATCTCTTCTGTAGTACGAATGCATGTTAATATGAATCGAATGCTATGCAGGGAATTATGTAAATCTGAAAATATATCTTCCTTTTTATGCAATCAAAGATTGGGTAACCTTCTAAAAGAGGAAATATATTCACTTTATTTTTATTTTCATAAGTAAAATCTTTCAAATATGAATATTACCATACTCTATATGCTTTAATTATATGCATTTTTTACCGTTACTTATTTTAAACAGATAAAACATGAAATGTTTCTTTAAAAAAATCTTTTCATTGCAAAATAAGTTTTGCTTTAACCCTTTCGCAACGCAAGTTGCGAACAAACAATTATTCCTGAGGCTGAAAGTTTCTTCCTCCACAAGCACCTGTTTAGAACCGTAGAGGTTATATCTTTAATAATGTTCTGTAAAATAAATGAATTTTATGTACTGTATATATTTTTTGTTTATAAACTTTATTTAAGTATTTTATTGTTTAAATACATTTTTACACAATTTCATTAAACAATTTTAACCCAACTGCTATTTCATTAAATAATTTTAACCCAAATGCACTACACTTTTGCAAAACAAAAAATATTGCACTAACTATTAAAAAATACAACATGGTCTCTATACTCTTAAAGCATGCTTTCGGAAACATTCTTTTTGCCTTATTTTGTATAACATACGTGTGAGTCATATATCAGAGGCAGACCCCCTACTAGATGGCTCAACGACATCGAAAATGCCCTGAAAACCCTAAAGATTAGAAATTGAAAGGGAGTTGCCATGGATAAGAGGCTCTGGCACTTGTCAGCTGTTGAGGCTGCGAAGGCCTACAAGAGACTGTTGCGCTTACAAAGAAGAAGTGAGTCATATATCTCTCATTTCAAGCACAAGATCAAATCTACTTGTATCTCAAATCCTACAGGCATAGAATGCCATTTTGTGCCAAAAATTATGCTTTTGAAAATGTTCTAGAACGTCGTCACAAGCATGTGATGGCCAAGAGTGAACAAAAAATCTGTGTGTTTCATACTAGCTCACCTATATGATAGACAGTGCAAAAGAATTAATCTCAGAATGTCTTTTAAGAAAACAAACTAAGAGAAGCATTTTTCATACAAGTTTTAATAACAATCTACAAATCATTTAGTCATTTGTATAATAGTCACTGATGTTCAATATTCTAATAACATTCTTCTGAAAGTTTCTTGTTTAATTTTTAAAAAAATTCCTTGCAATTTTGATTTCTTGTTTTATACTATTTTTTTAATTTGCCATGTTGATAACTATGGTCTTTTTACTTTTACAGTTAAACTGATATCTAAAATATAGTGTTTTTGGAACTTTTTCTTTGAGGAGAAAAATAATAATATTTAAATTTTAAAAAAATTCAATTTTTCAATTTGAATTTTTTCCAAATCTATATAAATTTTTCCCCTCAATGTATTCAAATCTAAAATTTACAAAACATATTTCTTTTTAATTGTTTCTACCTTTTTCAAATTACAATTAAAATCATATTAAAGAGTGTTATTTTTGTTTTAGATATAAATTTTCACTACTGTCATATCTATTTGTTAATTTTATTTAAAATCCATTGTTATGCTTCAATAAAAAGTTTATACCTGTTTATAGTATTAATTATATTTGTTTTGCAAAATTTTAGATGTTGATGAATGCGAGCTGTATGGTTCCTGTTCCCAAGTCTGTAATAATACAAAGGGCAGTTTTAAATGTTCCTGTTTTGAAGGCTACAGTATTGAACCTTCTAATCATCGACGCTGTAAAGCACAACGTAAGATTCTGTTAATGTAGTTTTTCCTTTTCTTGTTCTTCGTAAGTTTTCTTACGGAAGGCTCATTATTTTTCAAAAAGCAAATTAATAATGCTAACTTAATAATAGTAATAAAAATCAATGAAATGTGTACTATTTGAGGCTTGCTAACTGATGCAGAAACTTTCTTCTTACATAGAAAATAAAAACCTTAACAATAAGTTGAATTTTGTATGAACGTTGCTAGATTTCAAACTGTCAGAAATTTGACTAATTGTTTGTTTTTCACTTTTAAATAATAAGATTTGTCTTCTGGATAATAGGTTCAGAGATTCATATAATTTAATAATATTTAGAAAATGATATGATTTTGTTATTTTCTAAATATTATCAAAAGCAGAGTTCCTTACTTTACGGTTGGATTTCTAGTCACACTGAAATAATAAAATTAAATTTATTATCCAAATAAATAGTTTTCAAATTTTGCAGAAACCTATTCTGTGATAAATACTTCTTATTGTACAAAATCTGATATCAAATGATAACACTCTGTACAAACAGAGCTTGGTGAGTTTAAAATAAATTAGCTAGATTCAAATGTTTACACATATATTGGATCTTTTCATTTCTAAATTTCATGGCAACAGAGTGCAATATTAATACTGACACTACGAACAATATGGAATAAAGTAAAAATTTTTACATATTTTTAAGTGCTATTTTTTTCCTCAACTTGTTGTGACAACAAGTTGAGTAAGTGTTCTTTATTTTTGTAACAATCGTTGAACGGTTCACCTGATTTCGAGTTTAAGACTTCCTATGTTCAATGCCATAGCTTTGTAATTTTGAGCCCAATCCAGAAAGCAACTCCTGGATGAAGTATTTGTCTTCGTGAAAGACTTTTTGAGTTATGTTGAATTGATACATTAGTTTAAAATTAATAAGAAATGTTAAAGGTATATTTTTAACTTTGCTATTTATTTGATCCATGTCTTACTATTATGCATGTTTGTTATTCGACTTTATCATTTTTAATTTTAACCTTAACATTTTTTCATTAATTGCAGAGGGCCATGCTGCTGTGCTGTTTGCTAATCGACGAGATTTACGAAAAATCCATTTGGAGTCATCAGAATATACTCTAGTTGCTAGTGCTCTTCGTAGTGCTGTTGCTATAGATTATGATTACGGAAAAAGAGTAGTTGTATGGAGTGATGGTCTGGAATCAAAAATATACAGGTATTTTATTGCTATATTGTTTGAATTGATTTTTTATATAGAATACTTTAATATCACAACAAGTGTCATACATTTAATGACTCGTGAATCACTATATTTGTTATATTATGTTTAAATATAAAGGGAAAACACACAATGTATGCTCNTATGCCTCAGAAACTTGGACAACAACACAGAAAGATGAGAATTCCTTGGGAATCTTCGAACGTCGGATCCTAAGATCCATTTTTGGGGGCAAACAAGTTGATGGTACTTGGTAGAGACGTTCAAACTCAGAACTCTATCGGGCTTTTAGAGAGCCTGATGTTGTCAAGTATGTAAAAATCCAAAGAATTAAATGGGCTGGTCACATCATTCGAATGAACAGAGAGCGTTCGACAAACATAATCTTTTTGGCTCAGCCCAGAGGTCAACCAAAGCTGAGATGGGCCGACTGCGTGGAAAGAGACTTTTCAGTCTTAAAAGTCTCAAACTGGAAGACAACTGCCAGGCGGAGGCAGTTGACTGAAAAGGCCAGGGCCCACCCGGGGCTGTCGTGCCATTGAGAAAAGAAGGAAGGACACAATGTATGCTCATGAAATTAATGCTTATGCTGGCATTGCATGTTTACCTTTCCTCCCAAATATTTCAATTTATGTCTTTGTTTTCCTTTGTCCAGTGCTCCCATTGCTTATGGCTTTCCTATAACTGAGGTGGTTTCAAACATTTCTATGCCAGATGGCATTGCTGTTGATTGGATACATGGCAATGTGTATTGGACTGATACAGCTCTGAATACTATAAGTGTTTCTCAACTCTATGGAAAGGCAAGGAGGACTTTGTTTAGAAAAGACGTCGATGAACCTCGAGCTATTGTTGTAAATCCATTAGAAGGGTAAGGCATTTATGTGCAGTTACTGTCTTGTATTTCGTTTATTTACATCTCAGCAATGAAGATGTGTTAGATTTTTACTTCAAAATAAAACCTTTTGTTCCATTAAAATTTTTATTAGAACCTTGTGGCAGAATTTTTTGGGGCTTTCTGCGACAAATCTCTCTAGCACTAATATCTTTCTGCTAGATACTTTTAATAATACATGTTACGAACTAAATTTAAAGTAACAAAAACGTTGTGTTTACAAAAAAACCTATTTGAATAAAATAAACTTGTATTTAATTTTTAAGTGAATGTGTAATATTTTTTTTAATTCTAATATCATGGGAGAGATTCTCACAATTTACTAAACAAGCAAACACACTAATTATTTCCTTTTTCGCATTTTGTAAATCATCACATAAAAAAATATATATATTCAAGTATATATTTAAAATCATGCAATCTGTAGCAGTGAGTACCGAAGAAAAGGTCGACGGTGAAATCACGCGAATTAAATATACCTCGTGGATTAACGAAAATATCGGAGCATAACAACCCTGTCAAATAATGATGTCTTGAATCTGCGATTCGAATTTTGCGTGCCGTAATAATATCGGTATTTTTCAAAAATTCACGCTCTTATAAATAATAACTGAACAATTAAAAACATCGGGATTTCAAAGAAACAAAGCAAAATTTTGTAGCAATAACTGTCTTAAAAAATGATTAAAATACTTCATGGATTAACGAGAATATCAGTACAAAATGGGCTCGTCAAGAATAATTTTTGGATGGAAAAAAATCTTTCAACATTTTCGCAGATATTTTTTTATAACTTCCTCATCCTATATTTTTCATTCTTCTCAAATAAGAATAGAAAAATCACAAACATTTATTTTTCCTTCTCTATGCGAAAAAAGCATCTTTTAATTATAAATTTAGAGATAAATTTCTGCAGAAAACCAAAATTCTTTACTACTTCTGAAAAACCGAATTCTTTACTTCCTAAAAGAAAATTCTTTCTGCATTAACTCTGTAATATTCTGCTACAATGTCGCCGCGATTCTGAATAACTTGTTATATTGTTAGCTTTAAATTTTTTTTTTTTATTATTATTTTGTAAAATATTAATTCTTATTATTTTCTTATTAGAGAAATCAAACATTCAGTAAAAAGGGCTCCCACAGGTCAGGGAGAACAGAGAAAATCGGGAATTGTCAGGGATATTTATTTTAATTCTAAAAAGTGGAGAATAGTCAAGTCAGGGAAAGTTACGTTTTGTTACAAAAACCCTGGAAAATTCCTACATTATATCTGGAAAATAACAACTATTAGAATTGTTGGCAACAGTAATCAGTTATTGAGATTTAAAGCTAAATTACTCTAACACCTATTACGATTATTTGTTGTAAAAATTCTTCATTTTATTGAAACTTTTCCTTCTTCTGATCCTCATTCAATGATATTTTCTTTTTGCTCACGAACTCTATTATTTGACATAATTTTAATTATTTGTGTGATATATGTAAAATATGGTTGGGATTTACATTGAAATTTTCTTGAAATACCTGGAAAAATTCTTTTCTGAATTAAGTGGGAACCCTGGTGAAATTTGTGTTAATTGACCCCATCTGTGACAATAATTTAAAAGTCTTTCTAAACGAGTGCTTTTGTTCATAAAGGGGAATTTAATTGTTTCGTACTTTGATACCTGATCATGAATATCAATCAGATTATATAAATAAAGAGGTCAACTTAACAGATTTCACTATCTAACACTCCAATAATTAATCTTATATATTTTTTTGATTCAAACTTATAATTAATAAATATATATAGTAAGTAAAATGCTGCTTTTGATGCTTGCTGTTTGAGCGACTATTTTCTATTTTAGTTTTTTTTAAATTTTATTTTCTAACCAGTGTTGTACAGTCAACTCAATTCTGATTTTATGACTACCAATGTTTAACTCGATAGCCGTGGTAATTTTGAACCCAACCCAAAAGCCAAGGGAGCTTCTGCATCAAGTATTGGGAGAAAGTAGCTGTCGTTGAGGACTTTTGATGGAACTAGCTCTTATTTGCGTTTCATTGAGTGGAAAACGACCAAAACCTCCTATGGTTAGCCTGACAGCAAGCGGACTCCAACCCATAATCCTTTTACCACGAAGGATATTTTCACATCAACACTGTGATCAGTGCGAACAGAAATCAGAATTCGTAATGACTAGCCATTGCTGGAATTCGAACTTGGGTCGAACGCTCTTCCCTAAACCACCGCGACTCTTCTATGATAATTGGAAAATCTACATTTATGACTTGTCAGTACGATTAGTGTTAAATGTCTGCTTTTCACACAATGAATTGACTGAATATTTCAAAGTAGATAAAGACTATTTTTTTGGTATAAAATAGTTTTAAATGTTTCAGGTGGTTGTTTTGGTCCGATTGGGGAGAACCTGCCAAAATTGAACGAGCTGGCATGGATGGCACTCATCGCAGTGTTGTTATTTCTCAGGATATAAGGTGGCCAAATGGACTTGCAATTGGTAAATTTTTCAAAGACTCTTTCTAATTAATGTAAAATAATCCAGTATTTTAACTATGCAGTGAATCTGTTGTGATAAATTTATCTACTCAATATATAAATTTGTTTAAATAACCTATGTAGCATTCTTATGTATTGTTCAAAGTTGTTTTTAGATAGTTTCTTATTTTCTTAAAGTCATGTCATTAAAAATAAAAATAAATTCTTATATTTTTCCCTGTAAATATTATAAGGAGAATCATAATTTTGCTATTTTCCCGTGTATTTAAAAACTAAGAAGATTTTATTGCCATTGTTTTGCAACCTCCATGTAATACAAAAATATCAATGTCTAAAATTAACTCTTGTTTGTTTGTCCAGGTTCACTAAAATCTAACTTGAATGAAGGTGATAATCAGTTGTTCCTTGGATCAGCTAAAAGGGATATGTTATTTTGCATTTTTGATTTTCAGTTTCGCGTTTTAGTCTTTTATAGCATATTTTATCTTAATTATTAGTGTAATTCTGTTTTATTGCTGTTTTTTCTTCCGTGTACTGCAAAGTTATCTGGTTTTGTAACTAACGGTGGTTTATTTGTTTGGGACCACTAAAATTAGTTTCGGATCACCATAAAGTAATTATCCGCTCCCTGGACAAGCAATCGATATATAGGGTTTATATGGTGTTTTGGTTATTTAATTTCCTGTTTTTTAATGTTCAGTTTCATGTTTTGTTTTGGTACCACAAAATAGCATATTTCATCATAAATCATTTACACATTTTTTGTATTTTAATTTTTCATTGACATTCAATTTTTCATTAAATAAAATTACAAATCAATTGTAAACAGACTAGAGAAAATGTGGACAGACTAGTATCACCTTTTAGTACCTGGTTCTTTGGACCAGTGAGTAAATTTCTTTCCCTGATTATGGTATATGTGCCACGTCATTGCTTCTGGTTTGGTCTTTCAAATATTTGATGCAATGATAACCATAGTGTGTAGGGTTTTTAGAAAGTGCTTGTAGGTGCTTTTCCCATTGGGTATTTTTAAAAAGTGCTTAATTCTCCCTTTTTTAAAATCTCATTTTCGAAAAGGGAATGTCGATTTTTGCCTTGTATTATCTAAAAGCGTGTTTTTCACATTGTTCTATTCAACGTTTTCACAATTTATTCAGCCGCAATCTATTTCGGTGTACTGTTGGTCGTTAGCATATGAAAGCGCCAATCATTTTACATGTTTGATTAATACTTGCGAGTCCGCACATTCATATACTAAGCTGGATTCGGTGAGAATATTGCTCTCACGTGCAACTCTGCTGAATTTTGCAAGATATTCTCAATTTCAGACTTCATTTTCCACCCTCTGATATTGAACCAAAAAATCTCTCGATTATTTTATAATGGCTAATATGATCAAGAAAAGGGTTCTTTGTCAGAAACTAGTTATTTTATCATGCTCATGTAAAGTCTTTGGAAATTATTTAGAATTTTGTTAACATACATAATACTTAATATATTTTTTGAGTGCTTAAAAAGTACTTAAAAGGTGCTTATTATTTTTTTTTTTTTTGAAAGATTTGGCAATGCATCCTAGATAACGTAATTTATTTAAATGTATTTTACTAATTTACTTGAATTCATTCAAATAATTATATGTTATCATTCTAATTTAGACATTGTGACTAAAAAAATCTTCTGGGTTGACGCTAAGCTTCACACACTGAGTAGTGCTGATTACGATGGTTCTAACCAGCGTGTCGTATTATCCTCATCCTTTGCCATCAAACATCCATTTGCTTTGGACGTATTCGAAGTAAGTTCAGTCAAATTTAAAAGACACCCTATTTTTTGAAATATTATTCTTTTGTAGCTGTGTTCTTAACCTTTAAAAAAAGTGTAATCCTGTGTTATTAATTAGTAGCTTCTGTGATTTTATTAAAATGCATACTTGAGTGCACTATAATGAAATAAGAACTTTGAATTTTATTCTCACTCAGACTGATCAGCATATGCTACAAATTGAATAATATCAATAAAATGGAATAATTGAATAAGTAGTTGGTGCCAGATCAAGTAATAGATCAAGATGGCAAAAACCTATTGGTATGGCCCTGGCCTGTCATAGACTGTAGTGCCCAAAAAGAAGTTGGTGCCAGAAGAATATAACAATGAAACTATGTTTGGGAATGGAGGTTAAAAGATAGACACCGAACCGAAGCATGAGGATAACTTGATAAAAGAGTGTTTTAAATAGTATTTGGATATTAAATATTTTCAGTCATTGAATGGAGATTTAAATTTCAAAGTAAATAAACAAACAAATTACGGCCAAAATATAGAATCTAAAGGAATTAATAAAATTAAGGGGAACATAAATGTTTAAGAAATGTAGTAATACAGAACAGAAGTGTAACACAATAGGCTCAGAAGTCAAATTATGCAAGGTTGACTGTGAGCAGATTGGTACCTTAAAATTTAGAATAAGGTGGATACAATAATAAATTAATGAGTTATGAGAAAAAATAAAATGACCAACATTATTCAATAAATGAAAGGTAACATTTTCAAAGAAAATAAAGATGTTTCGAAATTTCATGCCTTAAAAATATCTGGCAAAATTTATTCTTCAAAAAATATCATAGAATTGAAGAAAGAAACAACACATCATGATAAAAGTGAAGTAAACATTCTTTTGCGTGTTAAAATGTTATACTTTATTTTTGCTCAAAAAATTGAATCGCACATGAATTAATATTCATGTGGTTGTCTTTATATGCATACAATATACACAGTATTGACATAAAACTATATAAAAAAGAGTTTACAATCACACATAAAAAAAACTTATAACTTGGGGTCTTAAGAAATAGGTCTTATGTTTAAATTTACAAGAGTAAGAGTCCTTAAAAACCAAAAGAGAAAATATAATTTTAGAGACATATACTAGAGACTTTTAATCTAGTGAACACTAGGATTGAGAAGAAGAAAATTGACTTTATCATTAACTTATTGTTAAAAATATAGAGGTTTATAAGTGCTGAAGGTCAATCATTTACATTCTTATGAATATTTTTATTATTTTTTTAACTTAAAGAAAGTAATATGACTTTTAAAGGATTTTAATTCTGGGGAAAGTACAAAGACTTGTGATAACCAATGAAAATTTAAGAAGTTGAAAAGTTTGAAAAATCTGATGGTTGAGGTTGTCTTACTAAGCCAAACTCCAATAAATAATTGTAGAAAAAGAAATTAACTCCTACAATCTGCAATTTTGTGAAAATATATGTTAATAAATGTGAAATAAATGTTATTCAAAAATGTTAAGAAAAATTAAGCATGACTTTTTTCATAATTTAATTTTTTTTTCTAGTTTAAGAAATATAGATAATTTATTTCTATAATATTTCTTGAAATGAACTTTAGCTAGATATATTTACTATTCTTTAAAACAGGAGGTATTAAAACAATTTAATGTAAATCTTGTGTTTAGAAAACATTATTTTAATGAAATATATATTTTTTTAATGCTTCTAGGATTGGGTGTATTGGTCTGATTGGGAATCAGAAAGTATATCCAAAGTAGATAAGTTTACGGGCAAAGATGTAGAAGTTGTTGCAAATGGTATTTCTTCTCCCATGGGACTGCGTGTCTATCACAGCTATAAGCAACCAAAAGGTAATATTACCATTGTATGATGCTTGAAAAGTTTCAAGTCATAGTTATATTGTTTAACAGTATTAATGTATTCTTTAACTTTACTTGAATATTGCATCAGAAAAATATGTGTTTTCAAATTGTGTTGTGTTTGATCAGTGTACTAAATTTGATTTAAAAGTTACGTTTGGATGAAGCATATGCATTAAACAAAACAAATTTAAGATAAAGGTAAACAAAATGTTATGATTTTAAATCTTGCTTTAACAAATTAATGAGTAATATCTTTCAATAGTTAGAGGTTATATTCGTTATTTGGTTTTAATTTTTAAAAAAAGCATGTGTGATAGTTTTCTTTACTCGTGTATCTAAATTGTAGGTGCTAAAATTTTATCAGCACATCCATTAAACGTACAGGTAGATCTGTAGATATTTTTAAAACCTGTCATGTTTTTTCATTTGAGGCTTCTTCAAAATTGAATTTTTCTTGATTATTTTCACATTTTTCTGAACTGATTGGTAAAATAAATTCGTTCCTGTCTTCTTACATTATTCTATTTTTTTTGTTTGCATGGAAATCACACATTTCTTTATCTAGAGTAAAAAAAACTATTTTGAAATTTTTTTTTCCTATTTTTATTTTATTTTACAGGGATGAGATTTTTCCGCTTTTTACACTTTTATCTCTTAAATTTCAGCTTTTTTTTTATCAAAAATTCAGATTTTCTAAAATTTTTTTTTTTTTATAAGTATTCCGCTTTTTCAGAAAATTTACCGATGTTCAAAGAGAAACAGAAAATGCAAACAACATAGCTACCAATCCTTTCTCTTTTTTACTTATTTTAGCTATTTTCTCCCCTTTTACTCGCAGCAGATAAGATTTTCCGAATTTTTTCCCCACCCTCCAGATAGATCCGATTTTTGTAGTTCAAACGACGCTGCTTCTGACAAGCCTTTTAGAGGTCCCAAGCCTGGAATCTGCTAATATCTCGATTCTTATTCACACGATTTTAATATCAAACATA
>NC_092212.1:78465626-78503588 GCF_043381705.1 Parasteatoda tepidariorum
TGTGCAACTCTGCTGCATTTTGCAAGATATTCTCAATTTCAGACTTCATTTTCCACCCTTTGATATTGAACCAAAAAATCTTTTGATAATTTTATAGTAGCTAATATAATCAAGAAAAGAGTTCTTTGTCAGAAACTAGTTATTTTATCATGATCATGTAAAGTCTTTGAAAATTATTTTGAATTTTGTTAATGTATATAGTACTTTAAAATATTTTTTAAGTGCTTAAAAAGTACTCAAAAGGTGCTTATTTTTTGTTGAAAGATTTGGCTATGCACCTTGGATAACATAATTTATTTAAATAATTTAAGTGTATTTTGTTTATTAGTTGAATTCATTCAAATAATTATATGTTATCATTTTAATTTAGACATTGTGACTAAAAAAATCTTCTGGGTTGATGCTAAGCTTCACACACTGAGTAGTGCTGATTATGATGGTTCTAACCAACGTGTGGTATTATCTTCATCCTTTGCCATCAAACATCCATTTGCTTTGGACGTATTCGAAGTGAGTTTAGTCAAATTTAAAAGTCACCTTATTTATTAAAATATTATTTTTTTGTAGTTGTGTTCTTAACCATGCAAAAAGTGTAATCATGTGTTATTAATTAGTAGCATTTGTGATTTTATTAAAATACATACTGAGTGTGCTATAATAAAATAAGAACTTTGAATTTTATTCTCACTATAAGACTGATCAGCATGTGCTACAAATTATATAATATCAATAAAATAGAATAATTGAATAATTAGTTGGTGCCAGATCAAGTAATAGATCAAGATGGTAAATAATAGATCGAGATGGCAAACACTTATTGGTACAACCTTGGCCTGTCATAAGCTGTAGTGTCCAAGAAGAAGAAGTTGGTGCCAGTAGAATATAACAATGAAATTATGTTTGGGAGTGGAGGTTAAAAGATAGGTAACGAACTAAAGTATGAGGATAACTTGATAAAAGAGTGTTTTAAATAGTATTTGGATATTAATTATTTTCAGTCATTGAATGGAGAATTAAAATTCAAAGTAAATGAACAAACAAATTACGGCCAAAATCTAGAATCTAAAGGAATTAATAAAATTGAGGGGAACATAAATGTTTAAGAAATATAGTAATACAAAACAGAAGTGTAGGTTGGCTGTGAGCAGATTTGGTACATCAAAATTTAGAATAAGGTGGATAGAATAATAAATTAATGAGTTATGAGGAAAAATAAAATGATCAACATAATTCAATAAATGAAAGGTAATGTTTTCAAAGAAAATAAAGATGTTTCGAAATTTCATGCCATAAAAATATCTGACAATGTATGTAATGTATTCTTCAAAAAATATCATAGAATTGAAGAAAGAAACAACACATCATGATAAAAGTGGAGTAAACATTCTTTTGCGTGTTAAAATGTTATACTTAATATTTGCTCAAAAAATTGAATCGCACACGAATTAATATTCATGTGGTTGTCTTCATAGACATACAATATGCACAGCATTGACATAAAAATATGTAAAAAAGAGTTTACAATCGCACATAAAAAAAATAATAACTTGGTGTCTTAAGTCCTTAACCAATAGAGAAAATATAATTTTGGATGCTAAAGACTTTTAACGTAGTGAACACTAGGATTGAGAAGAAGAAAATTGACTTCATCATTAACTAATTATTAAAAATTTAGAAGTTTATAAGTGCTGAAGGTCAATAATTTACATACTTATCAATATTTTTTTAACTTAAAGAAAGTAATATGACTTTAAAGGATTTTAATTACTATGATTTTAAGAAAGAAAGATAGAGAACTTAAATGAAAAACTCCTTCAATGTGGAAAAAAGTTTGCATATCAGATAAACAAAAGGAGCTCTTCAAAGTCAATGTTAGAAACCAAAGTGGGGCAAAATTTTAAAAAAATTCGTTGATGGAGAAAGTACATAGACATGTGTGTGATAACCAATGAAAATTTAAGAAGTTGCAAGTTTGAAAAATCTGATGGTTGAGATTGACTTAGTAAGCCAAACTCCAATAAATAATTGTAGAAAAAGAAATTTACTCCTACAATCTGCAATTTTGTGAAAATATATGTTAATAAATGTGAAATAAATGTTATTCAAAAATGTTATGTTAAGAAAAATTAAGCATGACTTTTTTCATAATTTAATTTTTTTTTCTGGTTAAAGAAATATAGATAATTTATTTCTATAATATTTCTTGAAATAAACTTTAGCTAGATATATTTACTATTCTTTAAAACAGGAGGTATTAAAACAATATAATGTAAATCTTGTGTTTAGAAAACAGTATTTTAATGAAATATTTGATTTTTTTAATGCTTCTAGGATTGGGTGTACTGGTCTGATTGGGAATCAGAAAGTATATCCAAAGTAGATAAGTTTACCGGCAAAGATGTTGAAGTTGTTGCAAACGGTATATCTTCACCCATGGGATTGCGTGTTTATCACAGCTATAAGCAACCAAAAGGTAATATTACTATTGTATGAAGCTTAAAAAGTTTCAAGTCATAGTTATATTGTTTACCAGTATTAATGTATTCCTTAACTTTACTTGAATCTTGCATCAGAAAAATATGCTTTTTATAATTGTGTTGTGTTTGATCAGTATACTAAATTTGATTTAAAAGTTATGTTGGGATGAATCATATGCATTAAGCAAAACAAATTTAACTTAAAGGTAAACAAAATGGATTTTAAATCTTGTTTTAACAATTTAACGAGTAGTATCTTTCAATAGTTAGAGGTAATGTTCTTTGTTTGGTTTTAATTTTTAAAAAGAGCATATGTGATAGTTTTCTTTACTCGTGTATCTAAATTGCAGGTGCTAAAATTTTCAAAAGCTGTCATGTTTTCTTCATTTGAGGCTTTTTCTAAATTGAATTTTTCTTGATTTATAATATTTTCACATTTTTCTAAACTGATTGGTAAAATAAATTTGTTCCTGTCTTCTTATATTATTCTATATTTTTTCTTTGCATGGAAATGACACATTTCTTTATCTAGAGTAAAAAAACTATTTTGCAATTTTTTTTTCAATTTTTATTTTATTTTATTATGAGTATAATCCATTTCTTTGCTCTAAAAGTTTCTAACATTTATATCAGCCAAATCCTGCCTTTCTTTAAGATTTAGATCACACATTATGTTGTCATTTAGCTTACAGTTGCCTTTTGTTGATTAATTTTATCATTTTAATATTGTTGAATTGCAAGTAAAAAAACATAAGTCGATGATTGTAGTTAGAGATATTTGAAAATAATATTCATATTTTTTTTAATGTTATGAAAGAGTAAAAGCAAAATGTAATTTGTGCTCAACAAAAATATGATTAAAGAGTTTCAGTAAAAATGCATTCAGAATGAAAATAAATTTATAAATAAATAACTCGAAAGTAAGGAGAGAAAGGTCTACTTGTAAGTGAATACTTTGGCATAGATTTTTTTTTTCTTCTTAAATGTATGATTATTTAATATTATATTGCTTTTTGGTAAATGAATTACATGAAGTGTCTATAAGAAAGAGCACATATTTATCAAAGAAAAACAACACAAATATTAACATATTATGGCAATTACTAAATGGTTGTTATAGGAATTGTAGAAACTATGAATTGCTCACGTTGAATTATTTATTTATTATGAGTTGTCTTTTTATATTCCAGGGGTAAACTATTGTGGATCTTTGAATGGTGGTTGCTCTCATCTTTGTCTACCTTCGCCCCATATCTCTAAATCATCTGCCAAATACACCTGTGCATGTCCAGATGGAATGGTGCTTTCAGACAATGGCCTTAACTGCTTGTATTTAGGTAAGTTTTTCTTTTAAATATCCTTTTAGTTTAAGCTTAAATGTAGATTAGACATTCTTTTTTATTTTGATATAAGTCAAGAGTGTGTTTAAGGTATTAATTTGCAATATTTGTTATTCCTTTTNTCAATGTAATTGTTTTTATAATAATAGATTAGTACACAATTGTATGTCAACACATTATTTATTACCTTAAACTATCTGGAATTTATTATTAAAGGGTTGCGCTTGCGCAAAATTTATTATCGTGGAAATTCAGCTTTTTTTTTGCGTTTTGGCTAATCTCATCCCTGATTTAATTATGAGTAGAATCCATTTCTTTGCTCTAAAAGATTCTAACATTTGTATCAGCCAAATCCTGCCTTTCTGTAAGATTTAGATCACACATTATGTTGTCATTTAGCTTACAGTTTCACCTTTTGTTGATTAATTTTATCATTTTAATATTGTTGAATTGCAGGTAAAAAAAACATAAGTCGATGATTGTAGTTAGAGATATTTGAAAATAATATTCATATATTTTTTTTAATGTTATGAAAGTGTAAAAGCAAAATGTAATTTGTGCTCAACAAAAATATGATTTATGAGTTTCAGTAAAAATGCATTCAGAATGAAAATAAATTTTTGTAAGGAGAGAAAGGTCTACTTTTAAGTGAATACTTTGGCATAGATCTTTTTTTTTCTTCTTAAATGTATGATTATTTAATACTATATTGCTTTTTGGTAAATGAATTACATAAAGTGTCTATAAGAAAGAGCACATATTTATCAAAGAAAAACAACACAAATATTAACATATTATGGCAATAACTAAATGGGTGTTACAGGAATTGTAGAAACTATGAATTGCTCACGTGGAATTATTTATTTATTATGAGTGGTCTTATATTCCAGGGGTAAACTATTGTGGATCTTTGAATGGTGGTTGCTCTCATCTTTGTCTACCTTCGCCCCACATCTCTAAATCATCTGCCAAATACACCTGTGCATGTCCAGATGGAATGGTGCTTTCAGACAATGGCCTTAACTGCTTGTATTTAGGTAAGTTTTTCTTTTAAATATCCTTTTAGTTTAAGCTTAAATGTAGATTAGACATTCTTTTTTATTTTGATATAAGTCAAGAGTGTGTTTAAGGTATTAATTTGCAATATTTGTTATTCCTTTTAGATAAGCCATTTCGATACACTACTACAGTATTGCCTACCACTAAACCCCAAATTGTTATGAATAACTTTTCTTCAAATACTTATGCACCCACAGTTCTTGCCCCCACTGAAACCAGTACACTTTCGAAAGTTAGTTCTACAGTTTCAACTACAACAACTACTAAGTCCACCCCTTTATCAACCACCGGTTCAACATCAGCTTCATCCACTATGGAAACTAGTGAGTGTTATATTTTTTATACCCATACATTTACTATGGTCACCCTATATTTTTTTAAATGTTATCAAAGTTTCAAATGTTGTTACAAAACCGTCAACAAAACTTTTTCTAAAATAGTTTAGAAAGATGGATATATAATCATTTTGGATGAAGGAGTATTCAATTTTTTTCGTTGTGTCTATATATTTATATTGATAACTCAATTTTTTTTTCTTTTAGAATATTTATTAAGATTTAACTTTTAGCAGTCTATTTTGAAACCAGTCATCAAACATTTTCAATAATGGAGCAAAAGGGGAAAAAAAATTAACTTATTAGATATAGGGGAAATAAGAAATTTTTTACGTACTTAAACAGCAATAATGAAAGGAATATACTTAGTTTTAGATATTTTTTTCAAATTTCTCTAGATGGAGAATTATTTTATAAACTTTGGAGTTTAGATCATGCAAGTGCTCAATTTCTCAATAAAGTTTAAATCTTACAACAATAAATTGGAACATAATTTATTGCTGGTTTAAGGTGCCCGTAATAAATTATAAATGTAAAAGATTTTTTTTTAACACCCTATGGCAAAAAATATAGCAATCAGCTTGTAACTTGTATGAATTGGTTATCATATACATTAACTGCATGAAATTTCCTAAACCCAGCTTAAGTATTAGTAGAGATATAGATGTTTTTTTACTTAACTAATTTTTTTCTTTATATCTTTTTTAATTGAAAAAAATNTGTGTTTATATATTTATATTGATAACTCAATTTTTTTTTCTTTTAGAATATTTATTAAGATTTAACTTTTAGCAGTCTATTTTGAAACCAGTCATCAAACATTTTCAATAATGGAGCAAAAGGGGAAAAAAAATTAACTTATTAGATATAGGGGAAATAAGAAATTTTTTACGTACTTAAACAGCAATAATGAAAGGAATATACTTAGTTTTAGATATTTTTTTCAAATTTCTCTAGATGGAGAATTATTTTATAAACTTTGGAGTTTAGATCATGCAAGTGCTCAATTTATCAATAAAGTTTAAATCTTACAACAATAAATTGGAACATAATTTATTGCTAGTTTAAGGTGGCAGTAATAAATTACAAATGCAAAAGATTGTTTTTAACACCTTATGGCTAAAATATAGCAATCAACTTGTAACTTGTATCAATTGGTTATCATATACAATAACTGCATAAAATTTCCTTAACCCATCTTAAGTATTAATTGAGATATAGATGTTTTTTTACTTAACTAATTTTTTTTCTTTATGTTATCTTTTTGAATTGAAAAAAATTCAACAAAATTAAACTAGATTATAGAAGCAATTTTTAATTAATAACAAATATTATTTTAAAATTAAAATATATATATATATATGCAAGATATGAGCATTTAAAGTATTCTTTACATGCTTCAGGTATGTGGTAAACATATAAAAAGAAAAATTATTAATTATTTACTTACTTAACTAATTTACTTCCTTAATTTTTTTTTCTTCATTTTATCTTTTTTAATTTAAAAAAATTCATCAAAATTAAACTAGATTTTTAAAAGCAATTTTTAAATAATAATGAAAATATTATTTTAAAATTTTTAAAAAAATGTGCAAGATATGAACATTTAAAATGTTCTTTACATGTTTCACATAGGTGGTAGACATTAAACATTAAAAAAAAAAATTTATTAATTTTATTGCAAATGGTATTTGGTAACTTATAGAAAAATCTTGATTTGAATATCTTGAAAATTTAAAATGTTTCTAGTATAAATAATTTTCTAGTTAGTAATATTTGCTCGTTTTTTTTTTAAAAAGAAAACTCTATATGATAAGGGGTTATTCATAAATTTCATTTTGTATTACAAAACTAAATTTAATAATCTGAGACGCTACCCTGCAATAATTGAGCAGATAGCAAGATGTTTTATTTCACATATTTTCTTTCCTTATATCATCACTTAATGGAATTAATATGAACTTACTAGCAAATATTTAATTATTAATTTTTGGAGAAACTCCTATGAAACAGAATAAAACTGTTTTGTATGTGATTTCATACATCAAAGAAGTGTGAATAATTAATTTGAAGTGTCAGTTTTTTTTAGAACTCAAAGAAAAAGAAAGAACAGAAATTTATGCATATGTGCCTTTAAAACTAATTACCCTCTGTAAAAAAGTCATTTTGCCCCAAACAACTTTTAACTGATAGTACTTATTATAACAATTAAAAGGTAATACAGGGAAGTAATAAAATAAAAATCATAAATCACCATTGACTTATGTTTAAAATTACATAAATTCTCTTTCTATATGTGTGTTAACTTCAGTTTAGACATAATCAAGTTTCAAGTTTTTTCTTCAGTTTGAACATATTTATGGGAGGAAAATGCAACATACATTTACAATTCTACTCTGTTCAAGTATAATCTCCAAAAAAAANTGTAAACATGCTTAAGCTATACTGTAATATGATTCAAACAGAAAAAAAAGTTTTTTTTTTTTTTTTAATAAATTTGTAATGGCTCTGTTGATTTACATGGCATATTCCCCACATTTTCTTTCCTTTTCCAAAATGCTCTAAAGAAGTTTACTATTTGTTTATTATTAATGAAGTTACTATTGCACACGAAAGTATTTTTTATTACATTTGTATTTTTGATTATTTAAATCTTAAATCCAACTTTCAAGGCATTCCCCAAAGATGCATATGAAAGTGTTTTAAAAGATGGATTGAGTTTATTTTTTGTTATAAGTATTTTTACACCATTAGTCTAAATTTATAATTTTAATTGTAAAACACTTTGATTTATATAGCCTTACTTTGATCTATTGTGATGATTGCTCTATGTTGTTATGCAATAGAGGAGCCACTATTATAAAAAATTGTGTTTATCATTAAAAATTAGGCAATATAGTTACTAGCTAGTGACCAATAGCCACATTTTTAATAGTGGTAAACTTTTGTAAAAATTGGCAAATTCTAAATTATAAAGTCACTTGCTATTAATGTAAAGCATTCCTTTTAAAGCAATTCTAAAAACATGGTAAAAGTTACAGGGTACTTATCTAGAATGAAGAAACTTTTGACTCGCCTCTCCAAGTAGGTTTTTGTAAAATTTAAAAATTTGTATTCAATTTTCAACTAATAAAGTTTACGGCTTAAATTTTCGAACAAATAATGCGCCATAAAATTTATATTTATTCACCAACACAAAATTTATTTGTTACAAAATGAATTTGCAATAATTTAAATTCAGGGGTGATTGTGAGTCCAAGTCAAAATTCCGGAAAATTTCTTAAGTTTAAAAAAAAAAAAAAAAAAAAGGCTAAAAAATATANAAAAAAAAAAAAAAAAAAGGTTCAAATTAAAAAAAAAAAAATAGAAAAAAATTTAAACAAGGCTTTTTTTTCCCTTTTTCTCAGTATTTCTTAGTTTACTTAAAATATATATCAAATTTTACACATACCTATACCATTTGCACATACCTATGATGACCCGGAGAAGTAGTTAAAATTTACAAATATGTCTTTTTTGAGTTTATGATTATAATAACTATTAACTGATGAAAAATGAATATTAATCATGAATATAAGCTTATAAGGTATTTCTCTGGCCGAGTGGCGTACGCAGAATTTTTCCAAGGGGGGTGTTCATAATTTCCTGAAACTACTAAAAGAAATTCGAGTCTGTAATAAAGCACTATTATTTCCCTAATTTAGACAGCTAGACAATTTTGACTTTTTATTTAGACAGCATTGCTTAGTTAAATTTTGATTTGATTTTTTAAGTTTAAGAACATAATGTAATATCTTCTAAAAAAAGTCCAATGTCATATGGGTGGGAAGTAACACTTTGAGGGCCACTTTCACATTCATCAGATTTTGTTATGCTAGAAACGTTTTCTTCAACGGAAGTATCACATTTCTGTACAACAGAAAAACTTACATTGGTACTAGATGCTGTCACCTCACTAATTTCAGATCGTGATTTTTTCTCAAAATAATTAAAAATTGCTAAATTCTTGTGTTAAAAATTGTTAAATCCTAAAGATCCAAGAACAGCAAATATATATATATATTGGCACAGAAATATCCGCTATGCTACGATCTCAAAGTTTCGAGCTGGAATGAATAACTTCAACGAGCACAGTATCTCCAATGGTATTGTTACTGATTTCTTCACTAGTCGAAATAGTGGCGACGACGGGTTCGGCGATTGAATGAACTTTTTGTTGAGATAAATCAAAACAGATTTAGCGACAAGCTCCGAAAGACAAGCGGCAGAGATAACTCTTAGTCTGACTAACTAACTCCACTGTACTCCGTTCCCCCTTTTATATAATTTTTCACCGCATCTCCAAAATTCTCGAATTGTCTCAAAGACGACAGAACGTCTAGGATTCCAGAATCATCGCGTAAAGACCTCGCGAATGACAGCCAGTCTCGAAAACTAAACTGGTAGGACAGAAAGGAACCAGTCCGTAACACTATCACGTGAATTTGGTTTCAAAAGTATAACCCTATTATAGTAAATGTTTTTTCAGTATTCTGAGAAATACCGTGAGAAAAAAAGTAGGCATAAGGCAGATAAAAATATATAGTCTTAAAAAATAATAGCTCGCATAATTTCTACTAAAATTTTTATTTTTGCCATTTTGTCTGAGCTCAAGGGGGGTGTTTAAACCTCTAAACCCCACCCTTGCGTACGCCACTGCTGGTCCTCCCTTACAAACAAATAAAATAAACTGTGTTTTTAAGTTCCGCCTTTGAAAATTTGATTTCCGGAAACTTCTGTGATCAACGATTTTTTGAAACGTCTGGACCTTCGATATCCGGAAACTTCCGGATAACTGTTAGCGAAAAATCCGGAAATCCGGATTTTTTCCGGAGCACAATCAGCCCTGTAAATTACAGTGATATATATTAATTAGATAACTTTTAAATTATTAAGACGCTTGATATTAATGTAAAGCATTCCTTTTAAAACATTTCTAAAAACATGGTAAAATCTACAGGGCTCTTATCTAGCATGAAGAAAAAATTTACTCCCCTCTCCAAGTAGGTTTTTGTAAAATTTAAAAATTTCTATTCAATTTTTAACTAATAAAGTTTACGGCTTAAATTTTCAAGCAAATAATGCTCCATCTTAAATTAAAAATAGTAATATGGTGTTAATTTCAACTCGAATGAAACTTTTGACAATCGAATTCAATTCCGCTGAAATTTTAAACTTGCCTAAAATAACTTTAATGTTCCGCTGGTGATAATAGCTTTCATTTGTACTAAACAATATGTGAAGTTGAAAGCACTTGTTTTGGAAAACATGAGATGCATTTTGGGCAAAAAAAAGTGGGGATCAGGTGGCAATTAACAAAGAAATTTTGATTGCCATTCTTTATACAGAGAAACCACCAGGAAAAACTGCCTCTGTGTAGCGATCTCCTCTATTTACGACCACTTTTGGGGAGCACAAATTTTTTTCCTAAACTTTACGGTGAAGAAAACACTTAGGAGAAACCATTAAAACCTCTCCCATCGACCGGGCAAAACCTCTGCACTAAATGTCAAATAAGGAAAAATATCAAAATGAAAAGTATTAACAAAACAAATAAGTAGATTCAAATGTCTTTAAACTATTTGTGAGTGACTCTTATTTAGAGAGATCTTTTTGACGATTGCCGAAAGAGATGGACAAACTCATGTTACAGTCAGAGTGCACTAAAGACGATGCTATCAATGGTTTAGTTTCAGAGGTAGAAGTTAAATTAGAAAGAAAAAATATTATTTTGGAAAAAAACTAAGCACCCCAAACACCTCATTTTTTAATGCAAACTAATTTTTATTACTATATTATCACTTAAATGGAAACTTATAAAAAAATAATTGCTTATTTATTTAAAATATTCATTCATAATTGGTAAATTGTTTTTACTCATAATTATATTAGTAGGAGTCATTTTTATTGATGCTAAATTTTATTCATCGATCCAGTTTTCATAATGCCAACACAAGTGGCATTTCTGCACCAAGAAGATGGCACTGAGTTGCTGTATAGCTGTTGGTAACTGTTAATTTAGCCCTATATTGTTAACCCTAACAATAAATAATTATTAAGCATGAAATTGTTATTAGATAAGCAAGTTGTTTTTTTTTTTAATCAGTGTAAGAATTCTTCATTTAATATAAAAATTCAAGTAATATGGCCAAAAAAAATGCAAATGTAAAGAAAGCGTTAAGGTAAACTAGAAACTTTCGACTACATGATTTCTGAATTGTAGCCTTTCATATTTTGAGGATCTAAATTGTGCATAACAAGTGTTTATTCACAGAAAATACATTTTTGTGCCTAATTTCATATTTTAAATAGAAGAAAATTTTACTCAGATTTTTGCCAAGGTGCCAAATAGATTTTAAACCTTTAGAGTTAAACCTTTAAAAATAGAGTTAAACCTTTCGAGTTGGTCTCTTTCTGTGATGTTTTTTTTTAGTTTCTCGTGGGCCACTGCCCAGAAGTTTCCAAGACTTGGTGATAGCTCTGCCACAGATCATGATACGGAAATCTCCCTGTAATCCCATGTTGAAGAATGGTTTTGTATGTCTCTGCCATGACCTTTTACCAGCAGGCACAAAGAATAGTTGTAATGGGAGCAAAGGTTAATTAGTTTAGGCTATTGTGCTACAAATAAGAACTTTTGTGTAGAAAAAAAATCCCAAATATATGTGATTTAATAATGAAAAGAAAATTCTTCTCCTCCATGTAACACAAATGTGGGTTAGTTCCATTAAAAAGTCCTGCACGAAGGCTAGTTTGTCCTGATCCTTGATCCGGGAATTCCCTAGTCTTCTGGATGGGGTTCAAGATTAAAATAAAAAAATGAATTTATGATAATGTATGTTTATACGATACGTACATTATACGTATGTTTATACGATACATATAAACATTGCTGAATTAAAAAAATCCGTGTTTTTCAAAATTTTTCAGGAATTTTCCGATTTAGTATAAATTTCCCACTCGCAATTTCTTAACATTATTCAAGGCTCGGCATGAGTTACTTTTCACGCTTAATGTCACTATCTTAAAAAATAGTAACTTTTATTCACTATTTTTAAGGCTTAATCACTTACCTTACTTTTTTATTATTTATTTGCATTTCGCAATTCCCCCCCCCCCCTTTCAAAGCAGAGATTTAAAATCGGTAATTTGTTTAAATTCAGTTACAGTAGTTATTATTTATACATTATTACGTTATGTATTATTTCCAGTAATGGTAGAAAATATCAAATAAAAGAATTTACGTTTCATTACTATTGGATCCTTAAGTAATGCTTATTCTCTAAAAGAAACAGAATTTTTTCTTCTTCATAAGTTTGAGAATTTAAAAGAAAAAAATAGTTGTGGAGCCTTATTTTTGTACAGAATGTATTATCAATCACTACATTGTTTTTAATATTTACGAAACAAATTGTGCAAATCTAAAGATGACACAACATNATCAAAACGCACCTGGCGAGGGCGATTGTGGCTCCTTTTTCTTTATGAGGGCGGAAGGGAAGGGCAGGGGAAGTGTCGGGTGTCAAAGTCAGCTGCCGTACTGCCTCTGCGCAGTTTAAAGATGGTTCGCCTTACGGTTTGTTTACTATTTTCCGTCTGCGTATGGCGTTGTGTTTTTTGTGAAGGTGAAGATGTTGGCGGTAATCAATTAATTAGAATCTTATTAATAGCTTTATTTATTACTAATCTTTCAATTTAAATATTAATTCTAATTATTTTATTTGTAGTTAGCTTTTTTTTCTCTCTATTACCTGCTGTTAACCATCCTTTTGAAATTGTTTGTAATGCTTTGTAGTTAGTAATTTGAATTATTTTGCGCATTCTCTATTTGCATATTTTGGTTAAAGTTTGTCAATATTTGACTACATTGTATTCGTTGTTGCTTCTTTTTTTTGCTGTGCAGTGTTAGAAATTGCATACTTTTTCGACGCAAGCATTTATGAATAAATATTGCTAGTTTAAAATAAATTTCTATTGATATTTTGACACTATCTTCACATTTATTTTAAATCTAGGTCAAAAATTAATTATTTTTATTGCTAAATAGTTTTTGAGTTTAATATATTTATTAGAAATAAATGAGACATATTTTTTTATTTGGTTTAAAATGAAATATTCAAAAAAAGGAAGAAAAAAATGTTTAATTATTTGTAAAAGTTTTTACAATTATTTTTGCATTCTATTTCTTAGCTAAGCTTGTATTGCGCACAATATCATATGTTTTTTTCTTTCTTTCTATTTATTTCTAAATTCTTTACAGCATGTCATTACTCAATATACTATTGAATTTGTTTTTCAATGCTTGAATGGAATTAGAAATATTTCTGGCGTTTGTTTACCTTTTTAGTAATTTTATATTTGTAGTCGACTTTAAGAATGTTACTTTTATATTTTATGGAATAAATAAATTTTTTATAAAGTAACTATTGTAAATGTGAAAAGAATTTTTACGATAATTTTGAAAAAGATTTTATTAATTTATCAAACACTATTTTAGTAATTTAATTTTCTTCCTTTTGTGAATAAATAGCTATATTTATAAACAGTATTAAAATTCATTTATTTACAATAATAAATGTTTAATATTGTATTGCAAATTTATAAACTTAATAAACAGCATAACTATTTGTTTATTTTTTTTTAAGAAATCACATGTGCAATGTAGTCTGTGTATATGTATTAAATTAATTATTATTATTAATACCTCATATATATTTAAATACATTGAAATATTATGAGTTTGTGTACATATTTTAATATTGTGTTAACTGCATATCAACTTAGTGGAACTATAATGTTAAACTTTCATAATATCAGATAATATAGATCATAATTGCAGTCTTAACTACATAATAGGCATTATTTTTATAAAAGTTATTTTGTTGCAGCAACTAATTAATTTTTCCACTCTTTTATTATTTTATTAATTTATTATTGAAAAAGATTTTATTAATTTATCAAACACTATTTTAGTAATTTAATTTTCTTCCTTTTGTGAATAAATAGCTATATTTATAAACAGTATTAAAATTCATTAAATTACAGCAATTCAATTACAGCAACTAATTAATTTTTCCACTCTTTTATTATTAACTTTACACTTCGTAAATAATATTCTTTTATGGTAGTTACCACATTAAAAGTTATTGAAAAACTATTCGTCTACAGCAGGGGTGTCAAACTTGCTGCCCGAGGTGAACATTTTTTGTGGCCCAGTCAATATATCCGACGCAAAGTAAAAATAAATTAGAAAGGAAACTAACATATAAAATTATAATATACTTTATTTATAAACTGTACGGATCATTTTAAATTGTACGCGCAAAAATGTGAAATTCTAATAAAAAATTTCAATTCTTAGAACGGAATTTGAAACAAGGTGTTACACATTGTAACAATAATTTTTGAGGCACTAAATAGACTTTGAATGCTTCACACGGTTTAAAGATTTTAATTTCTCGGAAAAGAAATTTTGTTTGTTTTCGTCGATTTTCTCAATAAATATAAGCTCAGTACCCAGTAGTATGCAAATGGAAGTGATTGAGATTCAGTGAGACTCAAATTTGAAGGCAAAATTCATTGAAGTGGTTGTGCCTGAATTTTACAAATATTTGCCGGCAAGGTTTGAAAATACTCAAAAATTCGCGTATGAAATCATTTCCATGTTTGGAAGTACTTATCAGTGCGAGCAATTATTTTCTGTTATGAATGGAAATAAATCTCCTGTCCGAAACCGTATTAATAACGCTCATGTTCGGTCAATTTTGAAAGTAGTCTAGGCCAAAAAAATTTCGCCCAAAATAGGAAAGATAGTAGCAGAGAAGAGATGTCAAATATCAAACAATAATTTAACTTTATATGTGCTTATTACAATATGCTATTCAAATTAAAAATATTTGTTTCTATGAACATTGATTTTTTTTTTTTTGCGGCCCTCCTGAAGTTAAGCATTGCTTATTTGGCCCAAGTTAGCTTTTGAGTTTGACACCCCTGATCTACAGTATACGCTTAGTATCTTGAAAACCTTGTTTGTCAAAAAAATATATATATATTTTTCCCTTCGGCATTATATATCCACCTAATGTTTATTTGAATTCCTATGCTTAAGAGGTTCTTCTAAAAATCTTGTTATGTCAAATTTTCTTCAAAATAGGAATTGAATTTTTTCAGAAAAACCCTAATGCAAACTTATTGTACACTAATTCTTCTCTATTTAATGCATAATTATTTTTGTCTTACTTTTAAAAATATAATTATATCTGTTGCATTTAGACTATCATTACATTCAACTATCATTGCATACATATTTAATGGTAGTTATTCTTATTGTTCATGACTCAACTTTTTAGAGTAATATTTCAGAATATATTTTTCTACTTTTTAGAACATATTTAGTTCTGAACTTGTTATCTCGAAAACTCGCTGTCTGAAAATCTTCTTAGTGTCCCTTCAACCTTGAGATATCAAGAGTATACTGTGTATATATATACAGTCAAACCCCACTATAGTGAACGGCTTATAGTGAACTCCCGGATATAGTGAACTCAATGTTTGCTACTGTTCCTTGCTATACACATATAATATTTTTGTCAATATAGTGAACCAAAACAATTGGTTGTTATGAACTTTTTTCTGTCTTGGCCTGATTTTTTTCCCTTCATTTTCGGTAATTTTGAAATTTCTACATATACCGATTTTTAAATCCATCTATTGAGTGGAATGTAGCCATAATCATTTTTTTTCTTGTTTGCTTCTTCTCCCTCAGTTTCCCATCCCTAAATTTTTTGTACGCAAGACGAAGAGCAATAAAATATAAAAATTAACACATTTTTTGTTACTACTGCATATTTTGGTTAAAGTTTGTCAATATTTGACTACATTGTATTCGTTGTTGCTTCTTTTTTTTGCTGTGCAGTGTTAGAAATTGCATACTTTTTCGACGCAAGCATTTATGAATAAATATTGCTAGTTTAAAATAAATTTCTATTGATATTTTGACACTATCTTCACATTTATTTTAAATCTAGGTCAAAAATTAATTATTTTTATTGCTAAATAGTTTTTGAGTTTAATATATTTATTAGAAATAAATGAGACATATTTTTTTATTTGGTTTAAAATGAAATATTCAAAAAAAGGAAGAAAAAAATGTTTAATTATTTGTAAAAGTTTTTACAATTATTTTTGCATTCTATTTCTTAGCTAAGCTTGTATTGCGCACAATATCATATGTTTTTTTCTTTCTTTCTATTTGTTTCTAAATTCTTTACAGCATGTCATTACTCAATATACTATTGAATTTGTTTTTCGATGCTTGAATGGAATTAGAAATATTTCTAGCATTTGTTTACCTTTTTAGTAATTTTATATTTGTGGTCGACTTTAAGAATGTTACTTTTATATTTTATGGAATAAATTAATTTTTTATAAAGTAACTATTGTAAATGTGAAATGAATTTTTAAGATAATTTTGAAAAAGATTTAATTAAGATCAAACACTATTTTAGTAATTTAATTTTCTTTCTTTTGTGAATAAATAGCTATGTTTATAAACAGTATTAAAATTCATTTATTTACAATAATAAATGTTTAACATCGTATTGCAAATTTATAAACTTAATAAACAGCATAACTATTTGTTTATTTTTTTAAAAAAATCACATGTGCAATGTAGTCTGTGTACATGCATTAAATCAATCATTATTATTAGAACCTCATATATATTTAAATACATTGAAATATTATGAGTTTGTGTACATATTTTAATAATGTGTTAACTGCATATAAACTCAGTGGAACTATATGTTGAACAGGTTCTTCTAAAAATCTTGTTATGTCACATTTTTTTCAAAATAGGAATTGAATTTTTTCAGAAAAACCCTAATGCAAACTTATTGTACGCTAATTCTTATACCGTATATAGCGGACCAAAATTTCGGTCCTTTGAAAGTTTACTATAACGTGGTTCACTTCATCTACTTTCATTTATGCAAATAAATTGTTGAGCCTGCTGAGCTATCAGAGGCACTGTCCGGCCATATCATGTTTCGATAATGTTTTCCTGCTTTACTTTTTTCTATTCTTAATTTGAAAGTTTTAAACATCTTGCAAAATGTAGTTTATGTACACTCACACTTACATGCAGAAAAAGAACAGCTCAATAACTTTTGATTGCATTTTTGCATAAGTTTTAATATTAATTTGATAGGACAAACCCAAAATATGCCAAATTTGTGCTCAAGACAATATTTTAAATTTTGAAATCAAATAAGAAAAATCCTCTGAATTAACAAATTTGTAAAAAATTTTTTTATAATGAATCTAACGAATTTTGATTCTTGACGTGCAAAAGGTCAGTGGACATCACAAAAATATGGTTATGTTCGTTAGTCGAAAACATTTTTGATTCCTCAATTTTAATTTCATTTTTGTATCATAATCGTATCATAAAAGTTATTTTTTAATTTAATTTTGCAAAAACTAGTAGAACAGTGTTGTCCAAGTTTTTGATTTTTGTAATTTAAAATGATATTGTTATAAATGACGTTAAAATTTGTATGCTTTTAAATTCAAAATTCTTTTTACACTTATTTAACAAATAACAGAAACAAATAATTATACAAATTTATTTTTTATGTAGATTAATATTTGAGTAAAAGTATTTGATTAAATATTTGATTAAAAAATAATTAAATTTATAATAAATGCTTTAAATTTATACTCTTTTTAAAAAGTTAAAAGCTAATTAAAAAAAAAAAAAACAGTAATAATAAAAATGGGGAATTGAGCCTCAATATTTTTTTATCATTGAATTAAAGTATTTTACTCTTTGCAGTTTGATAAACTGAAAGTGTTTCTATAAAAGTCAAGTATCATAGAATGAAATTACAAAACTTATCTTGATAATTGCAGCTCTTTATCTTTCAAGTGTATGAAACACTCTTCAAGTACTCTTCAACATCTCTTGCATAGTATTTTTTTAAACTAGAAAATGATAATTACGTTATTAATTCGAATATATTTACATGTTTAAAACTGATAATAGTTGTCTCAAAATATTGCCAAGTATGTGGACTTAAATTGCTTCGAAGAAAAAATATTTATTTTTTATAATTCAATTGATTAAGTAGATTTTATAATTAAAGACATTTTTTATCTTTTAAAATAGGGTAATTATGTTTTTATGGTTTCTTTTTGTTTGAATATTATATAGTTTATTGGATCAACAAATAATTTATTAAATCTACTGAAAATTCTTTTTTACAGAATATTCTTTTCAACTATTAGTTTACACATTTTTTTAAGTGCTCTTCTGTATAACTATTGCCAAACTACCCTCTAGTAAGAACAAAAGATCTAAGTCAACTTGTACAGTGTCGTCCACCACTAGTTAAATCATTGGATTTTAAAATCATTTTTACTAATCAAACAAAGATTCTAATATTTTAAACTCGATCCATAAATTTAAAAAAAAAATGTAGCTTTAATTTAATTAAAATGTCGAATGTAGATTTATAAAATATAAATGTAGTAATCAATTTAGCTTTTAGTGTATTTGTAAGGTTTAGCTTTTTTTTCATAAGTTTTTCCAGTTTATAGAATTTGCTGTTTCATAAGATTAAACCATCTCAGTATGAACAAGATTTTAATAGTTGGTGTACACTGAAACTAGTAAACTAGTGAATTTTCATTTCATTTCTGGAGTTTGGCTGTCCAAGATGTCCTTGGTTCCATTATATAAACTTTTAACATTCCATTATATAATCTTGGGATATGGATTGAGATTTGCAGGGTCTGTGAAGTTGGTCATAAAGTCTCTAAATTACTATTTCTGTTACTAATTTAGTGCAATTTTCAATTATAATCATTCAAAAACACAAAATTAAGATAATTTAGATAGATAAAAGTAACAGCTCAAATGAACACTAGTGTCCCACAGTGGACTGGTCATAAAAACGCAGTTCCCTGTAAAACAGCAGTCAAGCATCACTAGCCGCAGTCAGTAAGTGAGTGGCTGACCACTTTTATTAGCTTGCATAGGGACTGAGGGTGCCGGTATCGGTCCTCGTTAAACTGTTCTACCGTAACAGGAGAGCCATCTTCTTTGTAGAGGATCAAAATTTTGATGGTATGTCTTCGAATCCTAAACGTAATGTAAATGAAATACCTACCTCAGATTAACATTGAGCGTCTGTTCATGATCTAAAGGTTCCAGTGCTAGTGTATGATGACATTTCTGGTTATGTACACCTATGCAGTTCTCAATCCTTATGATAATCTATTAATACATTCTTGAACAAATTGAAAATGTGGCTTATCCTTATAATTCCTCAAACCCTTATTTATAGATGCTTTTGCTCTTATTTATAGATGCCAAGCTTTGTTTATAGATGATCATAAACATAACATAAATGAAATACCTACCTACGTATAAACGTAAATAAAGTACCTACAGGGCCGGATTAACCTATAGGCACACTAGGCACATGCCAAGGGCCTACGAAATTCAGGGGCCTACGAAAAACTTGGGAGAAAAAAATTTGTTGACAAAAATAATTTAGCTTTAAAAACAACAAGTGTATTTTGCACAAAATTATGAAGATACAAATAAAAATATAATATTTTTCGGTAATAAATTATTTTGCAGAATCTTATGATCTAATATATTACTTTTTTGCGATTTTTGGATTCAACGAAATCTTGTATTATGCTGTCGAATTCCAAACTACGCAAAATGTCGTATTCAATAGACATAAGTGCGAGCGATGCCAAACGATCTTGATTCATTGTTGAACGCAAATAATTTTTTATCAATTTTAATCTGGAGAAAGATCTTTCTCCTTCTGCATTTGATCCAAGAATCGACAAATATATTCTTAATGCAATGTGAACGTTAGGAAAAGTATTCACAAGTTTATCTTTAATTTGAGCCTTCAACATTTCTTGTGCAGATTTATGTTCATACAAATTTGAAAATAGTAAAAATTCATCTACAAAGTTTTCCTCTAAATCGGATGAGTAAATTTTCACCAAATTTTGCGCTTTTAGTTTAATCTCAGATTCTGACAAATTTTTGTGAACAAGAAAACCGAAATTATCGTACAAATCACTGTAAGCTTTACGCCTTTTAGTCATTTCTGAAATTAATACATCTAAAATGGCGTAATACGTTTCCATACGAAGAAAATTTTAGCATATATTTTGAAAAGAGGGGAGGGCCCATAAACAGCTGTGCCTAGGGCCTACAAAAGGTATAATCCGGCTCTGAGTACCTACCTACCTCGGATGAATATAAGGAGTCTGTTCAATATGGAAAAGCTCCCTTGGCAGCGTATGATGGCATTTCCGGTTATGTGTACCTATGCGGTTCTGAATCCTTATGATCATCTATAAGCACATGCTTGAGCGAATTGAAAATGTGGCTTAATTCCCCAAGCTCTTATGTTAAGTTGTTGAATAATATAAATTTACAGTTGTTTCCTTTTTCTAGATTCTACAAGTAGCAGCTCTTATAGTTCTAGCACCGAGTCCTCTTCTTCTACCATGGTTGTTACACTATCCCCTCAAGAGTCCATCTTAATGAATGAAACAATCCAGGCAATGGAAGATGTGATAGATGATTCCGGGCGCATAGCTGGTATTGTTATTGGAGTATTAAGTGGCCTCTCCCTGGTTCTTGCCTTGGTAAGGCTTATGTCTTTAAAAATTTATTTCTTATGTCTTAAAGTTTTCTATAAATTGTTAATAAAGTAATATTGCTGTGAGAAAATGTGTTTTATTAACAACTTCCTGCCTTCATTGTATTTTCTAATTCTGTTTTTCTTAAATTTACCTAATTTTATCTTAGAATTTTCTACCATTATACTCTACTATTTATTTCAAAATAGTTTAGAATGCTTAAAAATTTAATATAAAAACCTGTTTTGTTGCGAAAAATTAAAAAAAAACTCAATTGTGATTTATTTCATTTTGGCAATTGTTTGAAGCTTGTTATAAAATGAAAAAAAAAATGTTAAAGTTTCACTTATGTTTAATTAATCTTAATTTAACAGTAGTAAGAAACATTTTTTGTAATAAAAAGTTATTACAAGTCAATTAAAAATTTAAGATTAATTTTATGGTTTCAGTTGTTTGAAACATGCTTTCTAATTTTAAAAAGTTTCTTAAATTGGCTCTTATTCTTATTGTAGCATTAGTTTTAAGTATTTTGTGATTAATACTTAAACTAGTATATAAATTGATAGTATTTTTGTTGCTGATGTAATTTCGAACAAGTTTTTTACTTAAAAATTTGTCCTTTTTCTTTCTGAGCAGCATGTAATTTTGTTTAAAGTTTTATTTATTTTTCAATATTTTGAAAAAAATTTTGCAACAACTTTGGTTTCCTACAGGCTGCAACTTTTATCCTATTTATCTCCTCAGGCAGTTCACCTTATTGAGTTAAACAAACATACGTGACCTTTCCCTTTCACAATATTAACTTAATGATCTTTGACTTCTTTTCTCTCTTTGTTACATTATTTTTGTTGTTGAATTAAATTCATTTTTCAACACATTTTTTTATTAACCTTGAGTGCAAAAAGTTGTTGCTGTTCTTAATGCAGTTTACAGATATTTTTAGGTTCTTGTGTTATTCAATCCTGACTTCTGGTTTATTTAAAATCTTGTTCATTTGTACTCATTTTATTTAAAATTTAGTTTATTAATGTATTTGTTTTACATACAAAAAAAATTATGATTTATTAAAACTGTATTTTTTTCTCTGAAAAATTGTAACTTGATTGAAAAAACAAATTGTGTGACTAGTGATGTATGTGGATAACCTGCTTATGACTAGCTGAATAGATTATGATGCACGTTTATATTTTTGTTAGACACAATTATGACAGGGCAAATTATTATTTTTTTACATTAAATTGAACTTAATGCATAGTATGTACTTTATAAAGTTCAAAAAAATAAATAAATATTTTTTTTTTGAACTTTTTAATCCAATAATTTTATACTATTATTTTATATATTGTGTATGCATTACCTAAATTTAAATTTTCAAATATTTCATTCTGTGGTTTTTCATATTTTGTTTTATTATTTATTCAATTTTCACATTATATTTTTTACATAGAATTACAATATAATATCGTACTGTTTATATATTTCTACTTTGAAAAAAATAATAATTCTGGTCATCTTGATGCATGTTTTTATTCTGTCCAATTCAACCCTTCAGTAATTGCCCCCTCCTCCTTTAAAGAAATCTTTTCCTGTTGGCAACTAATAAGAACACTAATTGTTATATTGTGTAAAAAATTTTATATTTCCTCTAGGCACATGTTTCCATTTTCTTGCAGTCTTAAGCTATGAAATAAATTTATTAATTAAAGTTGACTTATTCTTCGAACTAAAATAATTTTACTAACTACTTCAGTTAAGGGAATTTTAATTTTATTTGTGCTCTAACAATTTAGAAGTTAAATAAAGTTTTTATATTTTTTATCAGCACTAATTTAACATTTCAGGCCTAAATTCATGATAAGTGCTGTCACTAATCAATATTGTCATTTAAATTTTCTGTTCTACTTATGCTATATCATTATTGTTGCTTTATTCTGCATTTATATGGCATTAAAGATTGGAATTTTTTTTAACTTTAAACAGCCATATATATATATATATATATAAATCAGAGATGTAACTTGTTTTATATTTTTCTTAAAAATTTCTAATTTATAGGTTGGGTTTTGTGTTTACAAGCAATATGTAAGGCGTAATGTTACCAGTATGAATTTTGATAATCCAGTATATAGAAAAACTACAGAAGACCAATTTAGTCTGGAGAAAAACCAGTATCAACCGGCCAGGTCTTATCCATCTGTAAGTGATTGAATTTTATTTAGTTTGGTATTACCTCTGCTGTAATTGTTTTTCCTAATGTTATGTTCAAAGTTTTTGTTACTGCGAATCTTACATTGAATCTTATTGATCTCAGTGTTTGACACCTGACACATACATTGTGGTTTATATTGTGAATTGGCTTTTAATTGTTGATAACTATTTGTGTGTATTCATGAAACAAATGCTCGCTGTATTTCAGAGGAAGACCGTCAGGCTAAATAATTGTGCGTTCGAGGGCTGCAGCAATGTCAAAAATTGTTTTATCAATTAAAAGCAATTTAATCACTCCTATGAAAAGTAGCTAATAAAGGCAGAAAGTGATTTTCTACTTGGAACTAAAAATAAAATAAAATCAGATATTTTTTATGTGTATCTGAAAGAAAACTGAGTCAAAATAAATCTTTCAGAGTAATATAATTACTAAAAAATTTATATCTAAAATAATAGAGTAATATAACATCTGAAAATTGCAGAGTAATAAAATCACAAGAGAGTAAAAATATTTTTAAAGCTTACACAATTTTTTTGTTCAAAAATTAATAATTTCTCTGTGTAAAAATATTGTAATATTTTTGATTAAATATAAGTTGCAATTTTTGTTTTAAAATAACTCTTCGAGCTGTATTTCATTTAAGAATTCTATTATTAACCTTTATGTGATGGTTGGTACAACTGGTGTACCAAAATAGCAAATATGGGAACTGAGTTATGTTTGTACTAAAATATAAAATCCAAAAAAAGTAGTTGGAACATTTTTTTTTCATTCATATTTAAAAATCGATCATTGCTGATTTTGTTAAAAAAAAAAAAGAAATATCAATGATGAATAACTGTTGAATAACTGTTTCTCTTAGATTTAAATAAGTGTAAATTTGAAAAATTTTTGGTTGAAATTGAACTATGTTTGGGAGATTTTATCGTTAATGCTGTAAAAGACACTGGCATTTCATGCTGTATTTCATATGTGTAAATTATTAAAATGCTGAATATAATATTTTCCCCTTAATTTGACCTAAATTAATAAAAAAAATGATGAAAAAGTATGAAAAATATTTTTATAAAATTTCTACATCAAAGGGTTAAGTGAAATTTTAGAAAATCAGCTTTAGAATTTGTAAAAACAGTAAGGAGGCAAACCATTTTTTACAAGAAGTAATATGTTAGTGAATTTGAGAAAATTAAGCTAAGGATTTCTATAAACAATTGATGCTAAACATATTTTCTGTAAGTAAAATTTTACTTTGTTGGAGAAAATTGGATTAATATTTATAAAAAGAGCAAGATCATTTTATTACAATTAGTGAAATTTTAGTTAACATAATAAAGTTCCAAATTTATAAAGAAAGCAGGGATAGATAATATTGGATTTTCTCGATGAATGAAATTTTATTGCTTTAGAAAATACTAAGACATGTTTTATAATAAAAAAACATTTGTTTTTTCTTCATAAATGAAATTTTATTGCTTTAGAAAAAACTAAGACACGTCTTGTAATTACAAAAAAAATATCTTTTAATAGTAACATGTTTATTCAGAAAATATGTTTTTGTGTTTTATTGTTTACTTAAATATATAATTAAATAAATAATATTATTGATAATTGTTTGTTAAATATTGTCTTCTCAAATTAATAAGCATATTGACAGTTTGCCCTTTAAACTATTAAGATTGCATCTTAGTTTATGACAATCTGACCAATAGGTAGCTTAGTAGTTTAACTTTTCCTGTTTCTAAATTATTTAAAAATATTGGATTTTGATTTTTCAGTGGGGTTTTTATGTTAAAAGACTGCTTCTGCTTCATTCATCCCTGCTTTTGTCGGTTATAAAAAGTGTTTCATAATTTAAGTTCTGACAGATTCACAGTATTATATATCTTAACTATAATCGTTTTATTGCTTTATTTCTTACCTTTTTGAAATTTTCTGTGCAATCGGTGCATGCTCTCAGGGCTAAAGAGAATAGAAGGGCTGGTTCACTCCTTTGAAGTATCTCTCGCCGCGCCGATCCTCCGACGTCACTCTAGTGACGTCACTTTGGCGCAAAGCTCGCACTTTTACTTCAAGAACGGAGCGTTTGGCCTTACTAGCTCTAACTAATATTGGATCATTTCTTTTTGCGAGATATTCTAAGACATTTGTTATTTTCTATAATGACTTTCCTCAGTTTTTGCAGTGAATTTACAAGAATTTAAAACTATTATCGAAATGCCAGTTTGCGCGATTGCAACTTGCAAAAATTCTGATATAAAAACAAAAGGAAAAAGTATAATTTTTCGCGTGTTCCCTAAAGTAAATGAACAACTATGTAAAGAATGGATTCCGAAATGACACAGTTAATATAAAACAGCAATACGTTTATTCTGTCGTAAAGAACTTTTATAAAAATTCATTATCTAAATAGAAACCGCCTCGTTACTTCATAAAGAAAGGCAGGTGAAAAGAATTAAAAAATAGATAAAGTCAAAGAAAATTAAAATGTAAGTAAAAAGTATAAATAAAATATATAGTATATAGTTGAAATTCTCCTAATTTCATAACATATTTTTTAATGTAGTTATTCTAAATATTTATGATTTTTTTTAAAAATTATATTCTCTTCAATTTAAATATCTATAAATTATATCATCGTAAATTTAAATGTCTATAAACAATTGTAAAATTTCTAATGTCATTATGAACCTAAATTATTATTTTGTTTCAGTAATTAGCGTTTAAGGTTGATGTTTCCTAATGATTAAGTATGAACAAATTGCTATTAACGACATATTTTAAAATCAGGGATTCTAAATTTAACTTAACTTATCTTTATAAAAGAATATGTAGATAAAAAAAGTGTCGATATATGCCTTCATTTTTCTTAATAGTTAAAGTTAAAACTGAACTTTTTAAAATAAAGTATTTATCGTGTCATTTTCACCAACTAGCAAAACATTTTTATAAGTTTAAAATGGTATTTTTTTAATATAATAACCAAGAAAGTTTTTTTTGAACTATGTTTATGAACGGAAATAATGTGTTAATTACGTAAAGTTTGAAGGCTAATAACCAGAAAAAGTCTAACTTATTTTTACAAAGAGAAAGATGCAAAGTTATCATATCTTTGCTTGCGATCTTCCGAGATCTGTGGACACAGTGACGTCATGAGGAGGGAAATCGTAGCTTCAGCTCTAAGAGCGGAGTGAACTAGCCCTTCTATTCTCTTTAGCCCTGGCATGCTCTAGTGTGAAAATTTGTTTAACACATCAAGTATCAGAAAGTGAAACTTAAATATTTGACCTAAATTCCAAGATTGTGAGGGAAAAGGGAATTGGTCAAAATTAGGACATTTTGCATCTTTGAATAGTGTATGGCAATTTTTAAACATTTCTGAAAATATGGTAAGCATCCCAAGATTCATTTCTAATAAAAATTAATTAAATGAAATGAGAAAAAAAAATGTAAGAAACAAGTGTGCAATAAAGTTATTTTCATGAGGTGCATTTACAATGCAAAAAGGGGAGATTGTATAGCATTTAATAGACAATTTTTTAATTTTCACTTGTGTTGCTTTTTGTGCCCGATAGTGGCCGTTACTTTTGCCCTCTTATAGAGTGACTACTGTGATAGAGAATGGCTTAGCCTCTTACAAAGAGACCACTCTATATTTGTATATACATTTTTAAGGTTTTTTGGAAATGTTTTTGTAATATTAAGAAAAGGAAAACAATTTCTAATCCATCCTTTTATTTTTTTTATAGAGTCTAGAACCTCTTACATCACCAGGGACCAATGAGTTTGTATAATCCATGTTTACAGCCAACTGATGCCAAAAGATGGTGTGATCAATTAGTGAGTTGTACATAAAAAAGACTTGAGTGTGTTATGAGTGATAAATTCATTTGTATATGAAGAAGAAACTGAATTTTATGAACTGTTTCATGGATGACTGCGAATCGACTTTCGATTTTTAGATCTCTTGAGCTACTTTTAACAGTTAAAGAATTTTTTTTTGATAATTTTTATTTATTAAATTTTTGTAGTGTATGCATAAAATGATTGTGAAGATTTATTATTTTTTTTTTTGTATATATAATTGCTGTTTAAGTTCTTAAAAATGATCAGCTTGCAGTGTCTAAAATAGTTGCAATTTTTATGCTCAATAATTTAATTATGTATGTTTAAAGCAAAGTGGCTGTAGCGTATTGGCCACCTTGTACATTTTAGACATGCAATATATGTGTTTTGCCAGTACATTTGAGTCTTGAAATTGCACATTTTACGATGACTTTACAAGGTTAAGAGCACAATATATATCTTGTTGGGAAAAAACTTTACTGTTCATAACTTTTATTTATATATATCAGACTAGTCTAATAGCTTATAGATAATTTAGGGATAATAAATATTTATCATTAAATTTATGGATTGATAAAAAATAGGTAAGAGGAATTGTCTTTCCTGAAGCATCATAAGAAAGAAGTGAAATACTAAAGCGTCATCGATAAATGTATTTTTATTAAGTAATGAGTCAAATAATTTTTTTTTCTCAATTTAAGCGTTTAATATTTGATTAAAAAATATTTTGCAATCCATTTTTATCTTGTTAAAGCTTTATTTTTCAATTTTTAGAAATTTTTTTTTTATTTTTATTGGATGTTATCAAGTTAATAGCTTAAATAATTTTGATGTATCTTTCCAATATATTGTTAAGCTTTTAAAGTTAGTTCACCCACATGATAAAGAAGCTTAAACATCTTTCTTGAGTTCTTCTTAAAAAGAAAAGTTAAGACAGTTGTTTCATAGATAATCATGCTTTCATTTTGAGAAAGCAATGTTTTCATCTTTGAAATAATTACAATTAAGTTATATTTAAAATGATATTGCTCAAAATCGTAACTACATTTTATTTTGTTGTTTTAATATCAGTAGATTTAATCAACCATTTCAAGTTTTATTAATAAAACCTACTCATATTAACAAGATGCAGTTATATATTTTAAATACTTTGCTTATTTTAATTTTGAAATAATTTTTATTGATACTATATGATGAATTAAAGTTAATTATATTTAATTGTAATTCATGGTATATTTATTTAAGCAAAAAACTTTTTTTATTGAATGGAAGTTGGGCTGTATTGTTTAAACTAATAGTTACATTTTATTTATTTATTTGGTTCATTTAAATAACCATTTTATGCTTTATTAGTTAAAATACTAATATAAATTAAATGCCTGCCTAAAATTGGAATAGTGTTGTAATATTTTTATTATTTTTGCAATTACATTAGTTGCATTTATATTAAATTTTATGCAATCAAAAACTTGATTTTTTTTCAAGTGTTAAAGATAGGCAAAGAACTTAAATTTCTTAAAATATTTTTATAATGAATTGATCTCTGAGTAGCAATAATTGTTTACTGCTTTTGGATTGCATGCATTTTAAGTGTTCAGTGTTTGTTCATTTAGTTTAGATAGCAAAAAAATGTAAACTGATTTATGGATTGGGATTTTAATTTAAGTTCATTCATGAATTTCTTTGTCAGCTTGTTTTGCATTTGTAAGTACTTTCATTATCATAATCTATCTGTGTAAGTTTGTGTAAAAATTAAATTTGTTTAGAAGGATTGTATTAAATTACAGTGTTAGGAGCTTTATAACTAGGAAAACTATTAGATAAGGTCGGATCAAATGAGAGACATTTATGTACAGTCATATGGAACAAAATAGAAGAAGTTAATAAATTTTAAATACCAAATCTGCTTTAGTATAAATTATTATTTTTAAATGCTTTCAAACAGAAAAAGTTTTTGATGAAGTTTTTTTATGATTTATAATTTTTTTTCTTTGTTTTTAGTTTGCATGTCTTACAAACATTTATAAGGTAACAATATGGATTAGCATAGTTAGCAAATTTAGTTGTGCTGTTTGACTAAATTTGGTTGTCAAACCAAAAAAATTTTACTACTAGTTCTTATAGAGTTCTAAACATTATTCACTTAGTTTTAAGATCACCCTACATATTAACCATTTAAATTGATTTAAAAGAAATTCAAATCGATGACATTGCTAAATTTTTGTTTCAAATTCATTACTGCCTGTCATTGACTGTGTTTATTATTTCATTACTGGCTTTTAACTTTTAAACTGACCACATGGTTACAGTTTGTCTTGGTTGGTATTGCAAACTGTGCATTTTTTAGTGCAAAGCTTTGTGCAAAGCATTTTAATGATCTTTAAAATGTTTGTTGGAAATGCATATCAGAAAACTATTTATTAAACTATGCAATATTTGGAATATAAACTAGTTGTCTTATTCATAGTGTATAGAAACTAATGTTTTGCACTATTATCCCTCTATTGCAAATGACATTGAAAAGCTACTTAGTTTACAGTTTGATACAATATATTATAGTATCAGTGTATCTATGTACCAGTGTATCTGTGATGTATTTTTTTTTATACTATTTTCATGGTTTCTCAGTTAGGCAATTGAATTATGATAAATATTTTTCGTTACCTGGCATTAACCTATTAATACAGTGTAACTTTTTAAATTGATCACTTTGTAAGTTGATCACCTGTCTAAGTTGGCCTGCTTAATTGAGCACTAAAACAGTAGCACTTGTAAGTTGAATGTCTTTCTATGTGGACCATCAAATTGGTACTTCACAAGTGGTCAACTTATTTTTTCATGGCATTTTCTGTTATGCAATTAAAACATCATGGAGGGGAGAAATATATATAATTTATAGTATTAATCTGTCTGATGATAAAAATCAATTTAATACAATGCAACCTTCTAAATTGATCAACTGTCTAAATTGACCTGCATAATTAAGCACAAAAACAGTATCATTGCCTCTATAAGTTGAATATAGTTCTAAATGGACCATCAAATTGGTAATTTGCAAGTGGTCATCTCATTTTTTCATGTCATTTTCTGTTTTGTAATTAAGTAGGAAAAATATTTTTTGTTGCATAGTGTTAATCTATCTGGTGATAAATAACAATTTAATACAGTGTGATCTTTTATGTTGACCACAAAAGGAAGTTGAACATCTATGTGAACTGTAAAATCGGTACTTCACAAATGTTCAATTTATTAAGATTTCACTGTATCTCATTATATGCCTCCGGCTTATGAGAAAAGTATGTACTGCTTATTTGTAATAGTAAAAAATATAAATAACTAATATTCAGAACTCGTGGTTATTTGAAATTAAACTAGAAACCAGAAAAAGAGAAACCGAATATCTCAGCTGTGATGAAAATTCGTTGGAATGAACTTTGCTCAACACTAAAAACGGTTTAATATTTATGAATAACTTCATTTGCAGAAAATGTTTCACGATGTAATAGAGGGATGATAATTTGTTGTTTTTGTAGATAAATCTGTTAAATTTAAATTTTAAATGTTTCATCCCATAGAAATCTATTCTTGTTGTTTGTAAAATTATTTTCATGACTCTATTCTCAGTAGTTATCAGAATTAAATTTTTTTTTTAAACTTTAAGTGTTGAATCCATGCCTGCTATTTTTATGTTATTATTTGTAGAATGTTTTCTATGCATTGTTGAGAAGTTGAATTGTGTACAAATGGAAAAATAGTTTTTAACTTCAAGGTTTCTGTGGACACCCAAACAAATAAAAAAAAAATATCAGAACAATGCTCCAGATACATAAAAACTTTATATATGATATTCAAATTTTAAATAATGTATTCAACAATTGTCATTGTTATGCAAGTTGAATAAATTTAACATTTTTTAAACCACATTATTGTGATAAATATTTTATTCTTCAAAAAATGTAAGAATGCTAATCATAGTTATTTTCACATACATAATGTGTAAAATAAAAAAATTTTATTAAATTTTCAAACTAATTTTAAATTTATACAAAATAATTGAAAAAATTCATTTATCAGGACATTTAAATATAGTTTTGGGATATCTATTATAATTAAGTTTGTAAGTTTTTAAAAAAAAATTGGATAGCAGTTACAGTAATTTGTTTTGGGTGTCAACCGTAACCAGATTACTGTGCATTTGATCTGTAAATATTATATTTTATGTTCTTTGGCATATTTAATAAATAATTAAAATCAAACAAACTATATATCTGCTAAATATATAGCATCTTCCTCAGGACTGCTAGTATTTTAAACTTCAGAAATTTCATGATTTATTCTAAATTTCTCTGTACATAGCTTTTCAAAATTATCCCAGAAGATTTTGATTTAAACATAACTCCTAAAAGAAAGATAAGGTATACTTTCTTTTTGTGCGACTTGAGAGCTACAATTAGTAATTCTTCTATTGTACTATACCTCAATGGCTAGGAAGTAATAACTTTAAGATAAATGCTATTTTTTAAAATTATAAGTTTAATTTCTTTCCTCTTATTTGTCACGAATATTTAGTTTTTAATTAAGTTTGTTTTATTCCTTAAAGAACGTTTATTAGTTACTTATATATTTCAAAACTAATTATTAGAAAGTAGAATTTATATTTTTACTTTTCAAAAATATTTTTTTTTTCTTGAACAAGATATTTTTCTTTATAAATTAATATTTAAACAACAATGAACTTAATTAAGTTTGTTTTATTTCTTAAAGAACATCTATTAGTTATTTATATATTTCAAAATCAAATTTTTTCCCTTGAATGAGATATTTTTCTTTATGATGTTTAAACAAAAAATTCAGGTTTTGAAATTTCACTCTAAATTTAGTAGTAACATTTTTGTTTAGATATTCTTTTTATTTTAAATGGTTATAGAAAACTAAGTTCCCTGATAGTTAAATTATTTTTCTAAATCTACTGAATTGTGTTCCATTGTTTTGTGTTTGAAATCCTTGAACTTTGTGACACATTCAAACATCTCATTTTACAAGGGGCTGATATTTTGTTTGTAAAAACAGCTGTGATAAATTCTTTTTTTTTTCCTTCTTAACTTTGGTTGGTTAATTCACCAAGTTGAATGGAAAAAAAATAATACTAGAACTAAAGGCATTTTTTATTATGGTGATTTTAACATTAAATAACTTTTTGTTTGACAATTTTCCTATCTAAGTAATTCATAAATATAGTTGTAGCACATGTCGAAATTATTCTTGGACATTTTCCATCTCATAGAAAATGTGATATCAATATTGATAAAGTTGAAAGTTTTTAAAACCTGGACGTCTTGCTTAGCTAATAATCCAAATCCTGGCCTTGAAGGAAACAGAATGGTCGTAAACCAAAATGATAAAATAAATTAAGTGATAAGATTAAATATAATAAATGATAAGTTAAAACTCTTAAATATATAAGATTAAGAAAAAATATAAGATTCTTGGACATTTTCCATCTCAAAGAAAATGTGATATCAATATTGATACAGTTGAAAGTTTTTAGAACCTGGACGGCTTACTTAGCTAATAATCCAAATCATGGCCTTGTATAAAACAGAATGGTCGTAAACCAAAATGATGAAATAAATTAAGTGATAAAATTAAATATAATAAATGATTAGATAAAATAAATGAAGATAATTGAATTGTAACTCAGTCGTCCTTAAAGGACCAATAGTAAGACATGGTTCCTAGTAGATCACTGTAGCAGTCAATGAGCGGTTTATTTGACTACTTTAATTAGTCTACAAAGGGACCAAGGGTGCACTCTATTAGTCCTCATTATATTGTTCTACCGTAAAGTGTTTGACTTTGATGGTAGGTTGTCGGGCTACCAAAGTGTGATGCCACCCCATCTTTAGAAGATTTAAATTGTTTTCGGATCATCCTCGGGGATGTTTTCCAGACCGTCGCTAATGGTCTATTGTGCGTCTTTGTCACATAAATAAAATACTACTACTTTAACTATCTAAGCATACATAAAATAGTTATTATTCAATATTTTGGTTTGTGTTTAGGTATTCAAAAGCTGAAAAAATAACACTTTTGTTCTTAAAAGCAGGTATTGAAATTTGTGCCAATTACTGTTGTACTTGTTAAGTATTAAGTCATTCTTTTAATCATGTATATAGATTTTTTTTCCCTATGATATGTAATCAAGAACTCTGGTGTAGAATCTCAGTGATTTGTAAATAGAGATAAGTTATCATACTCTACTTTTTTTTTTCCTCCAGAGTTTGAATATTTTAATCTTTGTGTTATTTTTTATGTCCTGTTTTGCATTTTTCATCCAGTTAGGAGCATTGTGTGATTCATTTATGTCATGTTTTTTAATCTTCAAAATAAAATAAATTTATAACACACAACTTGTTTATTGCTCTTTCTCTTTTTATATTTTTTAAATATAGATTTATACATTTTTCAGGGATAGCGTTTTTAAAAAGTGCTTAAAGGTGTTATTTTTGATTTACATTTTTTAAAAGCTCTTAAAAATGATTTTTTTTTTATTTGGTGTTTTTAAAAAGAGCTTGATTTTCTATCGTTTAAAAAGAAATTTTTTCTTTGCTGTGAATATTGTCGTTCTAAATAATTAAAAAAAGCATGATTTTTCCAATTTTCTTTGCCATATTTATCAGGAACTAGTTATTTTATCATGATTATGTGAAGTTTGTGAAAATGTTTTTGAATTTTGTTGATTTTATGTTCATAAATTAAGAACTTGAAATGATAGAAAAAAAAAATTTTAATTACTGCACAGTTCTTAATTATGAATTTTTTTTTTTTTTTTGGAAAGTGATTCGATATTTTTTGAGTGCTTGAAAAGTACGTAAAAGGTGCTTATTTTTGTTGAAAAATCTGACTATGCTCCCTGATTTGTGCAGTAGTTCTTAATTCTTTTAGTCTACGGAACCCTAAATAATCAATCTTCTTCTGTTGGAACTCCGAATTTTTAAATAAGTTTAAAGTAATTGTGTGCGTTATAACCTATAAAAGATTATTTTTTAAATATTTAATCAGAGGAATGAAGATTTTTATCGCTATATCAATAATAATCTTAAATTAGGTTTAATGTACAAGCGTTAAATTTGTATCTAGTATTTGCAGTCCTTGTGCAGTATCTAGTATTTGTTTTTGGTGTACATACTAAAAATGAATAAGGTAAACAAAATTATGGTTAATGAATAAATAACTCAAAAATGAATATACTAAAAATTAATAAAATAACTAAGTTCCATAAAAGGCTTTTTAATAAACAAAATAGAAGAAAATATTAATAGTGAATTCTCCATAGTTTTATACTCTGTAGGTTATTCTCTGTAGGTATTTATATAATTCTCTATAGGTTAACATGGGAGATGGAAATAGTAGAATCTGACTCAGTTTTTTTTATCTACTTAGAGCTATTTAAAATTAAAAAAAAGGCGATTCATGCAATGTTGCTAGGGAAACCACTTTGCCATGGTAATCAAATATTTAGACTAGATGTTTTGATCTTAAATTTTATTTAAATTAAATCTGGCAAGAATTAGATACAGAAAGCAGTCAAATATCTTGTTCAGCCAAAAATTATTTTTTCAAGCTTTTATTCAACTTCGATCATACAAATTGTTGATAGTCCTCATGCTCAATGGGTAAAGCTTTGCAAGCATGCTTTAACAATTAATGGGCAAAGTTTAAAAAGTAGAGCCGGAGCTGATGCATCCAATCTCCAATTATTTCAACTTATGAGTTTATTTTGTTCTTCGTAACTGGCTAGGTTCTTCACAGTTTATGGACAGACCTACGCAGCTCAACTGGTTGTAGTTTGCGAACCTTAATAAGAACTCGAGCAGTTTTCCTCAGATTTAGTGATAAAATATTTCAGTCTTAAAATGCGTTACATCTAATAATCATTACAAATGTTCTGTGTTACACATCATTTCGACGCAACTTATCACTATCATTTTTTTTCGCATTGTTAGAGAATATTCATCTTAAAATTGAGGATATTATATCTTTTTAAAATCATGAAACTAATCGGACCGTTTCCGTGTCTTAATGGTTTGTTCATGATATTCTTTCCTTGCTGTTCAGTTTTTAGTACCACGAGTTCACAAAGAGACAGTGTTGTTTAAAATGACTTGAGCAGGTACAAATGTTTGGGCTATGTCCAATATAGCAAAGTATGTGCAAGCTATACCACCAGCAACACCCATGATGACGACTTGCAGCAGAAATATTTTTTCCAAAATACTCCTGATCTGAACAATTTTCCTAAAACAAGGAGGAAAAATTCATAATATTTGTTAAGATTCAATATATAAAGTAAATTTTTGTATAAACTCAAATATAAAAACTGAAAAAATTGCAATAATGGTATTACAGATAGTTTATTAAATATATTATATGTTTTCATAAGTAAAGAGCATTCATACTGTATAAGCAAAACAAATCTTGTTTTGCTAATACAGTTTGTTGTTACCCCTATTGTTTGTATCTTCCCTCGTTGTTTGTATCTTCCCTCATGAACATTTGATTTTTTTTGCGAAATATTTTTGCCAGTGAAAGTTAACTGAAGCAGAAATTTTTCAAGCAAATATAATTTTTATAAAATTTTTATTAGAATATAAGAACATTACAATCCGTCTGCTATTTTTTTGTATATCTGTTTAAATTATTTATTATAATTGGTGATTGACAAAATTCTTCGGATTCTAATTTATTTAAATATTACATTACCTTTGCTGCCACTACACTGTAAAAAATTTTGGTATTTAGGTTTACTAAAATCTTTTACAGTGCAGGAAGTCACATTTTTAATGTCCCGCAGTGGACTGATCGTTAAGACACGGTTCCCAGCAGATCACCGAAGTCAAGCATCACTGGCTACGGTCAGTGTGCGGGTGGGTGACCACTTGGATCAGTCTGCGTAGGGACCGAGGGTGTGCGGTATTGGTCCTCGTTAAACTGTGCTACCGTAAAGTGCTCGACTTCGCGCGCAGGTCGTCGGGCTACCGAAGCGGGGGTGCCATCCCCTCCGCAGAGGATCAAAATTGTGATGGCATGTCTTCGGATAATCCTCCGGGATGTTTCCCAGACCGTCGCCAATAGCCTATTGTGCAGCTCTAGTGTGACGTAAATTAACAACAACAACAACACATTTTTAATCTACCTTTAAATTTAATTTATTAATTTTTTGGTTTTTATTGACAATACAAATGTTTATGTGCATTCGAATCACAGAGTTGCCTACTAGCACGGTGTTTGCAAAATATTTAATTGAGTTGTAAACAATTAAAATCGAATGCTTTCAAAAATTTTGTTAATTTTGCAAAGATTTTAAAAGTTTTACCACGACTGTGCGGTTAAAAAGTATTAATTTTTATGAACTTTCGAATCATTTACATGTATTGGTATGAATAATATTTCTAATTGAGGTTTGCAAAACAAAGAATGATACATTGAAACATAAACTTAGCTACAACTAGAAGAAATTTTCCTAAGAAGTGTAGATAGTTGGCAAACTTGGTAATGTCCTGCCAGATTATAATATTTAATCGAAACTTGGTGTTCCGGAAGTAATAAAATTGTAGACAATAAGCTCAAGACTTCACCTCAAGTTTAAATTAAATTTTTATGTAAGTGAAACATAAAAAAATAGAAATAGTACAGTGAAACCTCTAAGAAAGACCACCTCTATATAGCGAACACTTTGGGGAAGCACGGAATTTTTTCCATGGACTTAGTGTGGAAGAAAACCTATAGAGGTGACCATTAAAACCTTTTACAGTTACTGGTCAAAATCTTTGAATTAAATGCAGAAAATGTCAAATAACCCAAGTAGCACAGGGATATTGTAACAGCTTTAGTCTACATCGACCGACATTGTCAATATTGGCGAAAATCGACATTGTTTGTACGATATTGTACGATTCCCGTCGATTTCACATTAAAAGTCTGTTTGTAAAACTTTTAATTTTAAACTTTATTGTGTTGTTAACTCAAAATTAATCATTAAAAAAAGACAAAAAATGACGTCAAATTTTTATAATTCCAAAAAATAAATTTAAAATATAAATTTAGAGATATCCGAAATGCCGAGAGATATCAATCGACGTTCCCCAACGTTTTTACAATATCAAACAATATTGTTTCGCGATATTGGATATACGTTATAAAAGGGGTCCATTTTTATATAGTACAATGTTTCGCTACGATATTGTACAATGGTCAAATCTAAGTTTTTACGATATCGTGTTCGTGAATTGTGCTACTTGGGAAGTAGATAAAAATGTATTCTAAATATTTGAGTGAGATTCTTGTTTAGATAGCTCTTTTTAACGATCTCTGAAAGAGAACCTCATACTGATAATACAAAATTAAGAGGCGATTAAAACGATGGTATCACTAATTTATTTTACATTACCATTGGGTCCCGCAGGGGACTGATCGTTAAGACACGGTTCCCAGCAGACCACCTAAGTCGAGCATCACTGTCTACGGTCAGTGTGCGGGTGGGTGACCACTTGGATTAGTCTGCTTAGGGACCGTGGGTGTGAGGTATTGGACCTTGTTAAAAATTGTGTTAGCATGTCTTCGGATCATCCTCAGGAATGTTTCCCAGACAGTCGCCAATAGCCCATTGTGCAGCTCTAGTACAACGTAAATGAACTACAACAACAACATTACCATTGGCGGTGAAATTTAAAGTTTCTTCAATTTTCGACAGCTTATGTTTGTCTGTATATTTGATTTTTGTTCATTTTTACACCTGTAATTCAAATTGTTAGCTTAGCGAGCTATAGGAATATTTAATTTTTCTAGTGGTTTTGTTTGCTTTTATTTTTTAAAAATATTTTGTAAAAATGCTGTTATTATGACAGCACGCGTTTTAATCTTAGCAATGAAATTTAACACGATATTGCATCCGTGCCACACGATGCATATATATATATATA
>NC_092212.1:78503713-78513932 GCF_043381705.1 Parasteatoda tepidariorum
TACACACCGAAGAGCCATTACATTATGACCACCCTCCATCTATAACAATGGGCTCGCCCAGGTTTTCATGGTTTCTCGCCCAGGAACAATGTTTTCATGGGCACATTAGGATCCATAATCCTCATAGAACAATCCCTGACGTCTGTAATCTACTTGAACATAGTTGCAGACCCGGTTCACCCATTCATGGCAAGAGTTTTTCCTGCGAGGGATGGTGTTCACCAACAGGATAATGCACCATGTCATAAGGGTCGAATCGTCATGGATTGGTTCGAAGAACATTCCATCGTCATGGATTGGTTCGAAGAACATTCCAGTGACTTTCAAGTCATGTCTTGGCCCGCAATTTCACCTGACTAATCCAACAGAGCATTTGTGGTCCTACTTGGAAAACCAAACTCGTGCTGCCACGCTACCGCCTCGCAACGTGAGGGAATTGCAGGACCAGTTGGTGAGCGCTTGGTACCAGATACCTCAGACTACCTATCAGCACCTTGTGGAATCAATGCCACGGCGGGTGCTAGCAGTTATTATTTCTTAAAATAGGGTAATGAATTAAATTTAAAATATTTGATACAAAACTTACTTTTCAGTGTTGATTAGCTTTGACTCTTTCTTTTTTAACAAGTAGTAAAAGAGTGTAGGGCATATGAACGTGAGCAAAGTCATGGTGGATCCACCGACGAGGTTCATAACTTTATCGAAATGTGGAATGGTGCATGCTATGATCAGGACAATGAGAACAACTGAGCTGCGTATCAAGCAGCGTTTATAGTTGAAAACTGAAAAAAAGATAAATATTGTTATCAATTGTTACATAAATGGTTCAGAGTATAATTGCCAAAAATTTATCGCCGGCGTTTTGCGGTACTTAAAGCAAATAATTTTTTTTATTTTTAGCATTTTAAAATAGGCCTTATATTTTTTGGTCATATTAAAATCACTCTAATAACCTTTAGACGAGCCGCGATGGTTCAGGGGATAAAGAGTTCGCCTTCCAATGCAGTGAACCGGTGTTCGATCCCGGCGATGGCTGGTCGATACGAATTCCGCATTCGGCTTGCACCAACCACAGTGCTGATGTGAAATATCCTCAGTGGTAGACGGATCATGGGTTAGAGTCCCCTTGCCGTCAGGCTAACCGTGGCAGGTTCTCGTGGTCCATGTAACGCAAATGCAGGTTAGTTTCATCAAAAAGTCCTCCACGAAGGCAAATTTCTCCCAATACTTGATCCAGGAGATCCCTTGTCTTCTGGATTGGGTTCAAACTTACAAGGCTACGGAGTTAAACATTAGTAGACGTAAACCCAAAAATTGGATTGGCTGTTCAACAATGGTTATAAAATAAAATAAAATAACCTTTAGACAGAGAAGGAAATGTGCGAAAAACTACTCGATTAAACTGAATTTACTGAGCCCTATCGCAATAAAACTTTGATAAGGCTATTTGTCTAAACAATTCTAGGCCCAAGCCTAAACTATTCTAGGCTTAATGCAAGTTGCCTGAGTTTTGAATGATGAGCAAGGCTGCTTGCGAACCGGAAAATAAAAAAAAATGCCGGTAGTTAGATTATCTCATAAGTAGCTTGTATAAAGGTAAAATAAAGAAACCTACTTAGCAAGACTTATTAAAATTTTAAATGAACATATCAGACTGTTTCTGTACTTAGAAAGTAACTGTTAATAAATCATGTTAACCGGAGGCAAATTTCTAGCGAAAACAAGCAAAACAAGAAAACTTATGCTACCCGTTATTTCTCTTTTCCGGGGTACAAACAACTCTGGGTATATTTTCTAACTAATTAGACCGCCGGCGGACGAGAAAATGTTGCAGACATTTCTAAATATCTCAGCGATTTGCAAATATATAAAAAAAATTTTGATTAGAGCCGGGTATACAAACATTTTTATTTATAATTTAATGAGAAAGTACAACAGCAAGATAAGTTCATAGTTAATTTTTAAGTTTAGATAGCACTTAATTACAACATTAGAACATATAACTATTATTGTTAATTATTAGAACATAACTATGGTGTTCAAATGAATATATCTCATCTAAACAGGGTGTTAAAAAATTTGGAAACGGTAGAAGATCTCAATAAATATACATATGTTCAGAAAATAGTCACATTCAGCATTTTTACTATATTTACAAAAGCTATCCAGTGATATCAAACTCGATCTTTCACCCCCAATCCAGAGTGAACAACAGGCATGAGCCAATAACTTTAATAGGGTTATTTTTTTCCGGAGAATCCGAATCTGCAAGAAAAAAATAAGGTTTCATATTTAAGATTTCTAAGGTGTTTCCCTGTCTGCCCCTGCAGTGTGGGGAGATCGAGTTTGGTATCAGTGGATAGCTTCAAGAAAATATTGAATGTGTCTAGTTTCACTTTTTCGATCCGATGTACGTCTCTCGCGATATTTAACTGTTTCAAAACTTTTTTTACACCCTGTATGTTGGTCTCGAAAAACAAAATCATTTTAAATCTGATTAATTGAAAAAGTTTAACGCTCGTTTTGGTACTCACTAAAAAAAATTATTTTTGGTTAACACGAAAAAGTTGACAGCTACGACGTTAGCATGAGCAGGAAATGAAAATAAGAAATATATAATCCTTTCTGAGTATTAAATTTTTGGCTTCATTGACCTTGTTCTCACAGGGCCTTACAAAAATTTAATAGCGGTAGCAAATTTATGTTAGATCTTAAAAAGAAAGATTTTTTTTTTTTTGAGATACCACTGAACATTTAAAGGACTGGAAGTTCATATTTTTTAGACAGTTGTATTTAAAAAACAACATATAGTGGTTTTTATAAATGTATTAAATGATTGAATATTGTCTTCTCCCTGTTACCACTTTTTAAATTTTTTAAAACAGTAGGAACCAGGGTTAAAATTTTTTTTAAAAATTAATATATTTTAAATACGAATAAGAATTTTAAAATGCTTTATCACTGAAAACTTTTAAGTATGGTTGCTTAAGAGACAAACATACGTCTATGCGAGCTTACGGGTCTTGTAAATTTTAAAAAGTGGTGACGAATATTAAACAAATGTCGATAATTTAATTTCTGTGTAACTACCACTGAAAATTGTTTTCCAAGGAAAGTATATTTATGCAAGAAGATTTTAACTTCTAGATTATGCAACGACGAAGTGGTATATTAAAGTGAGTAATATCTTTATATATAAGCAGTAAACTAAATTTTCTACCACTACTAAATTGTTTTTAAGGATCGCGGGGACCCTCGTCCGGTAATGGTTAGGTTAATTTTAAAAAAAATTTACCTGCGGCTACATTAAAAGCTTCTTCGATTTCTTGATACACGGGATTGATACCTAAAAGGAATGCCAAGAAGGTGTGAATGGCCAAACATATCTCGATGAAAGTCCTGAGTCCTCCTTTGCCGATTGATAGTATCAGATTTGGTTTGACATCTGATCCATAGACAAAATATCCGACGACTGTGACAGGTATGTATAATATCAAAAGAGCTAAAATTAAAAAAAAAGTGCTTAGTATGAATAATCTATATATTTCTCTTACAAGGCGACAAATAAAAGCTTCATTACAACTCCCCGAATGGCAACGCTAGAAAATCGACCAATGATTGCCGCTAAAAATGTCACATGCCAAATCTAGCTGAGATGGCTCAACATATAGCGCTTTTAAACACGGAAACTGAAATAACCAGAGAGAGCATAGGCAAGGCAGAAGTGAGTAGTCTTTGTCGATAGATCTCAGTATTTTGTCGAAAGTGCTTTTTTTCACGAATTTATATATTACGAATTTATTTGACGATTTTTGATTTATATCACGAATTTATATGTTTTACTAGAACTTATTTGTTTATGCAGGTTTTTCCATTGCAATTAACTTATTTCAATTTTTAATAGACGTAATTATAGCCAAAATTTTAACCTTTTTAAAGAGATAAGAGTTCTAGAAATTTTATCTTAAGATTTTATACTGTAGCACATTTCTAATAGGTTTAACGAATTACATGTCATTTATTTGAATTGAAATTTATTTTAATGACTTAGTATTTACTAAAAAGATGCAATTTTTTTTAAAAAAAAAATTGTTATATGGATTTGAATGATTGTTTTGAATTATTAGAATTTTGTGCATTTGCAATGTGCCTAAGTTAGTAGCGAGCGAAGCTTGGTTTGTGAAGCAAACCATATAAGATTGCGTAGCAATTTTCGGGGGTTGATGAGCGTTAGCGGGCAGGGGGCGCAGCCCACTAGTTATTATTATTAGATATATGTATAAGGTAAAGAGAGCTGNAGTTAGTAGCGAGTGAAGCGAGCTTGGTTTGCGAAGCAAACCATATAAGATTGCGTAGCAATTTTCGGGGGTTGGCGAGCGTTAGCGAGCAGGGGGCGCAGCCCACTAGTTATTATTATTAGGTATATGTTTAAGGTAAAGAGAACTGAAAATAAGAATTGCTTATGAAATAGATGAAAAATTCAATATCATTGAATTTTCATCTTTATTTTAACATGTGAAGTTTTTAAATGTATTTTCCTATTTAGTTTATCCATTATGGGGCCCCGGGTTACAATCAGTTTTTTATTTAACCACTAATTACAGAATGGCTCCAGTGTTTTTGCTAACATACATATCTTTAGAATTTCGTTTCTGCTTTTTATTTAAAAAGTTTATAAGTATATATTCTATGTTGTGCTTTGTAAGAGTAAAAATAAAGCTACAAACAGACTAGCATATGCGAGCTTACGTTATTCTAATAGCTTCGTAATACATAAATGGCAGCAGCGAATCCAACTGCACCAACGACTGCTTTCTGCACCAGTTTTAATGAATCGGTAGCGAATTAAGTAGCGAATCATGTAAATTAAGAATAGTTACGCCTACTTGTTACGCCAATTCCATTTCAGTAAGTATGAAACACATGTTGAACTGTTAGAACAGTAACTGTTGCATTTTGTATGTTACTCAATAGTTTTGATATTTAGTGGTGGAAAAATTACTTAAAATGAAAAATACTAAACAAAAAATAACTTAAATATCGTTACCGTGGGGATAGTATTCTATCGACGATAACAATTTTCGTCTATAAAAAGTTACTCCAACATAGAATCGATTTAACATGCGTTTATACAACTGAATTGGAATTGTAGTGGTAGATACACTACAGAACTCCCCCACCAGAATTTTATTTATGATAGAATTCGTCGAATGGATACCACTAGTTGATTCATTGCTGTTTTGTGTGAAAGCCGGAGAGCTGTATTTAGGTCACCGTACTTTTTTGAGATCTAATCGTATTAAGTACATAAGAGCTGCATTAAGTTCATGATCGTAGTCGCTCCTGTGTTACCATTAGCAGTCGAGTGTATACAGGCCGACGTTGTGAGTGATCGAGACTGAGTAGCAACAGTACGAGGGATTGGATAATGTCGATGTGACCGTAGCAAGTTAACTACTCAATGGGGCCAATCCATCGAAGTAGGCTTGTTCTTATCGAAATGGGAGTTTCTGTCAAGATAGGCATGTTCACATCACGTCCGGGTCACCAATGTGGGGATCGTAGTCTATCGACGATGTCAACCGTCAGCTATGAAAAGGTACCCCAACACAGAGTCGAGATAACATGTGTAATATACTAGTGAATTAGATTTGTATTTTTGTAGAGGTAGACACACTGCAGTTACCACTAGGAAATACTTTTTACAAAGCCGCGCTAAGTACTTTTTACATCTCTGTGACAGGAAAAGTGGTGGCAACATTTTGAAAAAAAATATGACAGTTTAATTTTTTTTCTTAATTTATTCCTGCTAGTCACTAAAGTTAGTTGGTACCTGCATTGTATTATCACGGCGAAAACAGTTTCGCTTCCTACATACTTGACGGAAAATGTTAAAATTTTTATCCACGATCAAATTCTTCGAAAAGTGTAAGATTTTTTTCAATACATAACAGATAGAGGAAATGTTTGGTAAACAATAAGGCCTCTGTTACAGAATAACAGCAGTTATAAAAATATCAGTTTTGATGGAGAAGCTACTTAAATATGATTTTTTTTTAATGTAAAAAAAATTGCTCATGTAATGTCACGCATATGCTTCTACTTTCAATTTTTAATCGGATACAACTGTCTCCGTATCTTTAATACTGTCGAAACTTTTGTCTATATTTTATGTTTAACTGGGCAAGAAATGACAGCATGACGAGGGCTCCGCATTATCTCTCTTTTACTGTCTTGTTGATAAAAAAAGATATTAGATATCACGTACCCTAATAACCTACTGGCTTGCATTGATAAATTAAAACTTTCGAAACAATAAACGTACGTATGTTTCGTTCACAATAAATTTACGTTCTTCCGAATTTAGATTCTTGATATTTTATACATGAGTATTTGTCACAATGTGGAAAATGTGTTCGCAATAGCTTATGCAGGAAAGCGTTAGAACGTTTTCGTTCTTTATTTCGTAGGAACTGCTTGACCGATTCCTTTTGAATTTTGGATTTTGTTGTTTAAAACTACTTAGTTAAAAATGATGCAAACGTTTGCATACCTTTTAATTCAGATTTTTTGACTATTATTAAATAAAATAAAAATATATTAAATGAGGATATCAATTCCATCAATATGGTACTAAATAGTTAAGGCAGGAGAGCGTTCAAAGTTATGGTTATAGTTTACTCTTAATGAAAATAAGTAATAATGTAACATCCTTGCTGCCAATCCTCGAGATTTCTCTCTCTCTCTCTCTCTTTTTAATAATGGGGATAATTCTGTATCGTAATCTGTCACGCCAACTGCAATCGCCAAATACATTTTGAACTTGCAAATATTTTGAAGGAAAAAAAACGTGTAGAGGTTTGCACGGGGATGGCTACCATTTATACATTTCGAATGAGAATCCTTCTGCGATGTTATATTCAGTTTCTCACTGGGTCCGCTGTAAGTAAATTGCCAAGTTTTGGCAAAGTTATTACCCCGATAAAGAGTGGCTAAATTTCGTACATCTTAGCTCATTACTACCTGTTCATTTGCAATTATGCAAACGGAGCGTTGTTAAAAAATGTGGCAGCATTTAATTGCTTAAACTTAGTGAATATTTCTAAAGATGTACCAGGTACCCAGCCAGATTTTCATTACTCGGACCAGGAGTAATTTTACTGAGTACCACTTATCAACATAACTATACTACCTCCAACCATCAGCCATATACAAATTAATAAATCTAAATAAAAAATTTCAATTTTACTGGGTACCTGGAACCGACCGGGCAATGAATAAAATTTTTGCCGAGTACCTGGAATCGCCCTGATAAAATATTCAATTTTTTACCGGGTACCAATACGTTGCAAATATTTAGAGTCTTGCAAAATTTGACCTTACAAAAGATCTAAGACCCTACAATTAAACCCTGCAAAATTTATATTTCTAGATATTTCCTATTGTTACCAAACACTTTAACATAGAGAAGATACTGTTACCTTACTTCAGAATCAAAAATACAATAAATATATTCTTTTACAACAGCTTTCATTTTTAATTGATAGGATTCGGTGCGCAAGAGCACGTAGTGATCATCATATGGCTAATCTATATTATATAAAACGCTAATACGTTTTAATTGATAGGCTTCGGCGCGCAAGAGCACGTAGTGAGCATCATATGTCTAATCGGGTGAATTCTCACCGAATTATCAAAAAAATTCTCACAAAATTATCTTCATCGAAGCCGATGCTTTACATCCGGCGTTCAGTACTATTTCATATTGTTTTACAACACATTGTTTTAGCCCTCTGGTGGGAAAGACTTTAAAACAAAACTTACAACAGTTACTTTTCTCAACAACTGAAATTTAAAATAGCGTGAGAAAAATATGCGAACTGTTCGCAATTTCAAATTAATATTGAAATGCACAGGTTTAGCATTTTCTACAGTGAAAAGTTTTCGGAACTTCAGGGTTCAAAAAAGTATACAAAAGCTAGACGTTAAGAACGTATCCAATGAGCGAGCAAAGCGAGCATCGAATTGCGAAGCAATCCGAAATGAACTGCGAAAGCAGTTCCGGGGGTTGGCGAGCGCCAGCGAGAAGGGGGCGAAGCCTTCTAGTATATATTTAAATTTTGCACTTACTTGCGTAAGATATAAGTACAGCTATGCTGAATTTTTTCTTATATTCCATGTCATTTTGCACCGTTGGAAAAAAGAAAATACCACCGAACGAGAAAATCATTGTTCCAAAGGACAGAGATATTGTTGAAAAAGTTGGTGCTTCATTTTCTTCTATATTCTCTTTCGATAAATCTAGAATGGAACCAACAAACATTCCTAGACAAGCTAGTACCATGGTAACCAGTGCTCCTAAACCGGCGAACCTACAAAAATGACATATATATGTTTCACAGTCGCTATGAGAGAGAGTTTTGTTCTCAAATCACTTCAATTCAATTTTTTTTTCTAGACTAACATTTTAAAGTTTTTATAGTATAATCTTGGTTCAATCTACTTAAGTGGACGACTTTTCCGAAATTCGATAATTTTTCAACGACTAATAAAGATCACTGAGTTGTGCAACATACATCACGCACAAATTCTCGTTTTCCAGCATATGTAACTGATTAACGCTGTTTTTCGAAGCACTTTGTCAAGAAAAATAAAAAAGCCATAGTTCAAGTGCCTTACACTTGAAGCAATGCGATGATTTTAGACTATATATATAATCTTGCTGTGAGGAATTTTCGGAACTTCAGGATAAAAAAATAATTGAAATACTTTAATAGTTATTAAACTTTTTTAAAAAATCACCAATTTGGTGACATTTTACCACCTAGATGAAAATTATCAAAATACTGCCTTATTCTCAGTAATTTTTTTTTTCAAATTTTTTTATACCCAAGTAATGCAGCCTTAAAGTAAGTTTCTAAATATTAGAAAATTAGACTGCAAGCGACTTTCATTTTAACAAAATTGTGACTTTTCTCCATATTGACATTTTGCGCCATTTTCAAAATAAGCGTGGACAGCGCTGGCTTTAGATCTAACAGTCATGAGTAGCAGTTGAAAACTCACAGCAGTTATGAAAATAGCTTATTATTCTCAAAAAAGCATCATTTCATATTACGACGGGAGAATTCGAAAAACTTTAAATTCACCGTTCTGGAGGAACGTTTCCCACTAGCGCTTCTATTCCAAACGAGTATTCATATACGAGTATTGGTATTGGAGATATATATTGATATTTATATACGAGAAGTTTATTCCATTTCTTCTGAAGTGGAAATATGGAATGATGTGTACTTTTTCCTGAATCTCATACAACAGATGGGATTTGTCACGATTTCAGATTTTGGAAAATGAAAATAATATTTTTTCTAGTTAACTATTTGAATTGAATAGCATTCGAGGTCGCAAAAACCCGCCAAGTTCCCAAAATCAATACCTCAGGGCGGGTACTGAATTGGAGGTTGATCGTTCTTTGGTTTAGGTACAATTTAGATCTACGGAATAAGGTAAGATCCTCCCTGCAAAACGGACTGTGACGTATGTGTGACTGAAGCCCTATTATTGGATATAGAAAAGCAACCTCTGCCTTAAAAATTCGTTTGTTCTTAACCGGTTAACGCCCAGCGTCATATATTTAGAACAGTTCCTTTTTTCAAAGACATTCATTCTGATGGGAAACTTTTTTCAGAATTTTCATTTATCTGGGTGAGTTAAAAGATTCTCAGATACCATGATGATTTAGTTATTTCTGATTACATCTAGAATTCTAATGAACAAGTACTTTTAGATCTATCAAAGACTTTTAGAATGCCCTAATAGTAGAAAAACCAATTAATTTCGATAATATATTATACCACCTTTTCCATAAAACCACTTCTTGTATGATTTCAGTATATAAAGTCGGGACGAAACGGTTTAATCAGGTTTGTTGACTGGCAAGTGATACAATAAGTAACTACAACATGTTTAATAGCCAGTGACTTTTCAAAGCATTTGGATGCTGGATATTGGGGTTATCTCGGCGTTTGACGCGAAGCGCCACTAACCGATTCATCTATTCTGTTTTGTCGTATTCTAGTAGGTCCTAAATATCTTTGAAGTTACAGTATGTTGTAACGACAAATCAAGTCCTTAACCCCTTGGGGACGGGTGATTCAGAAAAGCATTCGTACAAAATCAGAATCAAGTTGCAATTAAATAAAACCAGACTTAAAAGCCA
>NC_092212.1:78514553-78554909 GCF_043381705.1 Parasteatoda tepidariorum
TTATTAACCCCATAGATAGATATAAAAATCTATAATAACGCCTTCTAATAAATCGATAATAAAATAATTTGGATTTTTTTAGCGGATTTTATTTTCCTACAATTGATGTTGGCGATTGTTTTAGAGTCGCCAGGGAAGAAGAAACCTCTTATACAAGAAATTGTTAAGAAGTACTTACGATACAAAGCATTATTCATGCAAAGCATTCACGATGCAAAGCATTTACGATACAAAGCATTTACGATACAAAGCATTTACGATACAAAGCATTATTGCGTTTCAAACCGGCAAGCCTGCTCAGTTTGACATTTGGAGCAGACCTCGAAGATTCTCCTGCCTTCGAAAAACGAGAGGACTTTTTGAGTGACCACTTGCTAATCTGAAAATTGCGGTTTTAGAACTGCGGTTTCACAATTGAGGGCGAATGAAGAACCTGGCTCTTTTGCCCGCATACCAGTGGTGGTATGGAGGAAACCTCCACCCCTTTGAAATTTCAGAATTAACTATGGATTGATGTTCTAGGAAAGTAAGAGTTGAAGAGGAAGGATTAGCGTGGTAACAGCCCTCCTTGGCCAGTCTATCCGCCTGCTTATTGCCATATATGTCTACATGAGATGGGAAATGCTTTTAAGAACATTAATTTATTTCATTAGTTTTGTTATTATTTTAGGCGCTTATACAGACTATTTGAATACAGAAAATAGATAAATGACACTAGGAGACATATCTTTTTGTTCCATGAGATTTTTGAACAGATCTTAGAAATTTTCATATCTCTGATTTCAAATCTGTAATCAATTTATCTTTACACACTATAGTTTTTTTTTGCAATTTAAAAATGTAGTCCTAAACAGGATTTTTTCTAATTTACTGGTGTGAGCCGTGGTAGCTCAGGGGATAAAGTGTTCGCCACCCAAGGAGGTGAACGGGTTCGAAACTCAGCGTTGGCTAGTCGATGCGAATTTCGCACCCGGCTCGCCCAGTTTATAGTGCTGACGTAAAATATCCCCTGTTGTAGACCGATTATAGATAAGAATTCCATTTGCCGTCAGACTAACCATGATAGGTTTTGGTGGTTTTTCACTCCATGCATCGCAAATGCGGGTTAGTTCCATCAAGAAGTCCTCCACAAAAGGAAAATATTTTTTCCAATACTTGATCCTTGAGTTCCCCTGTCGTTTGGATTAGGTTCAAAACTACAAAGCTACGGATTTGAACATTGGTAGTCGCAAACTTAAAATTGGACCGGCTCTTCGATGACGGTTATAAAATAAAAAAACTCACTGAAGTGACAATCAGTGTTCCTACTTCTCTGGTACGTCGGGAGTGAAAAGGAAGAAGGCGATAATACATTTCTGTTTTTGATGCTATATCCTTTTATGACCAATATATGCTTGGTGGTAATATATTGATCAGAAATAGTCGGTGATCGCATGTATTTTGTTTTTTAATGTGAAATTTAGTTTAGAATTCAAATTACCTCATCCATAATCCGACTGTTCTCATCCCCATGGCAGGATATGGGTAGCGGAATTTTCCCCTGTATTCTTCCCAGTGCTTTTCCATGATAAGCCACGTCTCTCCAAGTACTACGGCACAATAACAACTGTTTATACTAGCCCAGAGTATCAGAAAGATTCCGAACCATCCTGAAAAAATCAAAATAATTTTTTAACAAGCACAGTTCTATACAAGGGATTGTAGTGTTCCTGGAAAAAAATTTAAAATTGGTAGTAATGACTAGTCATTACTACCAATTCGTTAGAGTAAAAATATTTTTTTTAAATTATGTTTACCAGAATAGTTTTATACTCTAATTATTCTATTTTATCTGGATCTGAAGCATGGATATTAATCTAAGCACCTATAATATTTAAAGTGGTGGCAAAATTTATGCTTTGTGAATTAATATCCAATTAACCTATTCATCTCATATTCGTAGTTATATTATTGCTACCTTTTTCATTTTGATTTGTGAAATCGTGAAGTAATTTTCCTCATGAGTTATGAGTACCAGAAAGAAAAATAAGGGTAATTCATTCGTGATGTAGAAAAAAGTAAAAATAATTTTGAACTATTTGCTGCAATTGAAAAGCCATTGACACAATCGTAGAACCAATAAGAAATCAGAGTTATGAACAGTTAGAGGAACGACTACAGCGCCAATCACCTGCAGTGTTATAATTTAAATTTATAAGTACCAATAAAAGATTAAAAATAGTGAAGAATTAATTGAATTTATCTGATAAAATAGCACCGCTAGGGAAAAAGTGGGTTAGGGGTCCAGTCCTAGTGTTTTGATTTTATTGGGCACCTGGGCCGCGAAGCGACCTCTATCCCATTCATCAGGAATTGTAACACTGTTTTGGTTGAGCATTGAGGTAAGCAGGCAGTGGAGTTGCTTTTATGAACGTTTCAAGCATTTTTCCTGGATAACTAAAAATGACTCAAAAATTAAAATGAGCAGCTTGCTCTAAGCTGTGTTTGTTTGTTTTTGGAGTTGTTCAGAGTTGTATCAGCATGAGGAAACGTTATTTTTAGAAAGTTTGATTAAATTATTTGTTTTGATAGATATGATATGAGGCGTCGGAGGTGAAATGTGAAGTTAGGGGTCAGATTTTGGAATCTACAATTAGCATTTCTGCTTTAAAAAAATATTGTTGTAGTTTGCTGCAGAGCATTTTTGGGCTTTTTTTTTTATAAAATTTCGTGATAAGTATCATTAAAGTTTCAGTGAGGGTTTTTAATTTAAAATCTCTATTCATGTCTTTGCTTCTAATAAAGTATAGGACTCCACACATTTTTCTTAGTAATTTATTTAGAAAAACATTAAATTTTTTAGGATTTATTTTACTGTAATTGCACCAAGTAGGGGATGCATAAATAATTATAGATTTGATAGATGTATATATGTGAGATATATGTATCGTTTGTTTTTAAGTGACATTCACCTCATTTAACGAGTAAACTTGTTATGCATGCTTTTTAAATAAATAAAAAGTGGTGGCTAATATACTCTGCTATAAGTTTATTTTAGAAAGAAATAATGCATTTTTAATTACCACTTCTTATAAATGGCAATATGTTTGGTGTAGGTACCTTATCAACTAAAAAGAGCTCTATAACTTTTAATCAAATACTTGCTATTAAATTTAAACTTGGCTATCTCCTCTTAGTTTAACATTTAACGTGTTGAATGCCATGGGGGACACCGGTGACCGGCACTGAGTTTGTTGGTGGCTCCGCGCGGGTCACCTGTGACTGGCGAAGCCAAGATTATTAAAAACACAGAATTCGAGTAAATTATTATTTTTTTTTATATTATTATCGCTATTAAAATGGTTTGAAGAAATTAATGCAATATAGAACACACAAAAATAGTTTTATTTATATACACAGAGATGCCAACTTGCTCCGGACAGCGAATAAATATTTTCAAGTGGTAGTTTATTAACCCCTTGGGGACGGGTGATTCAGAAAAGCATTCATATAAAATCAGAATCAGGATGTAATTAAATAAAAAACGGCAACTTAAATGTAGTCGTTTCAGATTTGACAAACTTACTTTGCTTTTACTTTAATTATTGTTAGTTTAATCATATAATCATTGTTAATTCAAAATATAACTAAATAGTTTTATTTTGAACGAAGGTAATGGTGAATTAAATAAACCAAACATTTATAACTCTACCCACAAATAAACTGCTAAAGAATTAATTTGATTACCAGTTTTATCTTTTTACCCTGGTTGATACGGTTTTATGCTGTCACGTATTTGTGACAGTCGGCGCGAAAGGGTTAATTGTGATTCTAGGAGTTTAATAAATTCAATTTAGTAGATTTTTATCCTTCACTATTTCTAAACAATTAGTAGGTTTATACAGGGTGTCTCAGTTAAGCGTTTCAGAACTTCTAAGAGGGGTAGGGGGCATCCTGACGATTCGAAATCATATAGCAATGTGCGGTCGGAATTGTTTTCCTGAAGCGGTGACGTACACAGAAGCAGCATAAAGAAAAGATGGCCTCCTCGGTCACCCGACCTATCATGTCTTGATTTCTGGAGTCATATGAAAACACTGGTTTATGACACCCTGTTGATAATGCTGGTTGCAAGAATCGCAGTAGCTGCCTGCGAGATATGCCTGGAGTATTGCAGAACGTTTGAATGTCCATGCGCCGGAGATGTGAGGTGTACATTGTAGCCGGTGGCAGAAACTTCGAACACTTACTTTGGCCCATGTACCATAGAATTATTTCAATGTATTATTATAGCGATTTTTAACTTACAGTCTCTTTTCTTTATGCTATTTCTGTGTACGTCACCGCTTCAGGAAAGCATTTCCGACCCAACATTGCTATATGATTTCGAATCGTCAGGATGCCCCTACCCCTCTTAGAAGTTCTGAAACGCTTAACTGAGACACCCTGTATAATTCACCACTTTTCTCAGACATGTCTTGCTAAACCTTTTAAAAAATTAGCAAAATCTGTTTAATACTTGCAAATTTAGTTTGTGGTTATTTACCGTTTGGCCAGACGGGAGAGCCATGTAAAATTAGTTACCAATGGGTTAAAAAAGTGCATTGACTTAGCAATGATTTTGGCTATCATTAACATGCAAGATATATATGTAAAAATTGACACTGATATAGCCCTTTATGATCTAACCTGCTAGCTTGCTAATTGCTCAAATGTGAAAAAAGACGTAATATATATTTGTTTTAAGGCATGTTTTGACTATGTAAATATTTTTTTTCCCTTTAACTATTACTTTAACTTACAAAAATTCAAAATGCTTTCCATTTAAAGAATATGCTTAAATTAGAAGTGGATCATTGGTTTCGAATATTGCAATTAGGCAGTTGAGCTATTTCAGAAATATTTTTTGCTAGCGACTGCTAGCATTTTTGAATTATCAAGGGTTCAGGAACGCACACTTTTTAATAACAAATTTTTGTTATTGAATAATTACAATTTTAAATAAAAACTGGTGTTATAATTTTTTATTTTTTTTTAATTATTATATTTTATATTATACAGTGAAAAATCGAGAAAAGACCTCCTGTATTTACGACCACTTTTGGGACACACAGAATTTTTTCAATAGATTTTGTGTTGAAGTAAACCTAGGAGACACCTTCAAACCTTTCCCAGTGACCCGGCCAACATCCGCACCAAATGCAGAAAAGGCCAGATAAGGAAACACGAAAAATATCAAAATAAAAAATATTAACAAAACAAATATGTAGATTAAAATATGTTTAAAATATTTGTGTGAGGCTCTTAGTTAGAGAGTTCTTTATGACGATCTCTGAAAGACATCTACAACCTCATGTTGCAGTCAGACTGCACTAAAAACGATGCCATTTACTTTTAGAGTTGAAAGTTAATTTAGAAAAAAAAAGTTATTTTAGAACAAAAAATAAGCATCTTCAACAAACTTCTTCTCATCTTTTAAAACTAACTGATTTTTATAATGAAAAATTAGATGTAAATTTAAATACAAAACATAGTTGTTTATTTGTTGCTGTTGAATATCCGTCCCAATTTATTGGGTTTACAACTACTGATATTCAACTACATAGCTTTGTAATTTTGAACCCAATTCGAAAGACAAGGGAACTCCTGAATCAAGTACAGGGAGAAATTTGCTTTCCTGGAGTTTTTTTAGATGGAACTAAGTCGCATTTGCCGTACATTGAGAAGAAAACCACGAAAACCTCCCAAGGTTAGCTTGGTGGCAAGAGGACTCTAACCCATGATCCGTCTACCAGTGAGGATATTTTTACGTCAGCACTGTGTTCGGTGCAAGCCGGATGTGGAATTCGTATCAACCAACCATCTCTGGGATTCGAACCCGTTCACCGCATTGGAAGGCGAGCGCTCTATCCCCTGAGCCATCACGGCTCTATCCTTTATATTTGTAATTTGTTTTTACACATAATTAAATCCGTTGAGATGATTTTTATTGACGCTAAAGTTTATTAAATGATCTGGTTTTCATGACGTCAACTTGGCATTTCCGCATCAAGAGAATGACAATAACTAAAATTAAAACACTTTGCTAAAAGTCAAGTACTTCCGATTTGATTTTGAAGATAATGGAGGTAACCCCCAAGAGCGATCGCTAAGAATTAGCTGGACCCTATGCAGCCATCCTCGGGGAATCCTTGTCTTCACTTCTTGTTTCACGAAAAGATTTTATTTTCATATTTAAAGTGTTAACGAAACTCATGTTATTTCATTATGTTTGTTTGACTACCACAACGTATGAAAAATTATAACAGGTATATAAAAAGTTAATTATTTTAACTACAGCGAGTTTTAACTTGCTAAAAAATAAAAAAATATTTTTGAGTAAGAAGATTATTTAATGGTGAATACCTCTTCGAAATTCAGGGCATTTTTTCGATATCGATCAAATTTCTAATTTTGTCAGTCATTTAAAATTGCAATGTTGAAAGGAAAATAGAATCTATAAATAAAACTTATTACCAATAAAAATTTTTTTTTTTTAAATATTTTATTTTTTTATTTTATTTTTTACGAAGCTTGCCAAGCATTTATTTCGAACAAGTAAAAAAAAAATTAAAAATTATTTTGCAATATATAACAGTCTACTTCAGAATGAAGTAATGCACTGAGAAACCATCACATAATACGAATGACAGTGTATTTAGTATAAGTAACAGGCAAATTAGATCTAGTAGCTAATCCACTAAAATCACTCCTCTCATCCCCGATCAAAAATTAATTATTTTTTTTAAACTACCTGTTTTCTTTAAATAGGATTTTTTTTCTTAGGATTTAAAAAATTCTGTCTCTATTAAGTTTAATATAAACAGAATAATATTAAAATTATTTTTGAACAGAATTATCACTTTTTAATATATAAAGCACCCAGCAAATCTTTATCAATTTTTCATTCCGTTATAATTTAGCTGATAAACTTCTATCTAGCATTATGCTTACAAAAATCAATCCTTAAATACTGATTTTAAAAATGGATGTTGTTAAAAACATAATTTATCATAACTTTTATACAGATAGTTAAAAATTACTTACCAGTTCCGGCTAACGCGTGTGGGAGGGCCAAAAGGCCAAGTCCTGCATTAAAAGACACCATAAAAACTGCTGCTGTCCATAGTGAATATCCCTTTCCGGCCACCATTTTGAAAATTTTCTTTTTGGAATTTCTTTGTTTTCTTATCGACAAAAAGAATGTAATGTTTGAATTTGTTGTTATTGTAAATTAGGAAATAAGTTCAAACAAGCACTAATTACTGAAATTAACGTTAATTAATTGCACCTGAAACTTTGCGAATTTTCAAGAAACACGTAAAATTAATAATATTCAATTAGAATTAATTAAAGAATTCAATTAATGAATTATTTTCATTACTTTTAAACATTAAAACGACCGAACTTTGCACTATTGTTTCCGCTGGAGCACTCAACTTATTTCATTTACGAAACATAAGCATTTAATTCGCATGACTTGGTGTTTTTTTCCAAAACTTTTACAATTATTTTTTTGATTCTTGACAACGGAATTTAAAAAGTCATTAAAAGTAATAGATGTGTAATTAGTTGAGAAAAGTATTATAAAATAGCGTTTCAAATGAAATCATTATTTTTTTTAAAACTTTTGACTATTATTATTTTAATCTGAGCTCTTAAGGACATTAGATGCATGTGTGTCAATGTTATGAGCAAAGTTATAAAACTGCACACCTTATCTTTTATAGCTGAAAGTTTTATAGTATTTCGTCATTTTGTTTTATGATGGATATCATTGCTGAATATTTATTTGATCAGTGGCAGTTTTAAGACGTTGTTATTACGACATTGTTATTTTTTTTTTATTTATGAAATATCATTCTGGAATTCTTAAAACATTCTTCGAATGGTTTAAAAAAAATTGGAAATTAAATAACGAAATGAAATAAACAATTCATTTCATAATTTTATATAAATTTATTATATAAATTTATATTATAGCAACTATATTTATAGTAAACTATAAATATAATCTTCTAAAGTGAAGTCATTTTCGTCTAAAGAGAAGTCATTTTCGTCTGAAGCGAAGTCATTTTCGTCTAAAGCGAAGTCATTTTCGTCTAAAGCGAAAAACGTAGGAAAAATCATTTCCAAAGAGCAGGAGGGTAATTTCCGATTGTGATAATAATGGTGTTTATTTCGATTCGATTGTTCCATGATGCTCCTTTCGACTTTCGAAAGCATGTCATTCGCTTAATGCAAAATTGAAAAATATCAAAATTATTTTTTTCACTTTTTGTCTAAAGCGAAAAACGAAGGGAACAGCATTTCCAAAGGACGTATTGGTAATTTTAGATTGCGATAGTAATGGTGATAATTTCGATTCAATTGCTTTGAAAAATGATTTTCCGTATCGAAAGTGTGTTTTTCGCTTTATATGGAAATGAAAAATAGTCAGATTTGTTTTCATCTTCTTCATTTTACTTTAAAGCGAAAAAGGTAGGGAACAGCATTTCCAAAAGACATGTTGATAATTTTCGATTGTGACAGTAATGGTGGTAATTTCTATTCTATTATTTCGAAACAGATGCTGCTTACGACATGCGAAAGTGTGTTTTTCGCTTTACACGAATGAAAAACAATCAGAATTTGTTTCTCATTTTCGTTTCAAGCAAAAAACGTAAGGTCAGCGTTTCCAAATGACATGTTAGTAATTTTCCATTGCGATAGTAATAGTGGTAATTTCGATTATATTATTTCGAAAATGACACGGCTTACGACTTACGAAAGTGCGTTTTTCCCTTTACACGAATGAAAAACAATCAGAATTTGTTTCTCATTTTCGTTTCAAGCAAAAAACGTAAGGTCAGCGTTTCCAAATGACATGTTAGTAATTTTCCATTGCGATAGTAATAGCCAGTAATAATAATTCGATTCTATTATTTCGAAAATGACACGGCTTACGAAAGTGCGTTTTTCCCTTTACACGAATGAAAAACAATCAGAATTTGTTTCTCATTTTCGTTTCAAGCAAAAAACGTAAGGTCAGCGTTTCCAAATGACATGTTAGTAATTTTCCATTGCGATAGTAATAGTGGTAATTTCGATTATATTATTTCGAAAATGACACGGCTTACGACTTACGAAAGTGCGTTTTTCCCTTTACACGAATGAAAAATAGTCAGAATTTGTTTCTCATTTTCGTTTCAAGCAAAAAACGTAGGGTCAGCGTTTTCGAATGACATGTTCGTAATTTTTGATTGTGATAGTAATGGTGATAATTTCGATTATATTATTTCGAAAATGACACGGTTTACGACTTACGAAAGTGCGTTTTTCCCTTCACACGAAGGAAAAATAGTCAGAATTTGTTTCTCATTTTCGTTTTAAGCAGAAAACGTAGGGTCAGCGTTTCCGAATGACATGTTAGTAATTTTCGATTGCGATAGTAATGGTAGAAATTTCGATTCGATTGTTTCGGAAGTGATATGACTTTCGTTTGAAGCCATATTAAAATCGAAATACTACCTTAAAATTCAGTCTACTTAAAAACGTCGTTCATAAAATTTATTTTTAATTTTATTATATTCTTCGTTTCAGCATTACTTCAATTCATTTATGTCAAAAAAAGTAATCAAAAATTTCATTGGCATTCGACATAACACACACATATATCTCTTTACACCAAATTGGAGCACTTGGCTTTTTATCATTGCAGTTTAACTGAATCTATTTGTGTCTGGATGTTTTGCCTTCTTCCATGTCTTGGCGGATTTGGCTTTCATTTAATTTATGATCGTCCTTTGCCAAAAGTTATTTCAACCTTTCTGTTCTTCAAGAATTTCTAACTAAAACTTACTTTACTTTAAATTTCGAAGATTCACGGAGGGCATTGAGTAAGTGTTGTAAAATTGTTAAGGAATTATATATTTATTAATAAAATTATTTATATGTTATATAAATTTGTAAATTAATTATACTAAAGTGATTGTTTGCTTTTGCTTAGTTGTTGCGAAAGTGGTAAAAATTTGGATTGACGATAAATTAGTTTAGGTTCTAAGACAAAGACTTCAACTTGTAGCATTTAGAAACTAGATTCTGTCGTCAAGCAAGCATAAAGCTCTTGCAAAAAAAAACTTGAGCACCCGAGCAAATCAGTAAGTGATCGAAACTTTGATCGATAATTGATGGTCCTTGTCGATGTATTCTACTTGTGGTTTACGATGCGAGTGAAGTTTGTATTGTGAACGGAATCGAGAAAGATAGATGATTTGAGGTCGCTAACTAGTTGGGAAACAGCCAGTTTTAAGAACATCAATAAAGTTTTTATTTCATTTGACGGTTAGCCTTGCTTAGATAGACTGTGATTAATCATAAAGCACGGAGCTCTAGAATAGATTTGAGTTCTGCTATATAATCGAAAAAGAGTCGAAATTTTAATTGTAAGATGACAAGGTATGAAAGCTAGTAAATAATGACGAAAATATTTATTTTAATTAAGTATCAATCATCACGGGGAAATGAATTAATGTAAGATGCGCAGCCAGACGTAGTTTTAATTTCCTGGTTATTCATTTAAAATACAGTGTTTTGATACAAAAGAAAAACACACAAATGAGAAGCTTTGTGTCTTTCACGAATAATGGAGACACATAAAGGAAATCCACAATGTTTATTGCTTTTCTCCTTATAAATTACTATTGACTCGGGGCTGCCAACTTTCTACATTTTATGGAAAAATTTCTTCGAGTGCTAAGTTTATGCTTTAATGTTTGGTTCTTTATTCAGTAAATTTTATTTTAAGTCATTTTCCACACCACTACTTAAACATGAATCAAAACTTCAAAAAATAGGAGACTTTTCTTCGGTTCGGGGATGCTACAGGTGATTAAAAATGTAAAAAGTGGATAATAAAATCAGAAATTTTATTAAAGGAGATCAAAATTAGCAATATTTATAAGCATATTTTTTTTGCTTACTATTGAAAGTGAATGCCAATAACGTTTTTGCTTTAAATAAGAATAATTTGAAATGTAGAAGTAGCTACTATTGAATAATTTAAAAGATAATAAATACATAAAATTTGATTGAGTTTCTACCACTTTTTTATTTTCAGTTGCCTGTGCCATCCCTGTTTTTAATAAATTACAAAAAGTTCTATTACACAAGATTAAAATTAGTAATTTTTTACGGCATATTTTTTTTTGTTTACTATTGAAAGTCAATGCAAGCAAAGCTTTTCTATCAAATATGAATTTGCAATATGAATGATTTGCAAGTCGTGGTGGTGGATTGAATGATTAAATAAAGATGGATTGAGTTCCTACCATTCATTATATTTTTAGACTCTCGTTGCATATTCTTGCAAAATTCTATCGCGTTAAGGATTTTAAAATATTGCCATTACATAACAATAATTTGAGAGTTGATAATCGATCACGCTATAAAATGCTTTTCAAAAGGCATTGTAAGTTTTAGTCTTGTTCATTAACTAACTTACAATTTTCTTTAAATATATTTGGTTTAATTGTTACCGTGCTTGATAAAAAGTGATCTTTTGAACCACGACTTTAACCCCTTCTAAAGCCGTGGTAAGTATACTTACCACCAATTTATAACGTCTATGGTGAAATTTTTTATCACTTTAAATTTGGTTTTCATTTGTTTATAACTTCAGCTTTCTTGAAGTGCGTTTGAATAAAATTGGCAACCATTTGTTAGTTTAAGAAAACGTATAAAAGTTATAAAATGCATTATTCCTTTTGAAGATTGTAGCATATATTTTATAAATAAAGAAAAATAAAATCTAATAAGTTCCTAATAGGGTCGTGTTAAATATACTAACCACCAATAAAATGGCTTTTTTATAAGCTAAATGTGTTTTTTTCTTTCTTATATCAATTGCTATTCTTATAACTATTTCAATTCCAAAAATACTTTAATTTACTTTCACTGGAAATAAATGGCCCATTAAAGGGTTAAATTTTAAATTTCAGTTTGACAAGGTTAGTATGCACATGGAAAACTTTAATAAGTGGTGTAAAACTTGTTATTAAAAAGCTTAACATTTCTTGACATTAACAACTTTCGGATCTACATATATTTACTTTGAGAAAATAAACTATTCTGGCAGCTACAAATAAAAATTATGCGAATATCACTACCACTTTTTAATTTTTCCAGGGGCTTATGAACCCTGTATTAAGTTTCTTCGGAGCTAAAAAAACCCTCGGGGTCTGATCAAGGGTAAGCTAATCCCTGTAACTTAAGTGTAGAGAGCTACTGGCACGAGTGGTAATTACCATGACGGCCGGTTCTGTACTTTAACAGAGCCACACTTACATACACGTATACACACATCCTCACATTCCTTTAACTCGCCTCCCTTTTGTATGTATTGTATTTCCAAACTGTAAATTTGCATTAGTCTTTATTTTCCTATTGTACTTTAATTTTACCTTTTTTCATGTACTTTTTTATTACTTGTAATTTTGTTATTACCTAATAATGGCAAAAAGCCTTTTTTTTTTCTCTGAAGAACTCCATTTTGCTCTCCAAACTTTATTTTTGTCATGTATGGTTCTTAGTCTAATTTCAGGATGAATGGGAAAAGGGCCGTAAGGCCTTAGACGCCCAGTTCCACTACAACGAACCAGAGATGCTAACAGCTCCGGACAAGCCAAAATAATTAAAACAAAAACGGTAAATAACTACAAAGTAAGATTTGCAAACATTTGACTACTTTTGCTTGCTTTTTAAAAGGTATAGCATGACCTAAGTACTATAAATTGGTGCATTACATATGCCTACGAATTATTTCGAAATAGTGGTGAATAAAAATCTATTAAATTGAATTTATTAAGCCAAGAATCGTAATTAATAAACTACTACTTTGAAATACATATTTGATGTCCGGAGCAGGTTGGCATCTCTGACGAACGAACGATCAGAGCTTAAAAAAATATTAAGTCTTAAGATCTTACAATCTAAACATTTGGCAACGGGATTCAATAACACATATAACTGAATAAAACGAAATAAATTATATTAGCTACTACAGTCGAACCTCGATTTCACGAATTTTTCGATATCTCGAAGAAAAAAAAATTCCCTTTCAATTTCCTATACACTCAATGCTTAAAAAAACTTGATTTCACGAATTTTTTTTTCTAATCCCTCGATAACTTGAATTTTTTTTTCTCCATAAATAGTGCAGATTTTTTTTTCTAAAATTAAAAAAAACATTCAAAAAAAAATTTTTTTTAAGAATGGCTGACAAGGCATGGAATGATGTGTCTTCCTCTACGATAATGAATGGCTTCAAAAAGTTTGGATTCATTAAAGATCACAAAAGTAGTCAAACAATCAATATCGTTACTTCTGCTGAAAACTACACCGAAAATGATTGGAACAGATTGACCGGACTCATGAAACTTGATGACATGGAATTTCATGACTTTGTAAACGTAGATGATGCAGTAACAGTGTGTGGTCAGAGGAATGACAATGATATTATCGCTCAAACGAAAGCTTCTTGTGAACTATCAGAAGAAGAGGATGAGGAAATCGAAGATTTACCGCCCAATGTTACTAACAAACAAGCACTTTCTGCAGTGGACACTGTAAGGAGATTTATTGAGAGGCAGCCGAATATGTCAGAGGAGACATTTAAAGCTATAGTCCACTTAGAAAGTGTTATAGACAAACTTTCTTACACATCTCTAAAGCAAACAACAATTGAATCTTTTTTTTAAATGAAAGCGTAAAAAGTGTTTTTAGAATAAATATGGAATAGTAAATAAGATATGTAAAGAGCATTTTTCTTTATTCTACCATCGATAACATGAGATTTTCGATAATTCGAATTTTTTCTCCTCTCCTTTCAAGTTCGAGATATCGAGGTTTGACTGTAGTTTCAAAATCAATACAAAAGTAGCGTTCTTGAAAATTTTCCTTAGGTTTATACATAGTACATAGGAAGTGGAATTTAGAAAAATTTTCTGTTTGAAGGAGACCCTTAAAACTAACATGCAAGTTGAACAGAAACATTTCTTGCAACTTTATAAAAAAAATGGTACAATATTTTTTTTAAAAAAAAACTAGCTTCATTTTGAAGATGCAGTAACCAAAGCACTCTCCTACTAAGATTGAAATGCCAGCCAGATTTCTTTTCTTTTTCAATCTTTTTTTCTTTCCTTCTTTCATGTTTTTATGATTGATTTTTGGATCTTTTTCGAGAAAGAAATTTAAAAAAAGAAGAGAGCCACAGTTTACGTCCCTCGACTTTTAAATATAGCTTTTATTTTAGCCCATATAAAGAATATTATTGAAAGAATTGACTTCCCATAAAAAAAGATAAATATTTAAAAAAATTTTAATAATTTTTCAAGAAATCGCCAACGAGGCGTATTTTTTCCAAAATGAAAAAGAAAATTAAATTACTTAATAGCTTTCAATACTCGAATTCTTTTATAATATTAAAGAATATAGTGAGAGAGTACTGTAACAAATTTAAATACAACTGAGATTACTAACACCTTTTTTTTTTAAAAAAAAAAAAAAGAAATATTTTAACAAAACGACGTTGCGTTTTTATTTTTAAGATAAAAACTTTCTTCCCATATTATGGAAGAAAGTTTACACGAACAGAAAAAAATCTCCGCACCAAGAAGGAGTTGTGCTACGTAAACTAAATTTGATAGGCTTATTTATAGAACTAAAAAATGATGTCTATTCAAATTTCGCGCTTGGTGCATAAGTTTGACGCTAGTACCGCCACTGTGAATATGTAAATCAGGTTTGCTTTAAATACGTGTTCTACAGTTCGTAAGCGTTATTTTTCATTAAATTTTAAGATAGTGAGTTGCTATTAGTCAAGAATGCCTTTAAGAAGACGAATTAGCCACTACCAACTCCTCACTGACTTTGAACTTGGTAGCGTAATAGGGCTGCGAGAAGGTGGATTTTTATTCCACGATATTTCAGAAAGACAAGAACAGATGTATCCACTGTGCGTGACGTTATTTTATATTTTATAAACGTCGTTGAACAGCAGACTTAAGTTTTTGGGTTTACGACTACTAATGTTTAACTCCGTAGCCTTGTAATTTTGAACCTAATCCATAAAACAAGGGAACACCTGGATCAAGTATTGGGAGAAATTCGCCTACGTTAAGGACTTTTTGATGGAATTTACCCGCATTTGTGTTACATAGAGAGGAAAACCACGAAAACCACCGATGGTTAGATTGACGGTAAGGAAACTTTAACTCATGAGTCGTCTACCGCTGAGGATATTTTACGTCAGCACTGTGGTAAGTGCAAGCTGGATGCGGAATTCTTATAAACCTGTCATCGCTGGGATTTGAACACGGTTCACCTCATTGAAAGGCGAACGCCCCATCCCCTAAGCTATCTTGGCTCACTATGCATGTTTTTATTTTGTTTTATAACCGTCGTTGAACAGCTGACGCAATGTATTGGGTTAACGACTACTAATGTTCAACTCTGCAGCCTCGTAATTTTGTGCCCAATACAGAAGACAAGGTAACTACTGGATCAAATATAGGTAGAAATTTGCCTGAGTGGAGGATTTTATGAAGGAACTAACCAGCATTTGCGTTACATGGAGAGCAAAACCACGAAAACCTCCCACAGTTAGCCTGACGACAAGGGGACGCTAATCCATGATCCGTCTGCCACTGAGGATATTTTTACGTCAGAACTGTGGTCGATGAGAGCCGGGTGCGGAATTCGAATAGACCAGCTATCGCTGGGATCGAACCCGAGTCACCTCATTGGGAGGAGCGCTCTCTATCGCCTGAGTCACCATGGCTCACCATGCTTGAGTGTAAGCGGCAGTGGTCAAGGAAAGGTATTGCTTCACCCTCCCACGTGAACCTTCACTTTAATGATCTGGCCGATGAACTGGCCAAAGAGGGCTCCAATGATCCCATAGATAGTTGTGGCCTTCTAGCATACAATGAAATCTATGCAAAAGTAAAGGCCGACAATAATAGGACTTGGAGGATTCCACCTAGTCGTGAATGGTATCAACAAAATAGTCCTGGGGCTGCTCTGGAGCTAAAAGGTGATAGGAAACTGCAGACAGCTATCACAAGACTAATCACTGGTCATATAGTCAGTGGTCCTAACATTTGTTCAGGGTCAAAAGACGTTCCCTGTATGCCTAAAATGTAATGCCCACCAGGCTTCACCTGATCATTTGCTGTCCTGTATGGGACTGGAGAAAAAATTTTATTTTGGAGGATCCGCAGATGGTGTTTGATTTTCTGTCTGTGAACGGTCTCCTGGACTTGATCTAGCCTTGTTCTGGGCCAAGAGGAATAAGTACCACCAGGTATTGCTTCAAGAAGACTGGGTTCTGGGCGGCCACGCGACTCTTCTCAGAGGAAAGGCAGCTGTATACTGCGTATAGCATTCGCGCACCGTACTGCTTCTGCATCAGAAATTCGAGCTGCAGTTGGCTTTGCAGTGGCACAACAAACTGGTACTCGCAACAAACTGTTGTAAATCGGCTACTTTAAGCACAGCTCCGAGTGGGACGCCTTGTAGCTTGCATTCCATTGACTCCAAACCACTGTCGCTTTCAACGTAGGTAGTGTCGAGTTAGAGCTCAGTGGGGGACCCTGTAGAGATCTATTGTGTTTTCAGAAAAAAGTCGGTTTTGCCTTGGTGCCAGTGATAGCCGTATATTGGTTAGTAGGAGGACAGGTGAACCCATGCTACCGACCTGTCCCTGGCCTAGACACACTGGATCTACACCTTGAGTTATGACATAGGGAGAGATTTCCTGTGACACCAAGAGCACTTTTGGGGTTATTCTACGCACCTTGACGGCAAGTATGTTCGTCAACCTGCTGATTCAACCTGTTTAGTTGCCTTTCATGAGCAGCATTCAAGGGGACATTTTCCATCAGGATATCGCTCATCCTCATATTGCTGTTGTAACCCAACATGTTCTACAGAATGTCGACATGCTGTCATGGCCAGTTGGATCACCAGATCTTTCATCAATCACGTATGAGACATTATTGTACGACAACTTCAACGTCATCCATAACCAGCATTAACTATCCCCGTGTTGACTGGCTACGTGCAACAGGCATGGAACTCCATTTCACAAAACATTACACAACATTGCGTTTTACGTCATTTCTTTGACACATTGCATGCCCGTTTGCATGCTTGCATTCAAAACTCTGGTGGTCACACTGGTTCTTAATTGACCAGTATTTCACATTTGAAACAGTTTTTCTTTTAATTGCATTAACTTGTGATAGTTAAATTTTGATCAATGTAATATGTTACTCAGATCAAAGCATTTTCGAAATTTCCTTCCTGTTGTTCACAAAGACTAAACACAAACTGAACTTAAATTTACGATAAATGGGATAGGGGCCGAGATAAATTGCATCACTTGGACTAGCTATAATAAATTAAAATTATAAGACCTAATAGCTAATTTTTCTTTCTTTAAAAAAAAAATTTAATTTTATTCTTCAACACTTTTTGTATTTTTAATTACCTGTGGCGACCCTGCTCGTGAGAGCTCAAAGTTCAATTGAGCTCACTGAAACGTGAGAACTAAGACTCGTGAGTTGACTAAAAGTTATTATTTTTTATGACGGAAAGAAACGATTTTACAGTATTTTTTTCAACGAGTAAAACTACACTTTTTTCTTTCCTTTCTTTTTCTTAGGAGTATTTCTTTCAGAATTGTTTATAGTTTCTGCGATAAATTTTTGACAAAAGCAGAAAAAAGAAATCAACTTAGAACCTTGTATTTGTTTAAGGTTCTTTGTACTTGTTACGGAGAAACTCAAATATTTTTATTGAGTAAACAAAGGAAATGATAAACCAATAGAGAGAGAGAGAACATTCGAATAGTTAAATAAAAAAAAATTTCAGACAGTCTGACTTTTAAAAATTTATGTTGTCCTATTAAAAAAATTTTTTATTTTGATATTATATAAAAATATTTAATGTTTCAACTTGCTTTTTGTAATATATTAACTGATTAGACCATGAATGGCCTTCTCGGAAAAACGCGTCTCAGCATGGAATGAAATTTTATCTGCAACTTATTGAAACATATGTCATCTTTATATGTTACATGGAAAACGATGTAGCATATGTTGAAAACTTGTAACATATGTCGACGAAATATGTTACAAGAAAAATTTTGTCTTCAAGAACTTAGCGAAAAATCGGAGAAAACCATACTACTCAAATTATATTGAATTTTGAAAATTTGCATTTAAAAATAATTTTTAAAAACTTGAAAAGAGTTTACATGTTTGAGCTAAACTATATTATTTTAATTCAGAGTTAATTGAAATGAAAATTTGTATATTAAAAAGCAAAATTAACGGAGTAAGTTGCTTAGGGATTCGTAAAAAACCACCACACTATTACTGATGTTAATGAATTTTATTAATAGGTTCTAATAGTAATGTGGGAATTGGTACTACTTTAATAGCATCATTTACCCCAATATACTCTTTTAGGATTAAAGTACCTACCACAGGTGTATTGGTAATTCAATGTTATAGATATTGAAAGGCATAAGTGCCAGAGAAAATTACTCGATTGTGTTTCATCTTGAGTTGGTTTTATTTAAGTTACACGCCAATTTGTGCACCACTCCTCAATTTTGTAGACGAAGTCGGGAATGAAACAATCAATCGACAAAATCAGAACCTTTATTGTATTTGGAATCTCCATTCCTCTTCGAAAAAGTTTGATATAAATAAAATATTCAATGAAACAGTTGAATGATTTATTTTTAATTATCAGTAATTAAAAATTAAATTGTAGTGGTAGTTACAATTAAATAATTAAAGAGATTATAGATAAATAAAAATGAATAAAGTTTCTACTACTACTTTTTACACTTTAAGTCTCTCGTGGCATCAGTGTTATTTTGATAACCACCTGTATGATTATGTTTTTTAATTATTCGTATAAAAATTCATCATTTTTACTCAACGGTAATTTAAATAAAAAATAATTATGTACTGAAATACAAAATTGATCGATGAATTGTACTAATTCGCTTTGGCGAAGAATATTTGGCGAAAACAATCGCCATCTATTACTGGCGCCAGCGATGCTTAATTGCTTTTGATAATATGTATTCGATAAAATAAATGTACTAAAGCTATTAAATGCATTAACTATGTATTAAAAATGCAAAGTTAAGGAGAAAAGTTTTAGGAGAACCGTAAAAAAAATCCCTCTACCATTATTTATTTTTATTTTATCATCGTCGTTGAACACCCGACCCAATTTTGAGTTTACGACTACCAATATTCAACTTCGTAGCCTTGTAATTTTGCACCCGATCCAGAAGACAAGGGAACTTATGGATGAAGTATTGGGAGAAATTGGCTTTTGTGAAGGACTTTTTTGATGGAACTAACTTGCATATTTGTCACATAGGGAGAAAAACCACGAAAACATGCCGGTTAGCCTAACAAAAATAGATAATTCATGATCTGTCTATCACTGAGGATACTTTTGGTCAGCACTGTGGTCTTTGCCAGCCGGGAGCCGAATTCGTATGAATCAGACACAGCTGGAATTCGAACCGGGGTACCTCATTGGGTTGGGAACGTTCTATCCCATGAAACAGAAAATTTTTATTTATATCTGAAGTTGAGCAGTCGACCCAATTTCTGGTCTTACGACTACTGATGTTCATCTCCGTAGCCTTGTAATTTTGAACCAATCCAGAAGACAAGGAAACTCCTGGATCAGTACCCCCACCAGTTGAAGATTCCCCGTGTAGTAAATGGTGAATGATGCACAATAAATCCGTCGAGACGCAAAGTCCTCCATGATCCCATAACAAATCAATACCTCCGATCGAACCCACGAACTCTTGGGCATGGGCCCAGTGCCCTTCCAACCAGGCTATCCCGGCCCAATGAAACAGATTATTTCAGTGATCGTAAAAAAATTGATACCGCCTGACGTATTTTGATCTAACATCTTCAATTTTACTACCAACTTCGCAATTGGCCTTGGCCCACTTTTTTATGGTCAAAAGTCAGAACAAAAAATAATTTAATAATTATTAGAATCAAAATATGTATCTAAGATAAACTGAACAACAAAGTCTAAACATTTTATACCTTATAAACCGTTTAACATTTAATGTCAACAATAAAATTCCGGAAGAAACTGGTTCTGTGAGCTGAAAGTGTTGTTTCAATATTTGACTTAGGAGTTCTTTGGCCTTATAACGCAAAAGTGAAAAGACATGAAGGTAAAGTGTTAATGTATCAAGTTTACTACTTAAATTGGTTTCACATTATCAGCAGTTGGAATAATTTTTATTAGTTTTTATGAAAAATTTAAGCATTACTGGAGGAAAAAGACCCAGATATTACAACTTCAATATTGTGAGCATGATTTAAATGAAATTTTTTTTTACCTTTGACACTAACATGAAGAGTTTTTCCTGTCAGTTTGTCTCTTTCGTAACTCTTGAACCGTTTATGCTAACGTCCTGAAATTTGAACCATCGATGAAAAGAACAATTTTAGGCCACCGATTTTAAAACTCGTTCGAAAATTTCAATTAGATTGTTCCAGAGAGACTTTTAAAAAATGGAATTTTTTCATTTTTTGAATTGGTTTCATTGATAGAAATGAAACAGCAGACGGTTCTGTTTTTTTTTCTTCCAAATATTTGCATACCCTCCAACTGCTACGGAATTTCCGTAGTTTCAGAAATCTTCTTTTCAGACGGTAGCAAAATTAATGTCTTAATATTTAAAAAAAATTAATTTTAGCGTAACTTGTCCACTATTACTTATAAAAGTGCAGGCCATATGGCTAGATTCTCAAGTTCTGATAAAAGTTTTATGAGAGATCCATTTGCTTTAAAAATTTCTTCTTTGGTTCGCTACCACTAGAAAGAATTATTTTCGAAATCTTCATAAGTTGGAGGGTATGTATTTGCTTGCTGATTATGCATTAAAAAGTGTTCTATTGTACGTTCTCAGTTATTTACTTATTTTTGATTCGCTTCCACGCTTTTTGAAAACATTTCTTCTAGTGGTAGCTAAGTTTATGTTTTAGCGTACTCTGCCCGTTCCTAATAAGTTTGCTACATTTAGATGGAGTTATAAATAACCTCCGATGCAGTTTAGTATATCGACACTAGTAAAATTATACTGCTGCAATAAATATAATGCAGTATGATAGATTTATACAATTACTGGTTGAAAATTCCTGAGCAAATGAGTCGTGGCTAAAGACAAATCTTGGATATTTGAAAATAATTTGGTACTGATTTAACACTAGAAGAGCCGGATTTCGGACTTGCCTGAATCCGCCTTTAGGGTCAATTTCATCCTTATACGAAATTGTTTTCGTACATTACCGTACATAAAGTCTTACCCTCCCCCCCTTAGAGTACGTGCGTTTATTAGTCTACCCTCCTTTTTCATAAAAATTAAAATAGTTATGTTTTAAATAAAAGTAAAGGTTTTGGGTTTCGCGGCGGCAGTGCTGTGATTGGAGGAGGATGTTTTCACCGGTTACCAGAAAAAGTTTCGGGGAAAGTTTGGTGTTTGCAATTTTTTATTTTGTGAGACAACTTTTTTTGAGAACTGATTTACTCATTCTAACAAGTGGTCGCCGTGTGAAAAAAATATGAGAACAAACATATGTATAATATATGTGCAGGAAAAAGTCAACTTTAAATTTGGTGTATGCTTATAATGTACGTACTTTGTATAATACGTACCTCCCCCCTTCCCCATCGTACAAAACCGTACAAAATGGCACCCCCCCCTTCGGGATGTATGTACTTTTTGAACGGTCATTTACAATATAATGCAATATTGTATTACAAATCGCAAAGGGCCTGTTACGAATTAATTCTTTTTGGCGGCGTCAATTCGTTGCCAATCAAATATATTTATTTTTAATTGTTTTCGATACACTCATGCCCGAAGCATGGGTGAAAGCCCTTATATAGCAAGACGGAAAGGAGAAAAACCTGGTACGTAAAACATTTCATTCCAGCATTTTTTTCGAAAAAAATGAAATATCTGTAACTATCAAGATTTCTTTTATAATTCTGGCATATATATATAAAACTGCTTTTTTTCCAAGATAAAGTAGATAATGTTGAATAATTTAAAAAAAGAATAAGTTAACTCCTCCCCAAAACTAGCTATAACTGAAATGGTTTTACTACCAGCCTTTCCTCTTTTCCGTCTCGCTTTCACCCCTGGCCCGAAGGAGCGCTTCTTGAATGTTCCTATTTATCATATTTTGTTGTTTTGTTTTCAGTCTAATTATTATTTTTTCATTGTTACGATTGTTAATAAATATAAAAACACATATTGATTGTTTTCTTACTGACCAGGGCATCAAATGGTAGAGATATACGCATATCCCGAAACTCGAAATATATCTTCTATCAGGAACCTGGTTATACAGAAATAAACTAATGACATGAATATAAATTATCCTAGTTAGCCCACAGCATATTTTAAAATGTCAAGTTCCATCACTAGTTAGGCGTTATTGTAGGCTTATATAGTATGTCCGCGTGACATGAAAGCGCCATAAAATATTAACAAATTGCTTACTAGCATTTCTCAAGGCTAGTATTCGTTTTATTCTGTGTCTTGTGATTTAACCCCTTGGGGACGGGTGATTCAGAAAAGCATTCGTACAAAATCAGAATCAAGTTGTAATTAAATAAAAAACGGTAACTTAAATGTAGTCGTTGCTATAATTTGACAGACTTACTTTGCTTTTACTTTAATTATTGCTAGTTTAATCATATATATAATCAATGTTAATTCAAAGTATAACTAAATAGTTTTATTTTGAACAAAGTAATGGTGAATTAAATAAATCAAACAATTATAACTCCGCCCACAANGCATTAACGCTACATGGAGAGGAAAGCCACTAAAACCTTCCATGGTTAGTCTTGCGGAAAGGAGACTCAAACCCATGATCCGTCTACCAGTGAGGATATTTTACGTCTGTAGAGTAGTCGGTGAAATCCGGATGCGGAATTAACATAGTAATAGCTGGGGTTTGAACCTGATTCACCTCATTTGTAGGAGAATGCTCGATACCCTGAACCATCAATGTTATATATATATATATATATATATTCTATATATATTTCCCAATGCTCACCAGGAGAATGACCTTTCGTCATGCAGGCATCTGAAGGGCAGATTTGTTGGCCACTCTTTTAGGGACATCATATTAGATGGGCCAGCGTTGCTCCCACAGTAAGGACAGATAGTACAGAGAATCAAAGAACATCCATGCCTTGCCTGGGATTCGCACCCAGAACCTTTCTGATGTAAGGTCAGTTCTCTGACCCCTACACAGGCCGGTCGGCTGTTTCTTATATTTTATAGACTGAATTTTATCAATTAGGAGCAATTTGATGCATAAAGTACTAATTTGTAATTCTTCAACGAACTCACTAATGAATTCGATATGAGTAGGTGGTGTGGATTCCTTGAAAACATTTCAAGCATTGGGGACAACAAACATTGTAAAGAACTGAAAGACACCTCAACTTTCACCTCTTGTGAAATTATTGCTTAGCATCTAGACTGCTAAGCTTACCTGACATTTTCTACTATTGTAGCAAGTGGTATAAAATTTTAAAAAAAATTAATATTTTCCTTTGTTTTAGTTATTTCTATCTTTATTTATTTTTTTAATCAACAGAAAGGCATGAAGTTTTGATATTACATTACTTAGAAAAAAAATTAGGGGAAGAGAAAAAAAATGAGCTTGGAAGCTCACGTGTATCTTCAAACATATATAAGAAATGGCAATAAAAATGATCATAATGACACTAACAACGCTTCTAGTGTCAAGGAAGGAATGAAGGGTTGCCACAGGCGACTATTTATGAAAAATGTGGAAGAAACTCAATTCACTTTTGCAGTTATACTTCTTATGCGACTTCCAACAAGGTTGCGTTAAACGTTTAACGCTACATTTTTATTGGCCGGGAAATCACGTGGTAGGATCCAGTTTTCCCTCATTCATTTCCATATTGTTTTGGTTCTCACTAGCATAAAAGTCATAAAAGTATTGTTTGTCTATAAATATTTTTTTAGTTAGTTTTGATACACATATAATTTAATAGGGTAGTATTTGTTATTTTCAAATTTAGTGGATAACAATTGTAAAAAATTAGTGAAAACAATCCCACGGACAATGTGACGGATTTAAGGTTATGTCAAGGTACGTCTCCTGTAAATATCAATTGATTAAATACACAAGTGGGCGACCTTTGTGCTAAAATACAAACTAAGGTACACAACGTTAAAGAGCAACGTTTGCATTTAATAATAATAATGATATCAATTGATTGTTAGGTTTTCTCTTCTGAAATTACATTATGACGCATTCACATGCGTTATTAATACAAATACATTTTCCAGGGCGCGACGATGAGGCAACCACAAGCACTTCGACTGGTTCAAGAGGTCCACGAGGGAAAAATGCACAATATGACCATGATTACAGAGCACGGAAGCGAGCGGAGCAGGAAAAAGAGTCGTTGAATAGAACTAGTGATCCTTCTACGACTGCTGATTCTTCTACAATTAACGTCGCAGGTTGCGAAGTTTAACTTCTTCCACGCGGAGGGACTCCACGCACTATTTTTTTTTTTTTATTTACTAGCCTTAAATTATTCAATCGCATCTACACCTATGACTTACATTTCCCACTATTCATATACAAGCAATTTTTGCATTCAATTTCAATAGTAAACTGAAAAAAATAAGCTTCAAAAAGTTGTTAATTTTAATTTCATTTGAAAAAATTTTAAATTACGTTTCTTTTCTTTCTTTATTTACAAAAAATTGGGCACCTGGGCCGCGCAGAAGGCCCCTATCCCATACATCATGAAATAGTATAAAAAGTTAAAATAAAAGACAGTTTGAGTTCAGCAGTCTATGGCGTGGCTGCACCTTGCTTGTATAACTGAACGAAAACGAAAATAATAAGAGCAACTTGTTGTAATCTGTGGATGGTTGTAGTTTGATTGTAAACGTGAGGTAACATAGGTCAGGATTTCAGTATTGGTAAAGTGTTTGATGCTGTGGCCTATTGGTACTTTGCATTATTAATGTAGACTATAGATGCTGGAATTGAAGACTATTATTTGTGCTGATAGTTGTAGTACGAGGCGTCGGAGGTGAAATGAGCGGCTATTGGTCTTAGTTTTTGGTCTTTTTTATAGTTCTCGAAGTTAAAAATCTGATTGAAGTTGGCTGTGCTGCATTTTATGGCTTTGCCGTAGAAGTCTGCATTTAATTTGTGTATATATTCGGATAGAAGCGGAATTTTGAGATCTTCATGGATGTTTGAATTACGTAGGAACCATCTGGCGCGGGTGATCTTTCTGAGTATTTTATTTTGACATTGGTTGAGCTTTTTCATTAGGTGTTCGGGTATAGTAGTCCAGGCAGGTGAAGCATATGTAAGTATAGGTCGGATCATGGAGGTGTATAGTATAAATTACGTTTGCATACCTGCCAACTTTTAATACTTTCGAGGATGATTTTCCCCAGTGGTAGTAAATAGGAATTTGAATTGCAATATTAGGCAGAAATATTGACAATCGACTAGGGGTAGGACGATTCCATAATGTTAGAGTGGAAAATTTGGGAAGGAGGGAAAAATAAGCTGAGGGTATAGGGCATATCTGCCAACTTTTAATCCCTTCCATTATCATTTATCCCAGTGGTATTAAAATCGAATTAAAACTTCAGTTTTAAGCAAACAAATACGTTGTATTTGAGAAATCTTAAGTTGACAACCATGATAGTAACGCATTTTAATATATGTGTTTAATTTTTGTAAGAATAGTGGTGATCAATATCATTTAAAAATTAAGATTATAAAAGAAAAAAATAGTATATAATTACTACCACTTTAAATATGAAAATAAAATCTTCCGGAAAATCCGGAAGAGTTGGTAGGTATGATAGGGGAATTTTTTTTTTCATTTGATTCTGGGGTTTATTGGTTACGTTTCTTGCGAAATTATAAACATTCCTTTCTAATGCATATGCTACCGACATATGCTTTAAAAAATTAAGATATTTTAAAGGAAATTATGGTGAATTATCGCCAATGAGAATTTATGAATCAAAATTACGATGATTTTCTAACTAGCTAGTTAATTAAATATCATCTGGATCTTTGTGCAGGGAGACAATATAATTTTTAATGGTTTTCCTGACCACTGCAAGTAGGATTTATCATCAACATTATCGACGATATGAATTTATCGTCAATTAAAATTACGATCACTTTCCAACAAACTAGAGAGTAGAAATATCACATGGAACTCTGTGCATTATGACATGGAAGTTTCAATCGCTCTCTGACCACTGATTATGGAATTTATAATCATCATTATCGGCAGTAAGAATTTATCGCCAATAAAAATTACGAATACTTCTCTCATACTAGAAAGCTAAAATCACATTTGCAGCTCCATGATTAATGACAACACAAGATTTAATCCTTTTCGGACCATTGCAAAACTTTATCGTCACGTCGCCGATGAGAATTTAATTATCACTTTAAAACAAATTAGAGAGTAAAAAGTTCATCTAGATCTCCGTGCATGGTGACAATATAAGTTTTAATCACTTCCCGACCATTGCAATAAAAATTAGCGGCAATAAGAATTTATCATCAATCAAAATTAGGACAACTTTTCAACAGACTGGAGAGGTAAAATCTCATCTACAGCTTTATGCCTAATAACAATACGAATTTCGATTTTCTGATTGCTTAAAGCAGAATTTGTAAAAATATTATAGCCAATGAGAATTTATCATGAATCTAAATGTTGACTAATTTTAGACCATCTGGAATGTTTAAAATTTTAATTTTAAGCTTTGGACTGCATAGCAATAAGAGTTTGAATCGTTTTTTCAAAATTTAAAGGCGAATAATGTAATGTGGAGGACTTCGTGGAGGACTTTTTTAATAGAACTAACTCGCAGCGTTACATGGAGAGGAAGACCACGAGAACCTCCGACGGTTAGCCTAACGGCGAAAAGACTAACCCATGATCCGTCTACCACTGACGATATTTCAAGTCAGCACTGTGGTCGGTGCAAGCCGGATGCGGATTCGTTTCGACCAGCCATCGCTGGGGATTCGAACCCGGTTCACCTCATTCGAAGGTGAGCGCTCTATCCCCTGAGCCATCGCGGCTGGCTGAGGACTATTTGTGGCAATCTAGTCAAGAATATCGGTAACGCAATACGATCATACCGTTGATTAAAAAAAATAGGGGTTCTGAGTTCGATCCTAGCAGCCGACTAAGCAAACATCGTATATAAGCAGCAAGGTACATGATAAGTTAGTCGCGGTTGAAAGTCCTCTCGTTGGTTAGGGGGGGGGGAGTTTTAAGAGAGGGATACCTGCTCAGGCATTTCCACGTCGCTTGACCGTGGTCAAAATTACGCGGCATTCCTATCAAGGCCGCAAGCAAAAGTTTAAGATGCTTCTGCAAAAGTTTTTAAGTTGTTTTAATTATTATATTCTGCAGGAAAAAAAAATGTCGAAAGTCTCCTATAATTTATGCTGATTTACTTTCAGAACTATGAAGAATATCTCATTTCGAGTTTGCTCTATCCGACATTATTATTCTTGGATTAAATGTGAGTACAAGATAAATAGACATTGTACGTAAATAGTTGAAATTGAAGATAAATGAAACATGAGAAATAATAAAAAAAATGTAAGTCATTTATTGTAAGAATGAATTTCCAAATACAAACATTCATGAAGACATATTTTCAGTTATGGTATAAATAATAATGCAAAATAGTAAATTATTCTTCTACATTTGTATCATCAGCATTGATGCATTCGTAGTAATCATTTTTTGAAACAAAAGTTATCGTTCTCAGTTGATTATCTCAGACACGTGACCAAGTTCTCAGTTATTCTAGTTATTTTTCTCAGACTCCTAGCTTCCTTCAGATTTTTCATTTTCTTGTTGTTCTTCAAAAATATCTGAAATACAATTTTTTTTGTAATTACAAAAGATTAATAAATATATATAAAAAGAAGCAGTTTTTAAAATACGAGTATTATGAGTATTTAATTCCTATCGATTCCATGCCATTGGTGTCTATGCAGATTGGCGAAATCATTTATCGAGACACGCCATACTTCCAATAAAGATGATTATCTTTTGCAGATAAGTCTCATTCGAGCGAAATATCTTGTTAAAAAGTTTGAAGTTTTTGTAATTTTAAAACACTAAAAAAATAAAATAAATTTAACATTTATAAAGTGTGATTGCAATAACGAAAGTTTAATAAATAAATAACTACAACATTTAAAAGTTATGAGCATTTCATACCTGCTGTTTTCAAGCTAATGATGTCTTTGTAAGGATGTCAGATTGTTCTATAGAAGACACGTTATACTTCATTTAAGGATGTCCATCTTTTGCACGTGAGATTTTCTTTCTTTCTTTTTTTTTTTGATACTGAATTCTATTTATAGTCCTTTCTACAGATTTTTTTTCTCCTTTCATTCTATGGAAACATCTGTGGAAACATTTATAAAGTTTTATTGAATAGCAAAAATTAAGAGAATAAACACGCTAAACATTTAAATATTATGAGTATTTAATACCTGATATTTTTATGCTAATGATGTCTGTGTAAGGGTGTCAGTTAGTCCTATCATTTATCAAGACGCATCATACTTCATTTAAGGATGTCCATTTTTGCACTTAAGATTTTATTTTTTTTGGATACTGAATTCTATTTATAGTCCTTTCTACAGATTCTTTTTTTCCTTTTAGTTCTATGAAAACATCTGTCAGAAAATAGACAATTTTTTATTTGCAAATATTTAATGAATAAATTTAAAGAACATATATAATTAATGAGTATTTAATACCTGTCTTTTCCCGCTAACGATGTTTTTCTAAGGATATCTTTTGGGCCAATGATCTATCGAGACGCGCCATGTTTTCTTTAAAGGTTTCCATCTCTTTAGCACAAAATATTATATTCAGCTGCTTGAACACTCCTTCCATTTTCACTGACTAAAAATGTTTGCTAAGTTCTTTAACATTTCATTACAATACAGATAAACTGTCTTCAGAAAATTTCTGATATCAAATCTGTAATGCTAGTCAGAGTTTGTATGAATCGTGAAGATTTTCCTTAAAACTCAAAAGGTTTTTTCTTTCTTTTAAATTTAACTCATTGCACCTTTTATTCAAAGTCATAATTTCAAGTTCATACCAGAGTTCAATCTTTGACCAATCATCTGCTAAGAAGCATACCACATCGATCAGTCCATAACTGTACGATTCCATAGATTCCATCGTTTCCATGACTGTTTTTTTTTTTTTCAGAAAGTTCAAAACTTTATATTCATTACGTTTTTCATTACTTTGCCTCAAATTCTGGCTATAATATGCAATCAGATTTCTTTAAATTTCGATGCTAGGACCAGTATTCCGTTTTCAATGAAGTCTACCATATGTTTCATCAACCACCATTGAATCATCTTCACTTCATGAAAAAGAGCAGGGCCAGTGAAATATATCTGTCATCGTCATTGAGTAAATTCATGTTCAGAATGCTTAACTGTATTTTTTTTTTTTTTTTTTTTTTTTTTTTTTTTTTGGAAACCCTATGTTGACACACCACTTAATCATTACGAAGACCACGCAATGATAGCAATTTTCATTTCAACCTCAAACTATTTAAAACTAAATCGAAGAATTCGATTTTTGCAGGCATTCAATTTCCTCCGTACCCAACTCATAAAAGTATCGTCTCGAATCGTGTTGTTATTACTCGTGGAGATGTGCACAGGCGAATCATCATCCACGGCTATTGATTTCGGACTGCTAGTAGTTTGGGTACAGTTAGAAATCATGATCTTTATAGGAACAGATGTTTTCCTCTCTGCAAATTCGTCGATTTTCAAATGCATCTTCATTTTCCGAACCTTCCGTTCCAATGATACATTTTTATGTTCCCACTCTTCGACTTTCTCTTTTAACTCCTCGATTTTTCTCCCTGATACCTTTATTACGCACTTCTCGCATTCAGTGTTAGCTCTCTTAGCATTAAGTGGCTCAACACTCTCATCAGCTTCACGTTTCACTCCCCGATTTCTGTTCACGCTAACCATTCGGGGCTCTTCTATGTTAGGGTTACCAAAACTTATCCACTTTAGATGTGGCCCTGCTCCAATTCGGCTACCACTCTCAAAAAAGCAGTGGTCAGCTGCCTTTGTAGCGTTCCACCTCTCTCTCCGATCGGGCATCAGAAAAGTGTGGATGAAATTCAAAGCAAGTTTCACTTGCCCTTCTGATATGCCCGTCTCGGAGAACATTCCACGAATGGAACTCTTGAAAAATTCTCCCTAAATATGAAAAAAAACTGCAATTAATTTTTAATCATGAATAGCCTTTTAGAAGTTAAAAAAACATTTGTAAACTACCTTCATGTTATTAAAAATTTTTGATCGTCCCAAAAAATATTTGGATATCTTTCTTTAACACATGGCCTGCCCGTCTAACCAATCATTAAATAACTAGAAACTAAATTTTCAAATATTAGAAAAATTTTGGTAATTTTTGAACCGCTTTAGCATGACATATCTGTAAAAAGAGGTGAATTATATAAGTCTACGAATTGTTTAGAAATAGTGGTGAATAAAAATCTACTAAATTGAATTTATTAAACCAAGAACCACAATTAATAAGCTACCGCTTGAAAACATTTATTCGCTGTCCGGAGCAAGTTGGCATCTCTGTGTATATAAGTAAAACTATTTTTGTGTGTTCTGTAGTGCATTAATTTCTTCAAACCATTTTAGTAACAATAATAAAATAATTAAAAATTTACTCGAATTATGTGTTTCTAATAATCTTGGCTTCACCGGTGACCCCCGAGGCGCTACGAACAAAATCAGTGCCGGTCACCGGTGATCACCATGGCATTCAACGTGTAAAACAATGACAAGACTTCAGAGAAACTTTAAATATTGTTTTACGAAGATTTGAAAAAGAGCCTGCACTGTACAAAATTCCAGATCTAATTACGATAAAAATTACTTGCTCTCAGGGTGCAGGTATTTTTTATCATAAAATTTATTTCTACCGCTACAAAATATTTAATATACCGTAATTTTACAGTAATAATTACCTTAAAATTATTGAACACCTTTCATTAAATAACTATTACTGTAAAAATTACAGTATAAATGGATTTTGGAAAAAAATGGATTTTACAGTAAAATATATGATGCACACAAAGTGCCGGCACTTCATACCGTAATTTGCTCCGGAATTTTTGTACGGTATAGGCATTTGATAATTATTCGTAGCATTTTAAAGTTCTATATTCTTTCTGACGACTTGGAAAGTATAACAGTATTGCATAAGTGATTGTGAAGTAATACGAATACAGATTATTATTTAAAAATATTACTTACCACGTTTTAGTAATAAAATAGAAGTTTTCAACCAAACAGAAAACATATGGTTTGACATTGTTTCACAATGAATCTTTCCATTGTATTATTGTATCCATTTTCTCCGAGGAAAAAAATAGCACATTTATATTTAGAATTTGTTTTGAGCTTTTTTCTTTGCGTGTGCAAACAATTATTTTATACAAAAAAAAAGCTTTACAAATTATTTTTGCATATGAAAAAATTTAATTATTATAATTTTTTTAAAGTTTGATTTCTTTTATAAAATGTTCTTAAAATTATATTTTGATCAAAATACAGTAAATATGCTTTGAGTCGGTTGAGGTTTTCAATTTAGCTGTGTATTGTAGAAAAAAAGTTTTAATTAACAGAATATAGTGTTGCTTGGATTACCAGAAGTAATCATTCAACTTAATAAATTTAGTGTTCTATTAAAATGATTGAATAAAAATTTTAATAAATATGAACCTACCTGAAGGATGTTAAACAGGGCTGGATAAACATCCATTTCCCAATTTCCCGCGTTGACTGATGTTCCAAGAAGAGCTTGGTTGGTAAATAGCTCCAGAACCATCATGCCATACGCCCACATATCATATGCTCTACCCTCAATCTCTGCTTCACTACCAAAGGATAGGCAAGATTCGGGAGGTCTATATAAGGGTGGCAATCCAAGTTCAGACCTGTAAAATAGTAAAAAATAAGTTTAATTTAATATTTAGAAAAATAACTTAAGCCTATTTCAACTCAAAGCAATTTAACAATTTCATTCTTAACGCAATACGATCTTGGTCTTATATATTAGAGGCTTGCTTCGATACAAAGTTGAAGGAGAAAAATTCAAAATTTTGTTGTCAGTTTAAATGTGTCGAATAGATTATAAGATAATAATGTCAGTTATACTTAAAAAAAAACTCAAATTAAAAAAAATAATTCAAATAAAAAACGGAGTAGAATAGTAATTTTTATCTTAAAATACTTCAAGCTACACAGTTTGACAAATATTAAACAAATCTTTAATTGCTCACCTTGGTATTGCCTTCGTTGTTGATGCAAGAAATGAAAAGTCGCAGATAACAGCTTTGTTATCATGCGATATCAAGACGTTATCTGCTTTCACATCTAAGTGACAAACCTCATTTGAGTGCAGATATGCCAAACCACAGAGAATGCCATGAAGCCATGATTTTATGCAGTCTAGGGCACTTGATTGACTCAAGAATGTCCTGTCCTGGACTGCATGTAGCAAAGTGTCCCTTAGCACGGGCATCACAAAAATTGCTACATCTTGGTCATTGAAGTAGCCGTATTCGAGGAGGGGGATAATATTTGGGTGAGATAATTTTGGCCAAATTTCAGTTTCATTTGGTTTGGCTACTCCTAAGGCGACCATTTTAACGGCAACTTCTCGGCCTGAGTAGTCAATCATTTTGTAGACATCGCCAAAGGCGCCAGACCCAAGCTTGTCGATGCATACAAACTGATTGGCTTCTAGGACTCTCATGGCATCTCTTCTGTGTTGGTAGTGTTCTCCTGATAAATCAGGGGGGATGGGTTCGTCTTGATGATCATCATCATCACTCTCCGCGATATCACCGAATCTTCCCATTTCTCAAACTTTTTATCAAAACGCAGGAAATTAATTCCCAAAATCAATTTGCTGTTTAGCAAGAACTCTAATAAGCACATTCAATCTTGAAAGTACAAGTTAGAATGGCCAACAATGCTTTAGAAAAGGTTTATATAGAGTTTTAACAATGAATATTTTTCAGTTCATGAACTAACGATTAAAATTTAATTGTTAAGAAGTAGTTAAATGTTTTGAACAATGAAATTTCGTTTAAGTTTCATGTTGCTGAAAATTTTAAAATATCAATTCATTGTTGGAAAAATAGTAAAATGACTTTTAAGCGAAACATTTATATTGTTGAAATTTCGCCATAAAACTGGTACTTAAAATCACTATATGGAAACACGAATATTTAAATACATGTAAATTATACGTACCAATGCAATCTTGTTATACCTATTCGGAATCATAATTAAAAATTATTAAAATAGCGTGGCAATCAGAGTGCGCGCCTTGATATTTAAGCAATAAAAAGCAAGATATTGAAATCTATCAAATCCTCAGATGATAAGAATTAAACAATTCAAAACAAATTTTATTGCTATAAATATTTCGAATAATTGATTTTCAATCACATGAAGCCACACCAGGGACTACTTTTGGGGGCTAGGCATTAATAAGTTAAGTTTAAAAAAAAAAACACAACTGCTTAATTAAAAATCCAGAAACAGGTACTAAGTAAATGGGATTATTCTCTATTTTCCCCCTAAAACCATGATTCTAGTTAAAAAGGTTCTATACTTATTTTAGACAATCAAACATATTTTTAACGTACACTTATAATAGCTGTAGTGCTAACAAGTACTACATCTTACATTGGTTTAATTTAATATGCCGTTATTTTATTTAAATACTTTACAAATACCCTATATTTAACAGAAGACATAACAGTAAATTATGTTAACAATATCAACAAATCAAATGAAAAAGTTACAAACTTCTGCGCTGTCGTCAACCACTCCATGTCCAACCAATATCTTTTATTAATTTTCCTAAATATAATATATAACTCATAGTGAGAAACAATTGTATAGTGTGTAAAAAAAAATTAAAAAAACAGCCAGAATCATTTTTGATATCATGATCGGATCTTCACGTTCTAGGACAAACCCCGCTATTGTGTTAACACGGTTTATAGTGAACAAAATTTTCGCTCACGTGTCTTGCTGCACAAGTACAGTCAATTCGCTATAACTCGAAGTACGATAACTCGAATATTACTATAACTCGATTTTTTTTATGAGGTCCCGACCCTTTTATCTTCAATTTCATGTTAATTATTCTCGATTACTCGAATTTTACTCCCTTTAACTCGATTTTTTTTTGATCTTTTAAAGCAAGAGAAAAAACCTAGGAGCTGATATCTCTCCCCTTCCTTTGCAACACTCACACAATGTCTTTCGCACTCTTCATGGAGAAGCTAAAGCTGTCCCTCTTGAAGTATGTGAACAATGGTTAAATGAAACGTTACCATATTTACTTAAAGGATACAATTAAAAATAATGTTTTCAATATTTATGAAATGGGTTTATTTTTTAAATGTCTTTTAAATAAGACTAGGATGTTTAAGGATGAAAACTGCTCAGGGGGTAAAATGAGCACGGAACGTTTGACTGTCCTAGTTGAAGGAAATGCGTCTGGGACAGAGAAATTGCCCTGACTTGTTATCGGAAAATACCGAAATCCCCAATGTTTCAAGAATGTAAAAACGTATCCTTTGGATTACAAGTCTAACAAAAAGTTTTGGATGACATCAGTTTTATTTGAAGACTATGTAAGAAAATTGGATCGGAAATTCTTCGCTAAAAAAAGAAAAGTGATACTCTTTATGGATAAATGCACAGCGCATAGTGATCTACCTAATTTGAAAGCAGTAAACTTGCAGTTTCTCCCGCCAAACACAACAGCAAAGTTGCAGCCGATGGACCAGGGTATCATAAAGTGCTTAAACAGTTAAACAGTCTTATCGTAAATGGCTTCTCAGAAAAATGATCTTAAATATTGTAAGCATTTAGAAGATTTGTAACTAATAAGCATTAATTAAATAATCCGACAATATTTTGAAAGTCCAAAACCTAAACTAACGGTAAGTCGAACTTTTTCGTCAGTCCTATCAGATTCGAGTTATCGCGAATTCACTGTATAATGTTATTTATTGTGAATATAGTGAAACAAAACAAAAGAGGAAGTTGGATATTATTAACTTTTTCCTGTCTTCGACTGATTTATTTTCTTCATTTTTTTTTTTGTAATAATTTTGAAACTTCTACTTCAAAATAAATACGTATACAGATTTTTAAAACCATTTATAGCATGGAATGTAGCAATGAGCATTTTTTCTTGTTTGCTTCACTATTGAATTCGCTAAGCATTCAAAGAAGCCTCAATCTTCCAGTATCTAGACAAATGCTTCAAATCAAAGCCGATGAATTTGCTAAGCGATTTGATAAGACTACTTTTATGTGATCGAATGTCTGGTTAGACAAGTATAAAAAACGGAATAACATAAAATCAGGAAAAATTATCGGAGACTCGGGAAGTGTTTCCATATCTGATGTTGCACATAAGCTAAAAATTGCTAGTCTTTTCAAGTCGAAGAGAAATAAAAAAATAAAAGTGAACACATTTTTTTTTACTACGTACTATTTTTCAGTCATTTTTTTATTTCATTTTATTGGTCATTTATTTAAATAATATGTAATAACAGGGGGGGGGGTTGGAATACCATTAGTTAAAATTGTTTGGTTCACTATAGCGGGGTTTGACTGTATGTATGTATATATATATATATATATATATATATATCACAGTTAAAAATTATTCGTGTCTTTCAACGTAGTTTAACCAAATCTGAAGAGGATTTAAACCATTTCATAATGGAGTGCCTGCAAGTGACGTAGTTGGGTATTTAGATCCCGATTGATAGTATAAATATTGTTGGTTGTATAAATACTTGTTTACATCAGCAACTGTTCTGTCCATTCTATTTCGAGTAAGTCGAGCCCGTCAAGTATCATTTCTTTAAAGTGATACATTCTATATTCTTTTACAAAGATTCTTTCACAAAGATATCGATTCTCTTCCCACATATTTCTTACTTAGCACAAAGACAGGCATGAAGACATGTAGAACATAAAAAAACTAATTATGCATCGAAGTTGCCAGGTACACAAAACAAGTATATATCACGGTTACAATAAAGTACATAGATAAATAATGAAGCAAAAGACGTTGACTAGAAGGAATTATATTCTAACAAATTCGACGTGCGATATGATATGATATGATATGAATAAATGAAGGTAATGCTGCGTTGTATTTAATTAACATCACGTTAATTAACATTCTAACTTATGAAGGGGAACTTAGCTCGACTTCAACTCGCCATCTTGTTAATAAGCGATCACCTGGCGCTGATATCATTGGTCATGTGTCTGTGTATCTGTGATTGTCTTCTTCTTTAGTTGCAAGCACCCAATTCCTCACATTCACATATGCTCTTTCTTTTTTTGTTTCTTTATTGCAAGTATACAACCTTTTCCTGCAAAACACGAACGAAGCTTTATTAGTTTTGTAAAAGAACAATATACAGTGCACAAAAAAATGGACCATCCTGAATAACTTTTGATCTAATGATCGAATCTGCCGATCAGATGGCCGAGTGGGTAGCGTGCCTGACTGCGGAGCCGATGGTTGTGGGTTCGAATCCCTCTCAAGGCATGGATGTTTCTTTCTCTCTGTGCGTGCTATGTCCTTTCTTCTGTGTGATTATGTGAAGGTAACCCGTCCTATAAACGGGTTTGTGGTTGTATGACGTGGGTGACGCTGCTCCACCACCATGGCTTAGCCATAGGTGCTCACTGAGTAGCGATAAGAGAGTAGCAATTCTGGCATTTCTGAGGCCAATGGGAAGTAGACCCAAGTGCCCGCCATTAACCAAAAAGAAGAAAAAATGATCGGATCTTCGCTTTTTAGGACTCAATCTTAAAGGTTCGAAGGGGGTGACCTTAAATATGCTAATTACAGTACAGACAAAGTCGTATTTTTAAAATTCGATTTCTCAGGTACTATTTGACCGATTTCGCTCAGACTTTGTATAAAGCACTTAGCGTGCTTGCATCTCTTATACTAGTACAACTGATATACATTGCGCAAAAGAAGAAGAAAAAGCTGACTGCTCTGAATAGCTTTTGATCTAATGATCAGATTTTTACCTTCTGGGACCTCAAATATACTAATTATAATTTATAGGAGCAGACAATGTTTTAAGTTTCGTAATAAACACAAAAACGTACTTTCTCTGAATAAACATGCATTTTTTTCGATGATTTCAAATTTCAGACAGCCGAAATATTGGGGAGAGCCGCAATTTAGGAAATATGGTACCGATAATTTGGTCAGGAGGGCGGTCCAAAGTTTGGACCCCTTGATCTTAATTTTACTTTTGCGTATTTCGTCGAACTATATAAGCGAATTAAGAAAAATTTTGCTCACAATTATAAAGTTCGTTTATCTAAAGATAATTCAATGCAAAATATAACTTTCAGTAAATATTTATTTTTTTTTTATATTTTATTTAATAATAGTTGAAATCTTTTGAAATGTAATATATTCAATTTTTTTACATAATTTTAAAGAATTCAATTTTAAGTGACAAAATACAAAATTTGAGCAAAATCAGACGAATTTTAAAAACAACGGAATTTTAAAAACAGGACTTTCAAAATTCCATTTCTCAGGAGCAATTAGATCGATTTTGCTCAAATTTAAAATTTTGTTACGTAAAATTAAATTATTTAAAATGATTTAAGAAACTGTATACCTTAAGTACAGTTTAAAATTTTTATTATTAAAAACTATTTAATAAAATAATATTACTCAAAGTTATTTTTTGTATGGAATTATCTTTGGATACACGAATTTTATAAATGTGTTCGAATATTTTTTAATGAGATTCGGCAAAATACGCAAAAAGTAAAATTAACATTAAGGAGTCGAAATTTTGGTCCCCCCTCTGATCAAACTATAGGACCATATTTCCCAGATTTCGGCTACCCCCTATATTTTGGGGGTTAGAAATCCTAATCCGTCGAACAAAAGGTTTGTTTAGTGTTTATGTGTATGAATTCTTAACTTAAAATATCGTCTGACCTAATTAATTAGCATATTTTAGGTTATCCCCTTAAATCATTGAGATTGGGTCCTAGAACGTGAAGATCCGATCATTAAATCGAAAGTTTTAAGGTGGTCCGTTTTTTATTTTACATACTGCACTTCTAATGCTGATTGAATGATTCAATTCATAACTTAATTAATATACTAATTCCAGAGAGAGAAATTCGAAAGTTTTTATATAACCAGCAATCACAATTATTATAACTAATCTAAATGATAAATTTTGATTCTCGTTCAACAGTATAAAGCTAAAATATATGAATGCAAAATTCGGTTTCAGAAAAACATTTTTTTTTTTTTAAATTTATTACAGAATTAGAAGTATATTCATAGTTAATGTTATCTTAGGGGGGGAAATAAGGAAAATGAAGTTAATTTTTTAAAATATACACTTGATTGTGTGTTTTGCATATAATATGTACGAGAAATATGTTTTTAATTTCAAGCACGATATTTTGAAATGAATATTATACTTTAACCATTTTCTCTAAAATAATATTTAAATTCTAACTTTTATGACAGTTTAAACTTAAGAATTTTAAATTTGTGTAAGGAGTTCATTTTTAATAACAGTAAAAACTCGTATATCCGCATTTAAATTTTTACAAATTGACATTTTATTAGCAATCATGAATCCCGAAGAATATAAATAGATACTCATTTTATTAAAGTGTTACAATAATAGTTCGTAAGATATAATCAGTGCAATCCTTTTTCGCCAACATGTTGGACAACCACAATGAATTATAGAATTCTGCCGTCACATTCGTAATTAGTGTGTCTCCAAAACCCTAAGAATTACATAATATGCAATTTGTCAAAATGCTTAGATTTTTAGCCAGCTTCTTTTCGATTCAAACCACTATGCTGCGCTATTATACTTATGCTATGCTGCGCTATTATAATTATATATTAGGTATACCTGCCGAAAAAATATTACATAGCTATGCAAATTGAATAAAAATAGGCGGGGAAAAAATTAAAATTTAATATCAAAATCAGTTATGTCTTTTTTTTTCTCTTGAAAAAAAGAAGAAGAAAAAAAATCTTTTGCATGTTGTGTTTGATATGTTGTGTAGATAGTGCTAAAAACTAAATCTGGCAAAGAAAAAGAAAGGGGGAAAGAAAGGCATTTGAGTCATATGTCTTCAGTATACCTAAACTAATCGAATCTCTTGATTGTTTGTTTGTTCGAAGTATTTTTTTTCCTGTAATTATAAAAAGTAAAGTGCTATCATGTTACCCTGATAATAAAACTCAATATAACATAAAAACATAATGTTTTAACTCTGTTTTCCATTATTGTAGGTGCAATTTTATTGGCCGCAAAATCACACGTTAGGATCTAGTTTCCCCACAATAATTTCACAAGCGTAGGAACTGAACAGAATTCATTTTAGTACTTGTATTTTATGAAATAACTTCAATTTTCGCAGAATTTTTTTTTTCTAAGAAACAATTATTTATGCGAAGCAATCATCAGAGTTGGTATGCGGCAGCGAACAGGAGACTTAGCCACCTAATTTTTTTTTCTTCTTTTTTGTTAAATATGTTTCGAAGAAAAGAGGGGTTATTTTGTCTTGCTCCTTCAGGGTCTTGAGAAACAACATATTATTAGTAATTTTCGGGCCAAATTTGCTTTATAGTTAATTAAGAATTTTTGAAGCTAGAACCAAAGAAGGCTATACAACACTTATTGCTTGGTTTGTGTTAAAAGTCCATGATTTATTTGTACGTTCATTTAAAATCATCTAGTGAAATGACTATAAAGGGTTAGAAATATTGATAGAACATTTTTTAAAAAAAAAAATTAATTTTAGTCTCAAATGCAGGAAAATATGAATAATTTTTTAAAAAATATTGCAATATTTTGCACAGCTATATATCTCAGCAACAAGCTGTATTTAAAAATATGAGTGTCAAAGATTCAAATACCTTTATTGTTTAGCTAATTAAAATAAATTATTTAAAAAGCGAACAAATATTTTGTTTCGCACTGTCTTGGCTGACCGC
>NC_092212.1:78555409-78572759 GCF_043381705.1 Parasteatoda tepidariorum
TTCCCAAATTTAACCAAGTCTTAACTCACATCTACCTGAGTGAATTCCCGTAATTAATTATTCAGAATTAATATGCAAATTAATGCTTTCTAAATATTTTTTTATAAAAGTTAGGATTAAGAAAGGTAAGTATAATATACTCTCTGCATGGCCCTCAACAAAATATGTGTTCTCGTCTTTCCCATTCTCAGTCTTTAAATCCCAAAAATAATATTTTAAAATTTAACTGAATTAATTGTTTGACTTTTAAAAAATGAAAAATAGTTTTCAAATAATTGTTGTAATTCTCTTTTTTTAAATTTTTTTTTCCATTCAGTTCTTGTTTAGCATGATCTAGATAGATTTTTATGTTCAGCAAAAGATATATTTTTTAAAATGTTTCATTTCTCAAAAAAATTAACATTGTTTACTGCCTTAGAAGACGCCATTTTTCCCGCATGTACAGTTCTTACTATAATCACCAATCTTAATACACTTATAAATTATTTGCCGAAAATGATGATAAATAAATATTTTCATCAATCAGCAACTAAGCAAACAAGAGCCAAAAGTTCTTGCTCCCACACTTAACGATGCAGAACTGAAGTTATCAAAACTAGTTTGATGGCTGGATAAAAATTATATCCTGACAACCTCTCTTTACCGACCGGCGCTCAAACAAGTTTTGACTTGAATTTCAGTATCACCTTCCACAGTAAAGTGTTTTTGGTTCTTGAAAAGGCTTTTGTTTCTTCCTCGCTTTAATATTTAATTATTCATATCGTTTTCTAAATTCATATCCTTTTGGAACCCTACTTCCGCCTTGCTGATTACAATTAGATAATTTTCAGCAGGATAATTATTTATTTCAAGATATCTATTTTAAAAATTCCAAAATAAAATTAGATCAAAGTAAGAGAAGAATAATCCGAAAGAATTAAGCTAAAATAAGTTATAATCACTCAAATCAGCACCAAAATTTTAAACGAGATCATTTATTGAAATGTTCTGTCAGTTGTTCATTTACATCTGATTAATTGTTTTTCACTTACACCTCATAAATAGTTTTGGTGTTATGATCACGTGATTTACTTTCTCTTCATTTGTTAAAAGACGAGACAGGTAGAAAAATGGGTTTAGAAAACTAACCTTGAATGATGATAAATTTTATGTTTTATCGAATACAAATAAAAGATAATAATCTTATTGAATTAAAATTATATTTTACTGATGTCAAAAACTGCTTTTACTAGTCCACAGTTAAGTCACTTTTTAAGCGAAATCGAAATAATAATAAAAATGGCATACTGCTGATGCGCAATAAAGCGATATTCCAGTGGACGAAGTACAGTTTTAGTTTTTAGAACTTTTACGAAATATAATAAATTTGTTTTTGTTTTATCGATAAAATTTATAGCAAATCAAATCGCTTAGTAAAGAAAATTTATATCACACAAAAGTTTCTATTTTTATTTTTGCAGCTTGGTCCATGATACAGTGGAAGAGAGTGGTGATAAATTGAAACAAGATAAGATCGTGAAGAAGAAACTTCGCGTTCGATCTTTTTTCAAGAATTTGTTTAAAAAGATGAAAAAACCAAAGCAAAAGGGCCATTAGCGAATTTCTTAAAGAATTGCGATTTCCTAGAAGTCGGAATCAGGACTTGGATTTTGGACTTTCCGTTTCAGATTATGGTTTATAATAGGATAATTTGTTTGGAATATTGTTACCTATAACCTTTACGAATTTGGCCAATCTCCGCAGCTTATTATGTACTGTTTCAAGAGTATGGCATTTTCCTCGGAACATTATTACGTAGGAATCAGTATTATCTGCAATTCCTCTTGTCTTAAGAACTATACTGAAGATTGCGAGAAAACATCTTATTTTAAAAATTCTGTATAAGTGCTTTGCAATTTTTAGTTAAATAAACATGTTGCGAGGTTCAAGTTATGAATTATTTAATTTTAGAATAAGTAAAAGTGTTTTGAATGGACAGATAACACAATAAAGTTGATCAAATATTCCCACCGTAACACAGAGATACAACTGCTCCTAATTATTATAAAAAATGTTAGAGCACTAAAATCTCTCAAAATTAAATTAATCGCTTAAAATTAATCGTTAAAATAATTTCTTAAAATTAAAACTAATTAAATAAAGATAGAGTTTCGGTCATTTAATTTTGCCCATATTTTGCGTGATAACTGGAACAAAGTAGCGTTTTATATGAATTTTTAAAATAATTTTAAAGACTGGGGGAAGGGGAGTGAAATAACTTAAAATCGCTTCTAAAAAGTCAAGAATAATGTATTAAAACATGATTCTTGCTTCTCTGTAAAAAATTCCGGATCAAATTACAGTTTAAATTTACGGCACTTAGGGTGCATCATTCGCAAAATTCATTTTACCGTAAAATCCTCTTTATTGTAAATTTTACAGCAATGTTTGTTTAATTAGAGTGATAAAGTGATTTTGCAGTAAATATTACTGTATAAATAACGGTTTGTAGGATTTTTTGTTCCGTAACATGTTCTGGTAAAAATAAATGCTGCGGTAAAATGCAGAATTTGATCCGAAACTTTTAACAGTGCATTCTTAAAAAAATATTCTTTAAAGCTGACTAAGCTGGCCTCGTTAAATCTTCCTTAAACTACTTATCTTAAAAGTTCTTCATCAAATCATACACTGGGCATGAAAAATAATCAAATATATTAGTTTAAGAATAATATGTTGGATATTCTAAAATTCATTGTTTTAAAAAATCACTTCATTCCGCCAAATCTTTAAGTTACATGGTTTCCTTTAGATAAAAATGATTTGCAAATAGTATCCTGATGCTTCTATACACTTTTAAATTCTTATTTTCGCAAATACCCTTAACTCCAAGCAGCTAGGAAAACCACTATGTAGGTAACCACTTTGATCAGTCTGCGTAGGGACGGAGGGTGTGCGGTATTGGTCCTTGCTAAACTGCTCTGCCGTAAAGTACGCGACTTCCCAGACTGTCGCCAATAGCCGATTATGCAGCTCTAGGGCGAGGTAAATAAAGTACCTAACCTAACCCATTAGATGCTCCTCAGATTTTCTACATTTCTTATCTGTATTAGAACCTGCTGTTTGATCAGTTTTAAGAAGCACTGTTTCTTAATCAATATGAGATCCCAATTTATTTGTTGTTGATCATAACCACTATTTATTTATTGGAAAAAAATTTCTACATTTTGAACAATATTTTTACCTACTCTTTATTTTATTAATACGCAAACCCACTACCTATTTCTTGGTACTTGATCCAGCTATAGTTGATACTTTGGTCATTAAAAAAAAAAACTTTTTTGATCAATACTTGAACTTACGTATAATTTAAAATTCAGTAATGATTAAAAAATGTGTTCGAAAACTGTATAAAAACTAAAATCGGATATATCAATTTAAAAATGGTAGGATAGAGTATTGATTAACCCATTAACGCCCACTGTCTCCTTAGTGACGATTTCATCGTAATTTCACTTCGTTGTTGATAGTTTTATAGGATGTTATTATCCTTCTCTTTTCCTATCACATGATTTTTTTCAAATCCTAATAATTTTAATGTAATTTAGTAATGACTTTCGAATTTGAGTAATCACTTTTTGACACATTCGACTCGCAATGAATCCGTCTTAAATCCACGTCGTTTTCCTGTAGTTTTTATGACCGTTTCCACTTTATTTTTCTAATTAGTCTTTATACGATGTTGTTACGACAAACGTGCAATTCGAATTTAAGGAGTCACTTTAAACAAGCTCAATTCGCTGCAATTCTATCGTAAATCCAAGTCATTTATGGATAGTTTTTTCGGCAGCTATTAGTCATCTTTTGGCTATTCCCACTTAGTTTTTTTTACATGTCCGATATTTTAATTCTACGCTATGGTTAGAGAATTTCGTATTTTAGCAATCACTTTTTTGCGCACTCGATTCGCGACGATTACATCGTAACGTCTCATTAAATTTTCATCGTTTTTTCAGAAGTTATATAAGTTACTTTTTTTTTCTCCATACATTTTGACATCGTTTTAAAAATCGCGTTATTTACGCAAGTACTGTAGTAATACACAAGTTATACAAGTACATAACTGCCGACATTCACTCTTTCCGAGAATGGATTTTCCAAGTGGTAGTAAAACAATTACCAAAAAACTGTCTTCCTCTAAAATATATTTATATTTTAATCTGGTTGAAATTCGCTATCGTAAGGAATAATATGCTTTTATATATTTGTTGTATTTATGTATATGTAGTGATGGTCAAACTGATTTAAAATTATATTATAATTCAAAAAGTTTAGTGAAATAACATGAATTTCGCTAGCACTTTAAATATGAAAATAAAATCTTCCGGAAGAGTTGGCAGCTACGCAAGTAATACACAAGTAACTGTAGTATAGATTTTTAAGACTCCCGAAACAGAAAAATACCGATCTTTATCTAGGTAAACAAACTTTATAATTGGGTGCATAAAGTTTCTGATTCGCTTAAAAATCTTCAAAGCATTAGAGAAAACAAAAAGTTAGAAACTTTCTAAAGCTCTATTGACCATAGGAATAATATTTTTGCAGTCATTCTGATGGTTACGAATCCAAATCAGACGAAAAAAATGAGGTTTATTCATAAAAGATGTATTTTGTGTCTGATTTCATAACTTAATTAATAGTTAGCACTGATTAATTAGTATATTTGAGGTTGAACTTTTAAACAATTGGTGGCGTAACGTTTTGACGTAAAAAAAATTGACACTTGGACATTGCGTCATTTCGAAGTGAAATTATAATTNTTCAAGTAGCTTACAGACGTCAGGGATTGTTCTATGAGGATTATGGGTCCTAATGGGCCCCATGAAAACATTGTTCCTGGGCGAGCCCATTGTTATAGATGGAGGGTGGTCATAATGTAATGGCTCTTCGGTGTATATTGAAGTCTGATTTTCTTCAAAAGTGTAGAAATATTGAAATTCTCTTTGTGGTATACCTATCTCTACGGATATGCGTCCATTTGACGCTATCGTAATTTAGACGAAATTTTGAGTAAACATGCAAACATCACATCAATAATAAATAGGAATGTACCGACAATACTTCGATCCGATATCTCAAATGAAACAAGCGATAAACAACTGTTGCCGATAAGCAATAATAGAAAGAACAAACGCAGAATGTCAGATTTTGAAGGTTTCAGTTGCTTAGTTCGAGTATTGAAACATAAAATACTAGAATATTTCATAAATATATATCTCATATCTTCATTTTTTTTAAATAGTATACATATACATTGATTTCTAAGTGCAGAAATGCCAACTGCTCCGGACACGCGAAAATAATTAAAAAAATGGTAAATAACAGCAAAGAAAATTTAGGAATATGAAGTCGTGAATTATATATGCCTGCAAATTATTTAGAAATAGTGGTGGATAAAAATCTACTAAATTGAATTTATTAAATTAAGAATCACAATTCTTTCATACGTAAAATTGACGTATGTCCGTAGAGATAGGTATATAAGAAACGTCCGTAAACCTAATGTTAAACTACCTATGGAAGTGAAAGAGAATCTGCGATTAAAAGTTTCTCCCACGATATAGAGTTCCTTTGCGCGCTCCGAGAATAATTTATTAGTTTGTATTGAATTAACGATTGTTAGTACAATTTTTAAATTTTGGCAAGCAGCGTTTAAAAATTCCAACGAATGTTTCTTTTTTTTGGGGGGGGGGCTTCTATGTATAGTTTAATTTATTTTATAACCGTCGTTGAATAATGCATTCTTTATGTTTTTGTTTTATGCTTTTTCAAAATAGATGTATAATAATAAGCTTGCAGATATTATTCAAACTAAAAACTAGGGTTTGCGAATAGACTTCAAGACTTCAGAAGGAAAATTGAAGCTAATAGTTAAAATGTATCAAAGCTTATTGTTTTTTTCTTTTTTTTTTTTTTTTTTTTTTGTAATTTTACAATTNCTACTTTTTTTTTTTTTTTTTTTTTTAATTGCAAAAAATGAAAAGCGCGCAAACCCCTTATCTTAAAAACGTTTTGAAGAAGGCCCGGACTTTCATGACATTAGAATTTTTTCTCCTTTAGTACATTTATTTATTTTGATTTTCCTTTTTAAATTTCGGAGCATTTCCTGAGATTTTTTTTAAGTTTTCATGTTATGCTTTTTAAAAATAAATGTATAATAAAAGGACTGCAGATATTATTTAAACTAAGAGATAGGATTTATGAAAATATAGAGGTAAGAACGAAAATGAAAGCTAACAGTTGAAATCCATCTCAGTTTACAGTTTTTGCTGTATGAGTAAAAGTAAAACGTACTAAGGCTTCATTTTAAAAATGTTATGAATAATACCCGGACTTAGATGACATTTGAATTTTTTTTTTTGTCTTCAGATCTTTTTTCTCTACGCTTTTTTTCTATACTTTATTATTCTGATATTCAATATTGATATCCTTTCATGTTTATTAAACTTTATGCGCAAAAAGGAAAATGCTCAGGTGTCAATATATTTTTGTTTTTTGTTATTTTTGCATGACACATTTATTTCAAACGTTAATGAACGTTGCATTGCATTGCATTACTTAATACATTTTAACTTGAATAAAAGTAATTTTAAAGAGGATATAAATTTTTTGGTTTGATGTGTTTGCTTAAATATTAGTGCATTTTTTGCAACTAAATTTATTTTGCAATGCATTTTTTGCTACGTTCTTTTAAGCGAAAAAAAATATATAAATGGGCAATTTTAGCATATCTTAAATTTTTTAATTTTAAATATTAAATTATTGTCAATTCTCTCATAAAGCCGAAAATCTGAGTGTTTTTTTCACCAAATGTTTAATTATTTAGTTGTTGAACATTTAAATTGCCCCAAAAGGTCTCCGTAAGTGATGCAATCAAAACTGATTCCTGATTGGTTATGACGTCACTTGTGCTGAATGGAAGCGTGCCTCCTCCATCCGCTAAGTCTATTTCAATGCTTCTTTTAGTTTTGATATTACTTACATCGTATGAACACCCTATGTAAATTTGTAGTAAAATTAGTAAAAACTTTGTGAATTAAATTTACGATTTTGAGAGTGTGTGCAAAATGAAACTTCAAACTGTTTATTTATCAGTAAAATATCTAAAGAAAGTATTATGCTGCTCTTCACAGCGAATCAACATTTTTTTTCCAGCTGAAATCAGTGGTTCATAGAAAATATTATTTTATTTTACTTATTTTTAAGGTAAAATAATAGTCCTATAAAATAATTTCTCTCCTTATTTTTACAAACTATTTGTCATTGCTTCTAATGAAGAATTCTACAATAGGAAAATTGATACATTATAAATTTGTAATGAAAATTTTTTAATTGAAATATGAAAAAATCTCAGGCTAAGCATTCGGTATTGCCGAAAATGAATCAGGACTTTCAAGAATCTAATCCATTGAAATATATTTGTCCATCATCATCGTTTTTCTTATACTTAAAATTTCATTTAATGTTATTTAATTTATCCACTTAATTTCAGCGAATATCAATAATCTAGGCGTTTTTGTTTGACTAAGAATAATAATGAAAAATAAACTTATGCAAAGTGATAAGACATTCTAATGTACATTCTTTAATATTTACTAAATATTAAATAAAAAATCGACAGTAATCTTGATATTTCTCTCATTATTTTTATTCTTTGAGTAAATGAGAACTTTGCCATTTCTAAAAATTATTTTATATGCATTTATAATATTTAATTCCAGTGTCTGCATTGTAGAACTAAATAAATGCATTTGCTTGATTTCAAATAATCTTATGACATAGATTAACGCAATTAAAATAAAGTTAATAAAATCTATTGGAATATATTAATTTTTTTTTAACTTTTATTTATTTTTCAAAGAATAAGTAAAAAATTGAAAAAGAATTGAAAAGAAAGTAAAAAATTGATTCAACATTTCTTTCACTTAACATGAAAATAAATTTTCGAAATGAATTTTAAATATAATTTAAAATTAACACTTATATGGTTAAAACAAAAACAAAAGAACAAATTTTGTTGTATTTATAAAGCATTTTAATAAGTAATACCATACATTTATAACTCATTCTAACACCTATTTTTAGTGAACTAAAATATCTTAAATATTCAGAACGAGAAAATTTCGTCAACTATTAACAATGCTTCGGTGGCTACCAATGAAATTTAACATTACAGAAATACATTATATTATACCGAAAGCAAGAATATGTGGGATTGGGCCGCTGAGCGGCCCAGGTGCCCAGTTTTTGAGAAATAAAGAAAAGAAAAGAAGAATATGTGCGCTTCTCTTCACTTCGCAGTACAGTGATTGTAAATGAACGGCAGATGGTAACATATGACGTCAGTTCGTGAATAATCAAGTGACTCACCGTTTCAAGCGAAAATGAAAGTAGGCGTAACTTAATACGCAGCTCTCTTTTCGGAAAGTAATTTGGGAATTTTGAGGAATGAAAGTGATGTCAATTTTAAGAAAATTCTACCTATCATAATCTGCATCGTAATTCGAGGTAAGTCTGTGCTTCTTCTGTTACAGTGTGTTCCGCAAATTTCTGCGGAAACGAGTTCCGTTTTGTAAAATATAGAAATTACTTCGTCCCTTTTTTATAAGCTATTAAAAGTATTTGTAAACTAGAAAAATATATACTACAAACTACCAGTTTTTTAAATAAAATTTTTTTAACAAGTTTTACTTTAGCCCAGTAACTATCACTTCGTGGAATAGTTGGATAATCGTCTTATTGTCTTAAACAGAGAGGGAAGGTGGACTGACTGTTACGGTCTACTTTTTCTCGCATTACGAAGAGTATTTTCTAGATTCCTCGAGACAGAATCGTCGTAATAACGGTTCCAATAGCAGGAATGCCATGCCAACTGCTCCGCTTTTTGGAATAGTTTTAATAAAGCGGTAGCAAATTACATAGTAAAATTCTTTAAAGAGAGATAGTTACGTTTATTTTTTAATACAGTAATTTGATGTTTTAACGTTGCATTTTACATGATGCTTACGATTTTTGATATTAAGTGGTGAAAAATTACTTATAATGAGAAATACTAAACTAAAAGTAATTAAAATTTCGCTACCACTAGAAAGTACTATTTTACAAAGCAGAGCAAGTTGGCATCTCTGCTATAGTTTACAAGCTCACACCAGGGGTGAAAGCGAGACGGAAAAGCTGGTAGTAAAACCATTTCAGTTATAGCTAGTTTTGGGGAGGAGTTTACTTATTCTTTTTTTAAATTTTTCAACAATATCTGCTTTATCTTGGAAAAGAAGCAGTTTTATATATATGCCAGAATTATAAAAGAAATCTTGATAGTTACAGATATTTCATTTTTTTCGAAAAAAATGCTGGAATGAAATGCTTTACGTACCAGGTTTTTCTCTTTTCCGTCTTGCTATATAAGGGCTTTCACCCATGGCTTAGAATTGAGCGATAGAAGAATAATAGCGATAGAATTGAGGCGACAGAATGGCGATAGAATTGAGGAGACAGGTTCCCGTCATTTTCGACTCCCATTGTTATGCAAATTGCAACTGAGTTCCGTCAATTTTGGCTCTCATTTTTACCCTGTTACTAACAATATTGAAACTTAAATAAATTATTAAAAAACTATCATTTTTTAAAATTTTTTTTTCTTCTCTAGGATATTATTATTATGTTCTGAATTTTTATTACCGTAGAGTCACGATAATTCGAGGTGGTTGTGGCAGGACTTTCGATAAGGTAAAAATTTTATGAAAAAAAGTATTTAATTTTCAATCATTTTATTGAAAAAAAAAATTTTATTTAAAGAAAATTTACTTACATAAGAGGATCAGGGAACATTTACTACATTAACTAAAGTTACAATATTCTTTATATTACTGCAGCAGCAGTGTAATTGTACTTAATGTTTTTTGTTTAAACACACTATTTATGCAAATTTCAGAGTTAAACACGCAATATCGTTTTTTAACACTATGCGGTCCGCATATATTTAGTGATAAGTTCACCATGTTACCGGTTCCGTGTAACTTGCTCCGCTTTGCAAAATAGTACTTTCTAGTGGTAGCGAGGTTACTTCTAGTTTAGTATTTTTCATTATAAGTAATTTTTTACCACTAAGTATCAAAAATTATAAGAATGATTTAAAATGCAACGGTAAGGCATCAACTACTGGTTGCTATATTAAAAAGTAGGCGTAACTATCTTTCTTTAACGAATTTTACTATATAATTTGGTACCCCTTTATTAAAACTATTCCAGAAAGCGGAGCAGTTGGCATCCTTGTACTCTATTGTCGCTTGACAAAATGTCACATGAATATCAGGTTGCGAAGTGCGACATCTATGTGCTGTCACCGGCCACTAACGTTTGGCTTGGACATGACACCAACGTGTTGTCACCGGCAGCTAACGTTTGGTTTTCACGTGACAATACGTTGTCACCGGACATGAAAGTGTTAACATCCAGTCATTATAATCGTCGGGATATCAACTGTATTAATTATTCCACTCGTTGTGTGTGAATTTCTCATTATTTCGGATTTTTTTTCATTATCTCGGATTTAGAAGAAACTCGAATAACCGAGACTCGAATTATCAAGACTCCACTGTATATTTAATTATTTTTTGTTGAATTGATACTTACAATAAAAATTTTCATTAAGAATACTTGAATTATAAAAAAAAAAAAAACATCCATTACATTATACTACATCAATCAAGTTGTTTTAGTCCTCTTTCAGACATTTTTATTTTAATATTCTTCTGTTACTTTTTTGTTTTAGTTTGGGTGTCTATTTACTACAAATGTAAATAAAAAGGAAATTGAGTAGATTACTATCGTATTGATATTATTATTAATATTCTCTTCAATAAATACTATAATTAGAAATCTTGTTGGTTTAAAGTACCTCAAGTTTTTACATTTCTATATGAAATACATATACCGATTTTTAAAATCACCTATTAAGTGGAATGTAGCCATAACCATTTTTTCTTGTTTGCTTCTTCTATCTCAGTTTCCCATCTCCAAATTTTTTGTATGCAAGAAGAGTAATAAAAAATAAAAGTTAAACAATTTTTGTTACTACATATAGTTTAATAATTTTTGTATTTCTTTTTATTGGTCATTTATTTAAATAATGTGTAATAAAAGGGAGCACTTCGGAAAAAGTAGCTAAAATTTTTCGCATTACGAATACAGTGAACTCACGGTTATAGTGAACCGGAATTTTGGTTCCCTGAGGGTTCCCTGTAGCGGGGTTTGATTGTAGTAGTTTCCTCAAAATTTATATTTTAAGTTAGTGAGGTTTCATATGAATCTATTTTATTTTCTTCATGCTTATTCATTTTGATTGTTTGTAAGCCTTTTGTACTTCTACCACAGATTTATAGGCTCTGATCAACAATGCTGGAGTTTGTATTTTTGGACTGTTTGAATGGCAGACATGGAAGCAATGCGAGACTCAAATCCAAGTTAATGTTTTGGGAACCATGCGCCTAACTAGAGCGTTCATACCTCTGTTGAGAAAAACAAAAGGTAACCTCATATTTATATTAGTTTGAATGTAAAAGCAGTAATAATTGGGTTTGTGGTTAATGAAAATTTCGTACAACACATTGTTCTTTTATTAACAAGTGCTTGTACACAGTGTAACAAAACTTGCAGTCATAACTGTAAGAAGTCATGTTTGAACACGAAGCAACAAAACTAATGGTCACAACTGTAAGGGGTAATGTTTGTACACGGTGTAACAAAACTAATAGTCACAGCTGTAAGGAACAATGTGTTTGTACGCAGTGTAACAAGACTAATAGTCACAACTGTAAGGAGTAATGTTTGTTCACGTCACCGCTTCTTGCATTTTTGAACGCACATGGTACCCCTGTAATTTATTAGATTTTCCTGATGAAATTTGATTTTAACTTTTATGCTGGGTGTTAACTTTTCTGAGCACATTTCCTAAAGTGCAATTTGTAAAGATAGAAAGTAAAGATTTATACACGTATATTTCGTCAAATTTCAATAAAAATTTTAAAATGATTGCATATTTAGAGGTTATAACTCCTCCGGATTCGACAAAATATTTTTAAAAAATTATAGAGATCTAGAAACTGAAATTTACAGATTTTCGGTTAATTTTGATGACTTGCAAAAGGCTCAACGCGGTTCAACTGTAACAAAATGGGGTTTCACACAAGCCTTTGGATTATTTAGAAGAAATAGTGAGTAAAACCTTTTGAATCGAATTTTCAAACTCAAGAATCATACATTAAAAAATTATCACTCGAAAATATTTATTCACTATTAGGGGAAAGTTGGCATCCCTGTTTATTCGGTATCTCTCATTTAGTTCCAACCGGATCTTGTGAACTCTCAGGGCGCTGTTTGAATCTTTACCGTTTGGAACACCCTGTACAAATTGTAAAAATATTGTTAACTTCCATCAGTTCATCATGTAATTATTGAACCATTTAAAATCACATTGTTTGCTATTCATAAAATCTTTTATTTTTATTGTTGACAGGACGTCTATGACCAGCGTTAATGGCTTCCTTGCTTACCCTAGTCTGAGCGTATACAGTGCCAACAAATTTGCCCTGGAAGGACTAAACAACGCTCTCCGGGTCGAACTCTATGATCAGTATGGCATCAGGGTAATTATAGTGCAACCTGGTGATTATGCCAAACTGACGTCCATCATGTCACGCCACGAGCAACATGCCAACGAAATGTGGGAAAACATGTCGCCGGAAGACTAAAACAGTTGCGGTGACTTTTTTCACAAGTACCATCGCCAAGCTATAAAAAAATCTGGTCTCACTAGCCCAGTTAGTTTCAAAGGCTGCCATTTACTGCGGGACATGCAAGAAGCTGTATTAAGTGTGGATCCCAGGGAGAAATACTTATCTACTTCTTTTCACCTTAAGATGATATACCGCTTTTTAGCTCTCTTGCCATCTTTTGCAATTGACCTCTTATTCAGTAAGATTACGAACAAAATCATCAATTCTTGAATTGTCTGTTATGTGGGATGTTCTGAAAGCATATATACACCGAAGAGCCATTACATTATGACCACCCTGCTAATGACATGTAGGACCACCTTTAGCCCTCAAAACTGCTAGCACCCGCAGCGGCATTAATTCCACAAGTTGCTGATAGGTAGTCTGAGTTATCTGGTACCAAGCCACCAAGTGGTCCAGCGATTCCCTCATATTGCGAGGGGGTAGCGTGGCAGAACGAATTTGGTTTTCCAAGTAAGACTACAAATGCTCTATTGGATTAAGGTCAGACGAATTTGGGGGCCAAGACATGACTTGAAAGTCAATGGAATGTTCCTCGACGATTCGACCCTGACATGGGGCATTATCCTGTTGGTAAACACCATCCCCCGCAGGAAAAACTGTTGTCATGAATGGGTGAACCTGGTCAGCAACTATGTTCAAGTAGCTTACAGACGTCAGGGATTTTTCTATGAGGATTATGGGTCCTAATGTGCTCCCTTGAAAACATTGTTCTTGGGTGAGAAACCATGAAAACCTGGGCGAGCCCATTGTTATAGATGGAGGATGGTCATAATGTAATGGCTCTTCGGTGTATAGTATTTAGGCACCATTTTGACTTTTTTCACAGGCTACATTAGCAAGCAATAAAAAGAGTCATCAATCAGTTAAAGTTCGATCATTTTGTTTTCCTAAGCCGGAAGAAATTTGGAACCTCTGATGCAGTATATTCTGTACTATTTATTGTAGTTGTGTTATCAACGAAATAATAAAATGCACATTAAAAGATTTCATGTGACTTGATGATTAGCAAAATTTATGTCTTTTGAGTTAACCAGACTCTTAATCATTACTTTGATTTAGACTCGTCAAATTTTATCTCCCAAATTTTTTTCTTGCACTTTCAACTTTTCGATTTTTTTAACCCTTGAACCTAGATCTGAATTTTAATTATCTTTATTATTTTATATTTTACTATTTGAACTTTTGAATTTGACATAGCACTTTTTACCTTTAATTCATTATCTAATGTGATATTTTATTTCACAAAGTCTTAAATAATTTTATAGTCACTTTGTGATTTTGTAATTTTAATTTGCTTTATAATCTTTATATCTGTATTTATATGCTATCGTTGCCAACCTGATGTTTTTATTGGATTTGTATCTTTCTCGGTATAACATTTACTAGGGAAGTGTTTTAATTTTATATTTTTCCAATTTTATTTTTTTAATGTATTAAGATTGCCCCCCCCCCCCNCCCCCCCCCCCCGTGACTGTATTATTGCATCAGGGGGAAACAACTTGAGCACTTTACGCCGTGCTTCCACATGCATCTTCACGCCACAGCTCAATTTTTATTTGTTTTGTTTTATTTCAACTTTAATATTTTGTGACTGTTAATGTGCTAAGAGTTTTAACCTTATCTTTTGCAAGAAAATAAGCGTTAAAGCTGATTATTATAAAATGCATCATGTTTGATATTTTGTCAGCGTAACCGCAAACTTTTTATGGTTAGTGTAAGGTTCGCATAAGTTTAATTTTATCACAGGGGAGAAAAGTTTAACACTTACATAAGAAAAGGCGGCAGCAGATTTGATACATAAATAGAACGCTTCGCGTTAAAATATTTGTCGCTGTTTATTATTGTTTATTAAAATATTTTTTTAAAAATATCTTCTCGCTTTTTTTATTTAAAATTCATTTAAACTAAATTCATTGTCTTTCAACCTTACAATGGCACAGCCGTCTTTTATAAAAAGAACCTTTCAACTTCCTCTTTAAACTGTGGTGCGCAAGAGCAATAAAATAACACGCATTTAAATTTAGTCTTATCACAAATAAAAACAGCGCGTTGCTAAGACAACTCAAAAATAATTACAATCTTGACGTTCCATAGATGGGGATGTAAGAGTATTATTGGATGTCTATATTTTATATTAACTAGTAAATAACTGTGTATATTAAATGTTGCGATGCCTCCAATTTACTTCGTTTTGTGGAAAAATCGTTTTGTGGTATAAAAAGTGTAAAAAGAACAGATGATGGAACTTTAAACGAACTATTAACTCTTTGCATGCAATCGGCAAATGATGACAGCACACAATATTCCGAAGAAAACTGCTTCGGTTCTCGCTGCACCTTTCTTCGCCAAGATGTCAACAGACGTGAATACTGTTTTGAATGCCTTGAATGTGGAAAGACTGACTCATTTAACTGTCGCCCAGATAAAATAAGACTTTTGTTTAAGAAATCTTTCTCTCAATGGAAATAAAAATCACTTAATATAGCGTATAGTTAATGATAGTATAAAAAGAACAGATGATGGAACTTTAAACGAACTATTAACTCTTTGCATGCAATCGCCAAATGATGACAGCACACAATATTCCGAAAAAACTGCTTCTGTTTTCGCTGCACTTTTCTTCGCCAAGTTGTCAACAGACGTGAATACTGTTTTGAATGCCTTGAATGTTAAAAGACTGACTCATTTAACTGTCGCCCAGATAAAATAAGACTTTTGTTTAAGAAATCTTTCTCTCAATGGAAATAAAAATCACTTAATATAGCGTATAGTTAATGATAGTATAAAAAGAACAGATGATGGAACTTTAAACGAACTATTAACTCTTTGCGTGCAATCGCCAAATGATGACAGCACACAATATTCCGAAGAAAACTGCTTCGGTTCTCGCTGCACCTTTCTTCGCCAAGATGTCAACAGACGTGAATACTGTTTTGAATGCCTTGAATGTGGAAAGCCTAACTTACCCCTTCACTTCCTCTCTCTCGCATACAGTTTCTAATATTACGGCAATTTATACATTTATAGACTCAAAAACAATTATTGGGAATTTGCTCCGAGCTTTCATTTTCGCTCATTTTGGGATTTGATTGGCTACACCAAGTGCAAGCTAGATGCACTTGCGACTCTAACGGTTCACGATGTATTTCTACTCCGTCTGCACTCCATCTATACGAATGTGTTAATTCATCGAAACCTAACATTAACTGCATAGCTTCCAGTGAACTCTCAGTACCATCATTAGACGACGTTGTTAAACCAAGTAAACATCCTCCTCAAATTGAACTTATTCCAAAATCTGCAGGACTATCTGAGCTTCAGCAAACTCAACTTTACACTATAATTGGACAATTTTCAGACATATTCTATTCTGACGATGACAATATTGAACTATGTCAGTATGTGAAATTCAAAATAGAATTGCAACATGACAAGCCTATCCGTTGTCGACCATATCGCTTATCAGTACCAAATCGCCAGTTTTTGAACACTCTAATTTAAAAAATGATTGAAACAAGGAATTTGTCGTCCTTCTAACTCGTTTTACACCGCTCCTGCTTTTATCGTTGAGCAGAATTTCTATGAAAGCACTCCAAAACGAGTTGTTGTAGACTTCTCACTCACTATCAACTCTATCACCAAGATTGATCCGCACCCTATTGACCAGATGGAAAAAGTGATTAAACAAATAGTAGGAAAACGCCTTAATTCTAAAATGGATGTAAAATCAGCATTCAACACCATTTGCGTCAGAGAATCTGATATCTACATAACTGGTTTTGTAACCGCTGACGGACATTATGAATCTCTTCGAATGCCGATTGGTGTCTCCAACGGTCCATCTACGATGACAAGAGCAATAAAATGTGCTTACGACCAACTTGCTGAAAATAATGTAAATACATACATTGGCGACATTTCAACTTCGCATGACAATTTTGATTACCACCTTTCAAGCTACACGTAAAGCTGGATTCATGCTAAATCCAGGAAAGTCGCAATTTACTATTTCAGACATTTCTCTTTTTGGTGGAATTCTTTGCCAAGATGGCGAACGCCCTGATCCAGAAAGCACAGTTCCTAGGTTCCGCAGTTTCCTAGGATTCAAGAATCAGTTTTCGAAATTATGCTGTTGTTGCAAAACCACTCACAAGTATTCTTAAAGGATTCGAAGAGAAGACAAGTAATGCGACAATCACTTTAACTGATGACCAACATCGATCATTCGAGACTTTGAAAACCATGATCACTACCGCTCCTACTCTTGCGAACTTCAAACAAGGACTACCAACCTTTGCAGCAACTGACGCATATTATTCAGGACTAGGTGCATGTTTATCGTAAGAGCAAAATGGAAAACGATGTATCAATGAATATGCATCACGGACTTTAAAAGATGTTGAACCACGCTACCACAGCAATGAGCTGGAGTGTGTTGCTCTGCACTGGGCACTTACTGAAAAATTCTGTCTATTTCTTATTGGTCGCAAATTTCAGCTGGTAACAAACAACTATAC
>NC_092212.1:78573259-78602597 GCF_043381705.1 Parasteatoda tepidariorum
AATTTCTTTAAAAAAAAATTTAAATTACATCTGTTGGCACTTCTTGAAATTTTAGTCGCGCGAAGAAACCCTGGGAATACTTGGTACGTAAATGTTGTTGATGCATACACACATAGAAATTTCTGAGAGTAGTTCAAACACAATCGTTAAATCATCAATGAAAATATTCAAATGTAGCAACTAATTGTGGACAGAGGAAGTACGTATAATTATTATTTTTTGTATTTTTAATTTATAGTCTTTCCACACTGATACGTGTGAATGATTCTCAGTTCATAAGAAACGCCATTTTTAACCCGCTCTCTCGTGCTGAGGCTTTTAAAATACTCGCGAAAATACCAAATTTTCTGAAAGATTTGTTTTTTTTTTTAATTTTCCACCCTTTTATAAAATTACTTATTAAAAGCTTAGTAGGTTGGTACCTAAGTATGTATATTTTTAAAAGATCTCTAAATAATATTTTTTAAAAAAAATGCAATTAAACTACCACTAGTATTTTTAAATTACTTATAATGATATTTTAAAATTATGATTTCGGTAATTACGTTTTGTTCTAATCAATTGAGATTTTATCAAGAAAATCGATAATACTGTCGATTTTTATCAATAGCGAAATGGTATATGCTTATGAAACATGATAACCCTTTGACGGTTATGAGCGGGTTTAACTCGCTGTCAAATCGTGCTTCATATTGCGTGCAAACGAGTTCCGCTCGGGAGCAAGATTTCGACCGTAATGGTTAGTAACGAGCACTACTCGCGTAGTGAAATTTCTCCCCAATGCGCGCTGAGCTCGCTCGCCATTATTATTCTGCATTAACTATGTTAACACTTTACCGACCGGCCGTCGATTAATCGACGTTTTGTTCTCAGCGCTTACCGACCGGTCGTCGATTAATCGACTTTTGACCGATCTGTGGTGACTACGTTTTCCACCAATTCAGCATGCCCTGAAAAAAATTCAGCTGTCGTTTTCTCGAGTGCAGCCAGATTTTCCTGCGAAAAGAGTCGGGATTTTTCATCGTGCAGCTGGGTGCGACTAGATTTTCCTACGAGGAAAGTCAGGATTTTTTCATCGATATGAAGGCAGGGATGCCAACTGCTCCGCTTTCTGGAAAAGTTCTAATAAAGTGGTAGCAAAATATTTTGTAAGATTAGTTAAAGAAAGATAGTTACGCTTACTTTTTAATACAGTAACCAGTATATTGATGATTTAACGTTGCATTTTATATCATATTTGTAATTTTTGATATTTAGTGGTGAAGTCAGCGCGTCAGTCTAGGCCGAAACCGAGCCGGTGTCTCGGACGATCTGCAGCTGAACGGGCGGTAAAAGGGCATAGTATGTTCGAACCGCTACCGGTCGGTAAAGTGTTAAAAACGAATCCAACTCTTGAAACGCAGTTAGTTTTACTGCCTACAGAAGGCAGTACGGATCCCATGAATTTCTTTTCATAATGAAGGGGGAATTTATTTTTTTACCTTGTTCTTTTTATGCGTATTTTGGCGCGTTTTTTAGGGTGTTTGTAAAGCAAAATGGGTGTAAAGCGACAGTTAGATAATTATGATTGTGATACAGAAAGCTTATCAAGTTTTGAGTCTGATGTAGGCTTTGTTCGGAGCATTTAGGTAATTACTGTATGTAAATGCTTCATAAAATTTTACATTAGTTGTATTTATTTAGTCCTTTCAATTTAATATTTGTCTTCAATTTAACATTTATAATTAACTATTATTTATGTAATTGATTATAATCATTTATAATTTACTATTAATAATTATTATTTATTATTTTAAAGTACGCAAAAACTGTTATTTATGTACTACAAATACTTCAAGAAATTTTTAAAACGTGTGAGGCGAGCTATCTACGGCCGGCACCGCTTTGTAAAATAGTATTTTCCAGAGGTAGCGAAATTCAAGTTACTTTCAGTTTAGTATTTTTTCTTTTAAGTAGTTTTTTCACCACTAAATATCAAAAATTATAAGTATCATATAAAATGCAACGTTAAAGCAACTATCTACTGGTTACTCAATTAAAAAGTTGGCGTAACTGTCCTTCCCCATCAAATTTTACTACATAATTTGCTACCACTTTATTATAACAATTCCAGAAAGCGGAGCAGTTGGCCTCGCCAGAGAAGGGTGACATTTTTGGAGGAACGGCGGGGTAAAACAGCTGCCACTTTCGACTACTGTTTGCTCGTAATGCTGCGCGAATGAATGAAACGAAAACTGCTCATTTCCCTGACAGTCAAAGGGTTAACTGCCTGCTGAGCCCTAATGGTTTAATTGGAATACTGTAACTGAAGTCTGATAATCCGTATTAGACGATAAAATTAATTTTCTTACTGAAGCAACAATTTTACTTTCTGAAATTTACAATAAATTTACTTCGATAAACATTGTGTTATTGCATCACCTGCTACATCAAAAAGCCTCCACACTGTGTTTGTACTTTGAGCAGACTATTTAAAATGTCAATCGGTTGTGCGCATAAACTTAAATTTAATTAAAAATATAGTCTGCGAGAAATTTTTCAAATATATTTGAGAATTAAATCTGTAGTGGTGAACAAGTAATTAAGACAAACTAATTATATTTATAAATTAAATAAATTATCAGATATGTATTTGCAGCCACTTACATTTTCTATTAAAGGGCTCTTTCGTAACTGGTTTACATCCATAGAGGTCTGATCGGACTACCTCTTAAAAACCGTGTGGAGGTTTACAGTTGTAAGAGGGGTTGGAAATGCCCAGGAAAAATATAACTTCTACAAAAATAGTTGGATGATGATAATATACATCTTGCTTCATCTCTTTTATAAACACAATCTCTTAGGAAGAATTTCGTCTCGCGCTAGGGTGGAAGCAAATTAACAGCAATTATATAGCCAGATGTCAGAATTGTTAATTTTTCTATTCTTTTTAGTAAGATTTCTTCTAGTGATTTATCTAAGGTTATCTTTTAACCCTTTCGCGCCGACTGTCACAAATACGTGCCAGCATAAAACCGTATCAATCAGAGTCAAAAGATAAAACTGGTAAAGAAAGTAATTCTTTAGCAGTTTATTTGTGGGCGGAGTTATAATTGTTTGATTTATTTAATTCACCATTACTTTGTTCAAAATAAAACTATTTAGTTATGCTTTGAAATAACATTGATTATATATATGATTAAACTGACAATAATTAAATTAAAAGCGAAGTAAGTCTGTCAAATTAGAAACGACTACATTTAAGTTACCGTTTTTTATTTAATTACGTCCTGATCCTGATTTTGTACGAATGCTTTTCTGAATCACCCGTCCCCAAGGGGTTAATGAATTATTTTTATTTCATAAATTTGATTTGAATTCTTTTTTTTAAGCACCATTTATTGAAAATAATTTTAAAGTTCAAGTGGCACACCCCTTAATTTCTCTTAAAGGTGAAAGCTTATATATATTTAGGCGGAAAAAAGCAAAATATGATAAGAGTATCATTTAATTCTAGTTTGTTTTTGGAAGAATTAAATATGCTTGTCTATCAAGAGTTTTTTTATAGGGATAAAAATGAATGTAGGGTTGTTTTTTTCACGCGAAAATAGATGAATAGCTTTATAATAGTAATTGCTTTTTCCGAAAACCAGCTATAATTGAAAGAGCATCAACCACAATGATAACGTAAAAATATCCTTAGTGGATCATGAATTAGAGTACCCTCTCAGGTCAGACTAACCTTAGGAGGTTTTCCTCTCCTCATCAAAAAGTCGTCCTCGAAGGCAAATATCCCCCCAAGACTTGATCCAGGAGTTCCCTTTTATTTTTGGAATGGGTTCAAAATTACAAGGCTACAGAGTTGAACGTTAGTAGTCGTAAACCCAATAAATTGGGTCGGTTGTTCAACTGCGGTTATAAAATAAAATATAATTGAAAGATATTTAATACCAGTTTTTTTATTCTTTCCCGTCTAAGTTTCAGGCCTACTCCAGATCTCTTTTGTGAGGATTTTAAAGTGTTGACTAAATTCCTAAACATTCTGAAATTTTTTTAAACTGCTTACCAATCTTTATAAATAAATGTATACCAATCTATATAGGAGCGAAATAGTTGGCAGTTATATCCAATGGCATAACTTAATTTACCAACTCAAATATTAATATGTAAGATGTACAAGTTCTTAAAAATGATGTCATAAAATATGATGTATAGTATGATGTATAAGTACAATGATATGTGATGTATAGTACTGTGACAATAAACAAATCTGTTAAATCATTTCATGCATAATATTAACTTTTAAAACCTATAATTAAGCGATTAACAACTTGACGAAACAAACAAAAGGGCTACCTATCACTTAACCCCTTGGGGACGGGTGATTCAGAAAAGCATTCGTACAAAATTAGAATCAGGATGTAATTAAATAAAAAACGGTAACTTAAATGTAGTCGTTTCTAATTTGACAGACTTACTTTGCTTTTATCTTAATTATTGTTAGTTTAATCATATATATAATCAATGTTAATTCAAAGTATAACTAAATAGTTTTATTTTGAACAAAGTAACGGTGAATAAAATAAATCAAACAATTATAACTCCGCCCACAAATAAACTGTGCTAAAGAATTACTTTGATTACCAGCTTTATCTTTTTACCCTGGTTGATATGGTTTCATGCTGTCACGTATTTGTGACAGTCGGCGCGAAAGGGTTAAATGGATTTTTTAAATATTTAATGTGATGACCAACTAACAAGCCGTGATGGCTCAGGGGATAGAGCGTTCGCTTTCCAATGAGGCGAATCGGGTTCGAATCCCAGTCGATGCGAATTCCACATCCAGCTTGCACCGACCACAGTGCTGACGTGAAATACCCTTAGTGGTAGACGGATCATGGGTTATAGTATCCTTGCCGTCAGGCTAACCGTGGGAGGTTCTCGTGGTCTTCCTCTCCATATAACGCAAATGCGAGTTAGTTCCATCAAAAAGTCTTCCTCGAAGGCAAATTTCTCCCAATACTCGATCCAGGAGTTCCCTTGTCTTCTGGATTGGGTTCCAAATTACAAGCCTACGGAGTTGAACATTAGTAGTCGTAAACCTATAAAATTCGGTCTACTGTTCAACGACGGTAATAAAATTATAAAATCCCGGATTTAAGTCCTCCACGAAAGCAAATTTCTCCCAATACTTGATCCAGGAGTTCTCTTGTCTTCTGGATTGGGCTCCAAATTACAAGGCTACGGAGTTGAACATTAGTTGTCGTAAACCCATAAAATTGAGTCGGCTGTTCAACGACGGTTATAAAATTATGAAATCCCGGATTTAAGTCCTCCACGAAGACAAATTTCTACCAATGCTTGATCCAGGAGTTCTCTTGTCTTCTGGATTGGGTTCAAAATTATGAGTTGAATATTAGTAGGCGTAAACCCAAACAATTTGATCTGCTGTTCAACGACGGTAATAAAATATAAAATCCCGTTTTTCGGCAGTTGCTGAGCCGTGATGGCTCAGGGGGTAGAGCGCTCACCTTCACATTAGGTGAACGCTCTAATATAAGAGTGTCAGGTCATAGGACCCTTATAAAGGTTTGTGATGTCAAAAGATCTTTATAGAGTTACAAAATAATTCAAATAAGAAGTTTGGCATAAGGGATAATATATAAGGAATAATATGGTTAACAGAAATAAATAGTACGATTTATAATATAGTAAACAGAACAGAAGAAACAGGTAAACAGAAAAATAGCATAGTAAAATAAATAATAATAATATGGTATATAGTAAAATAAATAGTATGGTAAACAGAACTACCTAGTTTCTGCAAAATATATCCTTAAATGGAGATACTTGTGCTATCTCATTTTTCTTCTTCAAAAAAAGGAAATCGTTCTTTTAACCCTTTGTATTCTGAGCACTTAAATTTGCTGTTTGAACTACTGTAAGTAATAATTTCGCGTAACTTTTAAAGTTCATACATTTTTTTGGTTACTAATTATTACATTTAACATTTTTTATTTTTACAATGGTGTCTTTTTTATGATTCCTGTGAAATGATTTCCGAGAGCAAAAAAAGTTAACCGTAGTTCCGAGTTAAAAATGACTTGACACAAATAGGTTAATTTAGTCCGGATTTAAAAAAATTCCTCTCCATAATTAATATGTTTTATGTGTTCCAGTTTTTTGTGAATAGAACGGAACAAAATCATTATAAATTAAATTTATTAAATCTTTAAATATACTACCACTAAAACTATTAAAATAAAAATAACATTATAAATAAGCTGCTTCATACAAGGATGAATCATTTTGCATCAATTCATTAAAAGTAAATCATTTATCATGATTTTTCTTATTCATAAGTTTACAGACAGACTTAAGTAGCACATCACGGAGAAATATTAGACCTCATGGGATCTAAAGGCCTCAAATTGTGCTGTTAGCAGAACTATCAATACAACACTCGTTGTTAAATATTTTTTTGAGTGGTAAACAATTAATAACTGAAGCTTACCGAATTTTTAGTAATTTGTTAACTTTAAAAAGGCTTCACCTCCTAAGAGTTAGTCATAGTAGTGCTCTATCCTAATCATTTGTTGGAAAACTTGATTTTACATTGAGAGGATTACTTGCTGGATAAGTGGCGTTAACTGTGTATAACCAGTTTACTACTATTTTTCATATAACCTTTCGAGAATCATTTACAAGTAGTGGTGTAAAAAAATAACTTTAAATCAAATTTATAAAAGATAGAATTTAAGCATTAAAGCATAAACCACAAGAATTTTTTTTTAAAAGCGTAGAAAGTTGGCAAGTCTGTGTCAGTCATCAGCACTTCTGCTGAAAGCCACCACCTGAAGCTAGTCGTATCAGACGAATAAAATAGTGAACCAAGTAGCACCCAAGCCTTTTTCTTTTCATAAAAAAGGTTGAAAACAAAATGTAGTGGCGAAAGACAGTTTACGACAAAAATACGGAAGCAATTCTACTCTAACTCTATGTAAATAATTTTTCTTTTACTAGCAAATTATTTGCAAGATCTCACACGGTGAAACTTCTGGCACAATTTAAAATATTATGATGCTCTTTTTATTACTTTTGAGGTAAAATTTCTTTTTACCTTTAGCACCAGCAATTTTGAAATCATTATACAGGAGTGCAATGTTTATATTAGAATGCTTTTTAAATTTTAAATGTACTAAAGAAGAAGAAGAGAGTTTCAACTTCATAGGTAAATTCAAATTTTGCATAATTAAAAAGAACACCAATTCTAAAAGCTTAATTCATGATGTTTCAAATTGTGCCAACAGTTTTGCCATTTAAAATTTTCTGAAACGTTTGCTGCTGTAAGAAAAAATATGTATACTTAGAGTTATTTTTAAAGTGTTTCCATATTCATGTCCAACACCTGTTTTATAATCTACTTGTTCGAAGAAAAATGATCTGCCTCTTTTCCTTGTTGCTACCTTATATATTTGCATCGAAAACATTAATATCAAAACAAGTTTATATTCCTTCATGCGGGTAAAGGGCCCTCTAACGGCCTCAGAAGCCTCGATAAATTTCAACTATGATGATTCCTTCAAGATATAGTTTGATTATGCGCTACATGTTTAAATTATCCTCTGATTATATTCGTCTTTCAGGTATTCCCCGATGAGCTCAATTCACTCTGGACGCGCCATGCCATTCATTAAATGAAAGGAGGATTGATATCTGCCAAAGAATTCAGAGAAGTCATATTGGCATTAAAGGTCGAATCGGAAAAGTTCGCCTAAAATGGTGCAGGTCTTGATTTACCTTAGTGAGCCTGTGTTCTATTTACAATTCATGAATTCCAATTAAATCTGAAAACTGATTTATGACTTCTTCTCTTAACATTTTAAGACCTGATGCAATTTGAAATTACTTAATTTCCTCATGTAACTCGTGCTCATCGCACAAAGTGATAGGTTATAGTGCTAGTTATTTCATGAAAAATATCTTATTATGTTCATATAGTGTTAATGTTAGTAATTTAGAACACTAATCTAAGAAATGAAAGATGATCCACGATTTAATTAATTTATTAATCAAGATTAACATAATTAATTAAAGATTTAATTTTATAATTGTAAATATGTAGCTAGGATGTTTTTAATATTAAAAGATCCGTGGTGGTTCAGGGGATAGAGCATTCGCCTTCCAATAAGGCGGATCGGGTTCGAATCCCAGTCGATATGAATTCCGCATCCGGCTTGCAAAGACCGCAGTGCTGACGTGAAATATCCTCAGTGGTAGACGGATCATGGGTTAGAGTCCTCTTGCCGTCAGACTAACCGTGAGAGGTTCTCGTGGTCTTCCTCTCCATGTAACGCAAAGACGGGTTAGCTTTATCTAAAAGTCCTCCACGAAGACAAATTTCTCCCAATACTCGATTCAGGAGTTCCCTTGTCTTCTGGATTGGGTTCAAAATTACAAGGCTATGGAGTTGAACATTAGTAGTCGTAAACCCATAAAAGTGGGTCGGCTGTTTAACTTTGTTTATAAAATATTAAAATGGTAGCTAAGAGAATAAAAATTCAACTCAGTTTAAACGTAATTTAAAACGAATATATTACCACTACGCACATATTGGGTAAAAACCTAACACACACAATCTCGAAAACACGGTCTTGATCCCCAACACGACCTAAAAACTTTTCTTCTTGCTTAATGTTTTTCTTTTCAGCTACCAAATCATGATAGTAACATCTGAAGATCACCAAGTTGATGATGAAGAGGTAAAAGGCCTCAGCCAAACCAATGACGAAAGACACGGTCTTGAATGGTTAAACGAAGAGAATCTCGGTTTCAGGAATAAGCAAACTGTACTATTCCAGCTACATTTAGGAAATTGCTTACTATGTGGTGGAGGTTTAAAGGCGTGAGCTGATTACATGTTCCAATCCAATAAACATGCAAGTCTTTCAGAGAAGCGCTTTGATTTTTCTGAAGTATGGAGCTTCGCTCTACATAAGATTGCTCAGTTCCCTCGATTTCCAGTTCATTTTTAGGAAAAAACACATATCTATACAATGTTTGGCAGATCCAGAAAAGGTCATGGAATACCTTGAAGTCAAAGATATTTTCAGGGGGGAATAATAATATTAGTCTGCGTTAAACTTAATTCTTACAAAGTGAGACCAACAAAACATTATTCTACATAAAAACTATGACTATATAAATTAAACCAATAAAACATTAGTCTGACTGAAAAATAAATCCATATAAAATTAGGTCAATGAAAAGTAACTGACCATGTGCTTCATATATATTTCGAAGTCGCTTAAAAACTGCTTCATTATAAATGTTATGCTTCATTATAAATATTTATATGTATTTTTCGGAACCATTAGTTATACGCTTTTCATCTAAATATGTTTAATTTCGGGCTTGAAAAAATTTATTTTCTTATCTTCCACTTTTACGATACTTACGAAAGATGTTTCAATCAATAACAAGCTTCGTGCTTTAATACAGGGCAGGCAACTTTCTACACTTTTTAATAATTTTTTTTCTTCCTGTGGATTAGTTCTTAGTTTGATTGGATACAAGATTGAAAACGCATGCACAAGTACTTTTGAATCATACATGCGGTCTCTTTAAATAATGCACTACCAATGAACAGGCCGGGATAGTCGGGTCAGTAAGGCGCTGGGCCCATGTCCGAGAGTTCTTGGGTTCGAACCCCGCCGGCCGAAGGCTCCTCGTGTAGTAAAGTGACAGATGTACGTTAAATTTGTCGAGTCGCAAAAGTCCTCCATGTTCCATTACAGATTAATAACTCTGGGGCTACTAGATTGGAGATATATCGTTCTCTGATTCAGGTCAAAATTACGATCTGTGGATGAATGAATGGATGTGCGAATGGGCCCGCCCTATAAACGGGTGTGACGTATGGTGTGGCAGAAGTCAAATTCTTGGTCATAGATGGCGCCACTGGAAAACAAGAACAATCGCACCTCCTCTGCCTAAACGGGCATACGTCAACAACAACTACCAATGAATTGAAGGGTATATACACTATCACTTTCCTTTAAAATGAACCAAATTTTTTGCTGTGAAAGGAGGAGAGTAATTTCGCAGACAGAACGTTCCAGTAGACCTAATATTTTATGAATTTTAGAATAATGTAAAAATATTGTACCATGTAATTTAAATAAGTTAGATTTAATTCAGTTTTAAGACATTATAGTTAAAGCAGCATATTAAAGAAGTAGGAAGTGCTTTGGTTAAAATTCCATTGCAACTTATAAGTCGCAATCATTTTCAATTTTTTTTCTTTTTCATTACAATGATATAACATTAAATGTTTCTAGTATATTTACTTAACTTACATCTGGCTATTAAATAAAACTTCAGGCTTGACAAGTTGAAGACCTCTAATTTATATCTTTATTTGCTATCAGTTTTATTATATCTTCCGGTTTTCCAGAAAATTTTTATATTTCTCATGACATCAATATGTAATTTTGACGTAGTAATTTCGTTCTTCAATTAACAAATTTGATTCTAATCTTTTTATCCACTGCTTTGTGGCAGTAATTTTTACGTATGTATATTAATTTTTATAACATCACGTAGATATGCTTTTCGGAGGACATTTTGAAGAATTTAAAAAATTTCTGCACATTTACAAATGTAATTTTACTTAACATTAAGCAATCTTTTCTTAAAAATTCAGCTTTATCAAGTTAAATGTAAAATTATGTAGGTAATGTCATAGGTTGTATGAGATCCAATCTTGTGTTTTCTAATTATTTATAATAAAAGTGTGCTGTTAAAATATCTAAAATTTGGTATACACTAAATAATTGGAACACAATTCACCTTCCTCACAATAATGTAAATAGAATGTAAAATGTTAGAAGGAATGTAAATTATGTAGAATATATAAGAATTACAAAGCAAATTTTAGATACATTGCGCTAATCAGGCAGAATAAAAAACAAATCACCATTATAACTTTTGAATTATTGAATTTTCAGTATATATAGGACTATAACATTATTTTGAAGAAATTTCTTGACATATGTTTAGTAGTTACTGTAATTTTGACACTGACTTTTTCTAAAGAAAATTTATGAATATTTTTATTTTATTTGCATCTGAAGTTTTTTTAAAATAAAAACCTCTTAAAGTTATTCAATTAGATTTTTTATAAGTAATACATTTAAAATATCCTAAATATTATGACTAATAATTAAATTTAAATTTGTAAAATTTTCTTCTGTATCCTGACCCTCTGTTCCTGTAAAAAACGGCTAAGCAAAGTAACTTTAAAACCATTTGCCGAATATTTATTCCTTAAAGTGCTATGGCAATATCAAAAAATAAAATGTCTCACAGTTAGTTAAATCTGTGGTGGAATAAAATAATTTTGATACAAAACTGCTCTGCTCCTGACACAATTTTTTTATTCGAAAAAGATTAAAACTTTACATTTAGACTTTACTAGGCTTTTTAAAAGCTTTAATCTTTACTAAATCTTAGATTAGGATTTTTACTAAATAAAGATAAGGATTAGGATTATAATCATAATCCTTATCTTTAATTTTTATCTAATCGTTTTATTATATCCTAAATATTATGACTAAAAGTTTAATTTGAGGCATTGAAATCTCCCGTCCGTTCTCTGCTACTTGGTCGCTTATATCTCTCTGTTATATAAAACTTCAAACATAATTACAAAGCACATTTAACATACTTTGTACGAAAAAAAAAATCTCAACCTTAAAATTATTTTTCACAAACTGTACTTTGGTGTAGACGAAGCTTTTTATCACCTATTATTTCCATATCAAAAAACTGACTTCCATATATATCACATCTGATAGATGGGAAAGCGAAACGAGACACTATGTATACCTTTCCTGTTTGTCTTGTAAAAATATTGCAGTGATAGAAAGAATCTTGCTCTTAGAAAGAAAATAAACTCAGAAATGACTATGAAACAGCAATCTATTGTCCCTTCAGAACAACAAGAAAATAAATTAGTTTTGTTTGATGGCAACTGCTGCCAATGTTATGTCTCTGTTGTATTTAACGTAATAGCAAAGCACATGTACCATAAATTACAGCACATGTACCAGTACATTATCACAAAAAAACTAACTGTTGAAATAATTGTACTTTGATGCAGACGGAACTTTTTATCGTATATTATTTCCCAATTTGAAAACCCATTTCCATAAACCACGTCAGATCGATAGAAAAGCGAAACGAGGCACTATGAATATTTTTTGTTGTTGTTAGTCTAATAATATTGCTGTCATTGAAAGAATTTTGCTCTGAGAAAGAAAATTAACTCAGAAAATGTATATGAAACAGCAATCTTTTCTTTCTACATGACAAGAAAATAAATCAGTTTTCAGTTTGATGGCAAAGAAAATTAATTTAGAAAATGTATACGAAATAGCAATCTTTTCTTTCTAGATGACAAGAAAATAAATCAGTTTGATAGCAAAGAAAATTAATTCAGAAAATGCCTATGAAACAGCAATCTTTTCTTTCCACATGACAAGAAAATAAATCAGTTTTCAGTTTGATGGCACTTTGATGGCAAAGAAAATTAATTCAGAAAATGTATATGAAACAGCAATCTTTTCTTTCTAGATGACAAGAAAATAAATCAGTTTGATGGCACTTTGATGGCAAAGAAAATTAATTCAGAAAATGTATGTGAAGCAGCAATCTTTTCTTTCTAGATGACAAGAAAATAAAACAGTTTGATGGCACTTTGATGGCAAAGAAAATTAATTCAGAAAATGTATATGAAACAGCAATCTCTTCTCTCAACATGACAAGAAAATAAATCAGTTTAATGGCACTTTGATTGCAAATAAAATTAATTCAGAAAATGTATATGAAGCAGCAATCTTTTCTTTCTAGATGACAAGAAAATAAATCAGTTTGATGGCACTTTGATGGCAACGAAAATTAATTCAGAAAATGTATATGAAACAGCAATCTTTTTTTTCTAGATGACAAGAAAATAAATCAGTTTGATGGCACTTTGATGGCAAAGAAAATGAATTCAGAAAATGTATATGAAACAGCAATCTTTTCTTTCCAGATGACAAGAAAATAAATCAGTTTGATGGCATTTTGATGGCAAAGAAAATGAATTCAGAAAATGCCTATGAAACAGCAAATCTTTTCTTTCTACCATGACAAGAAAATAAATCAGTTTTCAATTTGATGGCACTTGTTGCCAATGTTATTTACCTGTTATATTAAACTTTTAACATAATTACAAACCACCTTTAATATAAATTGTACAATCCACACAAAAAAAGAATTTCTTAAATTTATTTTTTACAAGTAGTATTTTGGCGCAGACAAACTCTTTTATCGCCTTTTATTTTCAAACCTTGAAAACCATTTCCATATGCAGCGTCTGATCGATAGGAAAGCAAACCGAGACACTGTGAATACATTTCTTGTTAGTCTAATAATATTGCCGCCATAGAAAGAATCTCAGAAAGAAAATAATCTTAGAAAACTGCCTGTGAAACAGCAATCTCTTCTCTCAACATGACAAGAAAATAAATCAGTTTTCAGTTTGATGGCACCTGCTGCCACTGTTACAAAAGCAGAAACTGTTTTGAACCTGAAGCGGAAGATGCTCAGATGTCTTGAAACTAAGGATAAGTGAGAGGTAACAAGATGTATTTCCTTTCAACACTCGAAGCAAGGAAAAAAGGACATATTTGAATCTTCTTCATCTCAAATAGGCTTTCAAAATGGAAATATTATTCAGGAACTTTATTTTTACGAAGCAAAACTGATGATACGTAAACAACGTGGGGTGAAGTTCTTTTGAATAAAGAAAGCTCCTTGCTCTCTTTCAGTTTTTAAATAACAAACTCTAACTAGAAAGTTTCTCCTTAAAATTTTAATGTTAAAGTAAGAAATTCTACTAACGTGTCCGCAAATACGATAGTGTGTACTAGTTTTGGTTCGTTATAGTCATAGTTTACAGTGATATTGTTATTCGTAAAATAATAGTCATAGCTTGCTCTAAAATATTTAGTTTCATTCACAGATTGGAAGTGACTACATTTAACTCTTATGTAAACTTGTTCATAGATTGTTTCTACGTATAAAATATTTTTTCTTTACAGTTTTTTATAGTTATAGCGTATATGTAGTACGCAAATTAGGAATACGTCTCTAAAATGCTGCCGTTCTGACGTGCGTCTATTAAATTCTCTGAAATGAACATAAAAAATAGCGGCGATAGTTTGCAAAAAGCTGGAATTTACAGTTATATATTCGACGGCATTCATATACCTATAGTGTATAGTTATAGAGTATTATAGTGTATAGCTACATTGTATATAATATATTATTACAATGTATATAATATATATTTGTAGTGTTATATGTAATGTTTTATATATAGTTTTATTATTTATTTATTTTTATTTACAGGAAGCTGAATTTAAATAAACACTTATATGTTACATATATGTTTGGCGTTTATATGTTACATTTGCAAATAAGTAGAACTTGTTTCATTTTTAATCCTCTTTAGTTAGCGTACATAAATATGGTGTTACATCAAATCTTATTTATAGTCAGTCATAGTTTTTTTTTTATTTGCAGATAGACGAATTTAAATGGATTTAAATTAGATAAAAATTTAAATGAATTTAAATTAACATAAAAGTTCAGAAAATGTATATGAAACAGCAATCTTTTCTTTCTAGATGACAAGAAAATAAATCAGTTTGATGGCACTTTGATGGCAAAGAAAATTAATTCAGAAAATGTATATGAAACAGCNGAAAAAACAGATAAAAAAAACAATAGTAGCCGAGAGAGGCAAATAAAGATAAAATGAGTTAACACGTAAGGATGGATGGAGATCCAAAATGAGGAACACGATAGATACGTCCGTTATCAAGAACATGGGGCATTATCAATTGGTGCACATTGTTGGAATCTTGGGAATAAATTTATTTTCAACAATACCAGAATTATTTCTACCCCAGTCACATTAGCTCATTTTGATATTCTGGAATCTTATTTTATTCCTATGAATGCCGACTTCCTTTTTAACGACATTAGTTCCTCTCCACCTGTTATTTCCTAATCACATATTTTTGAAGCGAATAATGTTTTTAATCATGTATTATCTAACCGCTTCAGTTTCTTGTTTAACTTAAAAGTTTATTTTTCGTGAAAAACTTCAAAATTGAATTAATTTTCTTTCATTGGATAATCTAAAAACTTATAGGTGAAAGAACATATAGGCGGAAGGTCTCAGATGTCTAAAACTAAGGATTAGTGAGAGTAAATAAGTTGTATTTACCTTCAACTAGCGAAAAAAGGAAGAGATATATTTAAATCATCTTGATCTCAAAAAGACTTCAAAAATGGAAAAATAATATACGGGATTTTGATTCAGACAGAATTTGGTTAGGCTTAAGGTAGCATAATTTTAATAAAAATTTACAGCAAATCATTGGGCAGGATAGCCTGGTTGATAGGGCACTGGACTCACGTTCGTGAGAACGGGGGTCCGAATCCAGCCGGCCGAAGACTCCACGTGTAGTAAATGGTGGCTAGTGCACGTTAAATTAGTCGGGTCACAAAATCTCCATGTTTTCATAACAAATTAAATCTCTGGGTGTACTGGATTGAAGATTGATCGTTCTCTGATTCTGGTCAAAATTATGATCTGTGGATGAGTGAATGGATGTATGAATGGATCCACCCTATAAACGGGTGCGACGCATGAGTGTGGCAGAAGATGAATTCTTGGCCATAGATGGCGCCACTGAAAATAAAGAACAATCGCACCCAAGTGCCTTACGACATAAATATGACTCAGCAACATGATATTTTATTTCTATAAGATGAAAGCAAAGCTGTCCTGTTGATTTTCGCAAATAATGATTTCTGATTCTACCACATAGTTAGTTTATTTGTATTAACTTTTATGTGAAGACGTTTGTATCTTAGGAAATGACCCAACTAGCGACGCTGAGGTAATATTTCTTATTGACAGGAAAGCTGCTCCCTAAATATAGTTATAAAGTTTAACCTTTTATACTCTGTGTCTTAAAATTGCAATTTAAATCACTAATTTATGTACAATTTACACTAATTTATGTACACCAATTTATTTACAAAGTGGTAACAAATTATTAAATCACAAAAATTAAAATTTCAAAGTGGTGAATTTTGATGCTACCGTAGTAGAGTGAAAAAGTTAAAACGGAGATGCTAACTTGTTTCGTTTTGGGAGAAAAAAAATTTTCTAGCGTAATACAATTCATGCATCATGAATTATTCGCTACGAATGAAATTTATTTAAAGTGATTTTATATAAAGAACTCAAGATTGCAAAAAAATCCATTTTTTTCCAGGCATATTGTAATGATTGTCATGTATAGTGTTGCCAAAGTTTCGTTAAATTCCTTAGACTTTAGTTTGTAATTCTATACCACTTTAAATTTTTTATAGGTCAGTTGGCTTCCCTGTAAAATGAATTGAGGGATGGTTCCGTGTTTTTAGAAAAGAAAAATTTGGTAGCAAAAAGGCTTCATATTGTTTGATTTAATCTTGCTTTTCTCTTGGTGTTTTTCAAATATATGGACTTCATTTTGTACTTGGGTAGCTATACCAACTGGTTCCGCTTTATTGAAACAGTTTTACAAGTGGTTGAAAAAAAATAATGCTAATCTTCGTTCAACAAATTCGATTAAGACTGAGGTTGCCAGTAACCAGATCTCAATAATTTAAGGAAATATATTTTCTTTATGAAAGCTACCATTTAGATATATTTAAAAAGCATGATTTTATGTTTATAATTTGATCCAGGAACTTGATATGAATCACGACCAAGGATGCCAAGTGCGACATATAAATGTAAAAAGTGGTGACCAATAAACAGAATGAATCTATTAAAAATAAAAATTGTCAACTTTTTCTAGTATATTTGTTATATTTCACTATTGAATTTAAATTCAAAGAATGTTTTCGCTTTAAATGTAAATAATTGTCCATGCAAGTCGTGTTGGCAGTTCCGATTAAATAAATAAATAAAAATGAATTACGTTTCTACCACTTCTTTCATTTTTAGTTGCCTGTGGCATCCTTGCACTACTAATGTTTACGTTTTGTTTGTTCACGATATGAAATGCATACCTGCCAACTTTCACTCTTTCTGAGAATGAAATTTCAGAGTGGTAGTAAAACAATGAACGAAAAACAATCTGAAGCAAAAATAAATTTATATTTTGATCTCGTTGAAAATCGCTTGCGCAAGGATTATAATGCTTTTATATATTTATTGCAATTATTTATATGTAGTGGTGGTCAAATTCATTTATATTTATCATTATAAATCAAAAATTTAATTGGGTGTAATATAGCCTACGTCACAGGTTGTGTTGTTCCTACTAAATTTAACCCATGAACGGCATTTTCTTCATATCGAGATCCAAGNTTTGATATTCTGGAATCTTATTTTATTCCTATGAATGCCGACTTCCTTTTTAACGACATTAGTTCCTCTCCACCTGTTATTTCCTAATCACATATTTTTGAAGCGAATAATGTTTTTAATCATGTATTATCTAACCGCTTCAGTTTCTTGTTTAATTTAAAAGTTTATTTTTCGTGAAAAACTTCAAAATTGAATTAATTTTCTTTCATTGGATAATCAAAAAACTTATAGGTGAAAGAACATATAGGCGGAAGGTCTCAGATGTCTAAAACTAAGGATTAGTGAGAGAAAATAAGTTATATTTACCTTCAACTAGCGAAGAAAGGAAGAGACATATTTGAATCATCTGGATCTCAAAAAGACTTTAAAAATGGAAAAATAATATTCGGGACTTTGATTCAGACAGAATTTGGTTAGGCTTAAGGTAGCATAATTTTAATAAAAATTTACAGCAAATCATTGACCAGGATAGCCTGGTTGATAGCGCACTGGGCTCACGTTCGAGAGAACGGGAGTTCGAATCCAGCCGGCCGAAGACTCCACGTGTAGTAAATGGTGACTAGTGAAATGGTAATAGTGCACGTTAAGTTAGTCGGGTCACAAAATCTCCATGTTTTCATAACAAATTAAATCTCTGGGGCTACTAGATTGGAGATCTATGATTCTCTGATTCAGGTCAAAATTACGATCTGTGGATGAGTGAATGGATGTATGAATGGATCCACCCTATAAACGGGTGCGACGCATGAGTGTGGCAGAAGATGAATTCTTGGCCATAGATGGCGCCACTGAAAATAAAGAACAATCGCTCCCAAGTGCCTTAATGGCTTACAACAACAACAAGAACAGCAACAAATCATTGTTACTTTGGGTGTTTCGTAATCCGCCTGAAATAATTCGAGATAACTGAGCTAAGAATTATATACTTTATAATTAGCCTAAAGTTATGTGGGCTCAATACAAGAAGCTAATAAAAATGTCAGACTGATCAGACTGTTTACTGTTACTGAAAGTTTTTCCAATTACCCAAGCACGTTGGAAAATGATTTAAGGCTTTTGAAAATAGCCGAATTATTGAATAAGCCTACGACATAAATATGACTCAGCAACATGATATTTTATTTCTATAAGAAGAAAGCAAAGCTGTCCTGTTGATTTTATGTATTACCCTCGAAAGTCAGTTCAATTTTGAAGTTATTATTCATTTTGAAGGTAATATATAATTTGCAAGTTATGCATTGTTTCAGACGAGATACGAATTGCCAAAATCGAACACAAAAATTTTACAATGGTCACTACATTTACAACGACGCACCATTTTACCACATTTTACAATGGTTTACAATGGATCTATTTTGTATACACATAAAAGTAAAATTTAAACTGTCTCTTTTTTTACTTTTTTTAAAGAAAATAAAACTTTGTTTTAATGAAAATTTTTTTATCCAAATCGTACAAAATTCTTGAAAAAAGTCTTTTCCAGTGTCTGTATTTTGAACATTTCTTTTAAACTTAACATTTGCATTTAATTTCCGGTGCAATTGTATCTTTTTTTAGTTTTGAACATTCCTTAAGGTTGTTTTTACTTGGGAATTAAACTTTTAAACAACTATTGAATACAATAACAATTTATTTATTTATTTATTTTGACATACTTTATTCTTCGGTTTCAGGTTTATTTTTATTATTTATCTTGGAAGATAACTATATCTTTACTGAATAGTTTTCGCAAATAATGATTCCTGATTCTACCTCATAGTTAGTTTATTTGTATAAACTTTTATGTGAAGACGTTTGTATCTTAGGAAATGACCCAACTAGCGACGCTGAGGTAATATTTCTTATTGGCAGGAAAGCTGCTCCCTAAATATAGTTATAAAGTTTAACCTTTTATACTCTGTGTATTAAAATTGCAATTTAAATCACTAATTTATGTACAATTTACACTAATTTATGTACAAAGTGGTAACAAATTATTAAATCACAAAAATTGAAATTTCAAAGTGGTGAATTTTGGTGTTACCGTAGCATAGTGAAAAAGTTAAAACGGAAATGCCAACTTCTTTCGCTTTGGGATAAAAAAAATTTCTAGCGTAAGACAATTCATGCATCATGAATTATTCTCGTTATGAAGGAAATTTATTTAAAGTGATTTTATATAAAGAACTCAAGATTGCAAAAAAATCCATTTTTTTCCCCAGGCATATTGTAATGATTGTCATGTATAGTGTTGCCAAAGTTTCGTTAAATTCCTTAGACTTTAGTTAGTAATTCTATACCACTTAAAATTTTTTATAGAAAATTGATCAGTTGGCATCCGTGTAAAATGTAAACGATAGACGGTTCCATCTTTTTAGAAAAGAAAAATGTGGTAGCAAAAAATGCTTCATTGTTTGATTTAATCTTACTTTCATCTTGGTGTTTTTCAAATGTATGGACTTCATTTTGTACTTGGGCAGATAAAACAAATAGTTCTGTTTTATTGAAACAGTTTTACTAGTGGTTGGAAAAAAAATGTTAATCTTCGTTCAACAAATTCGATTAAGACCGAGGTTGCTACTAACTAGATTTCATTAATTCAAATATTTATTTCCTTGCCACTTTATACGAATCATATGGCAGTGAACCTTGTGGCGTAACTACCACTATAAATATTAAATACCAATTGAATAGCATATAAAACAGGTTATTTGGTTCAGCCAGGAGGTACTCTTTAATACATAAGAGGATTTAATTTTTAACTATGTCAATCTTCGTCCATCAAATGGTACCTCATGATAGATGAGGTTCGACATAGTTGATTTATAATTTCCCACAGAGGTGACCAATATTGATGGAAGATCGTTAGAAGAATCTTTTTTAAAAAAAAACATATAAGAAGTTTTCTGACTTAAACAAGAAGTGTTTTATAAAATTACGCAGCCTTCTAAACAGTAATGCAATTTCAGGATGTCATGGGTCAATAGAAATGCAAGAAGTGGGAGTAGAAAGATATGCTTTTTTCAATTTTAAATATTAAATTTTTCAATAAGCAACTACCACTATAACTTAAAATGCAAATATTTAAAGTTTTAAAAAATTACCATTAGTAAATTCGTATTCAGCAGCACCTTAAATTTATGCTTTTATTTAGTAAGCTCTCTTTACACTTTTAAAGCTCGCGGCATAGTGAAATAAACTTATTTCTAATTTTTATTATTTTTTTGAAAAAAATTTTTGTTTTTATTAAATAAGAAGAAAGGACTTAGCAACCTTTCTAAAAATGTTACAACAGGATTGTATTCATTTTTAAACATTCATTTTAAAGCTAAATATAGACATATTGTCTTCAAATAAAAACATAGCAACTTTTTCTTTTACAAAATGCATAAACAAAAAAAAAACCTTTTAATGTATAAAAATCGATTGTGTGTTTGAATGTTGGCCTAAGGGTAAATCAAATTATGTGTGGGTTTTCGTTTCTGAAAATGCTGGTTTCATATTTTTTATTCCCTTTCGCAGTCTATTACCGTTATTGAGCAAAATATCCTTCCTTGGGGCTATATTTTGAAAGAATCTAATAAAGTAACGAAGTATGCTTCTTAAAATAAGGTAATTTAAGTGAAAACTTTGTCAATTTATTTTTTTGCTGAAATTTTAGATCGTGAGAGTATAAAAATTTTTTTTGAACGGAAGGAAGGAAGAAAAAAAAGATATATATAAATCATCTTGAGCATTGAAGGGCTTCGGGCTGTGTAATGATAAGCCACATTTTTTTAAAATTGTTCAAAAGAGCATTTTTCATGTTTTAAATGATTTTTAAAAAAAGTTTAAATGTTCGAATTTTGGGTCAATAAATCTGATTTAACACTTTTTGTTCACCCCTACAAATAAATAATTCAAAAGTTAATAAAAAATGCCACTTATCCGAAGCGAAAACATTAACACCCATTGTTGTAGCAACGTAGTTAAAAAGAGGAAAGACTATAAATAAAAACAATTTTTAAGCAAATCTATTAAAAGTTAAAAAAAAATATTAATCAGACAGTGAGCGAAATATCGTAAAGATATTATTTCGTTGTCAGCTCACACGATTATATTCGCAAGTTAGAGTGCTTTCTAAAATTGTATTAATATAGATAAAGCAAAATATATTACTAGTAGCACCAAAAAAAAGTTATTGATATATAAATAAGACATATAAAGCAAAAATTACAAAAACTTAAGAAAATACAAATTAAATTTTTTTATAAAAATCAAAAATATACAAAATAGAACACAAAAAGTAAAAAATAAGGCTATTAACGAGGCATTCATTTACTTATTATCTTGAAAAAATGATTTAAAAACATTTTCCTAACTAGTTTATCAGATAACAAAATATTAAATAAGCATACGAGAGGGAATGTGGGAAGTATTTTATGAAGCGTTCTTGCTGAAAAACAGAATCACATTTGATGTGCCTCTCACCTTGGATTGGCCCGAAATTGGATTTGAGCAAGGTAATTAATATAATACTGGATAACATATAATACGGGATAATTCAAAATTTATAATTAAAAAAAAATTAAATTTTAATTATTACATTTATCTAGTTCTGATGATTTTTGGAGAAATTATCAACACTTATTCGCAAAATCCTTTATAATTAGAAGTTCATACATTGATTTTCTTTACAAAGTAAACTTTTTTTTCTTTAATTATTTTTTGTCTCTGTATTGTGTTATATATATATATATATATAATCTTTCTTTTAGTAACAAATCTTTGGGAAGATTCTTCGTGTCAATACTTTTGGCACAATTTGAAAGATCATGCTTGGAACTTTTAGAAATTATGTCATTTTTACTCTTGCTAACTTCGAATTCATCAAGATGAAGTTAATAGCTTCTTCCTAGCTTTATTAATAAATAGCAAATAGTTTCATTGGATAGCTAAAATTCATTTACATTTAGAAATCATGCGGGCTACGACGCCTGCACTTTCTGAATTAAGTTTTTAACTGGTTTTACACGATAATCAGTTTCATAAATTAAAAACTAATATAAAATAAAAAGTATATAAAAAAGTGGTACTAATTTTTTTTAAAATTTTGCATATTATTTTGCTTGTTATCGGTTGCTTTTCTTCTTAATGCTTTCGGAACAAAATATCTGATGACTTTAAATTTTATTTTCTGTTAAATTGATTTCTCATTTTCTGCTAATTTTATTTGTTTTTCTCGACCGTGAGTAAACAAGAAACGCAGTAAGGCAAGCTTACTCCTTCCGTGGGGAAACCTCTTTCTAATAGTTAAATTATTTTCTAAAATTTGAATTCCCGGTTTCTTGTTATTTTTATTATTATTTCCCCCCTTTTCTTCATTGTTCTGTANTTATTGTTGTTTTCGGTTTATTTAGTTTTTCGACGATATTTTTCATGCACGGATCTGCATCAAAGCTCAGCTCTGTGAATGCCATTTGACGGATGATGTGGTGGTTAAACTGGAGATAAATCTTTATCGGGATAAATGATGAGACGAGAATAAACATATCTGCTTTCAGGGATCGAATAAAATTCTTTTTTTTCCTTCTCATGAGATTCTCAATCACTTCTGTTTTTCACCATTTTCTCTCCATTCCTGTCAAATTTTCAGAATGATCTCCAGATAAAGGAATAGTAGAAATACTTGCAGCGTAAGGAAAATTTCCTTTAAATCATAAATGTCATCCAGTCAAATAGAATTTAAAGGAAAGTCTATTGATAATATTAGATTTTTTTTTAAAATTCACTAATCGAATTATTTTTATTTGATTATTTTCGCTAATTAAATAAAAATTGAGAAAAGAAATTGCAATATTGCGATTTTATTTTCTTAATGTGTTAATTGATAAAATAATGTGGTTACGTAACTACTAAATAAAATAGACATGAACATTTAATTGCTTCGATGACGGACAGATAAACCTCTGGGCTAGTTACTCCGTGGCCGAAATTCACATTGGCATTGGATCAATCTGTGGGCTAATTCTTTTTTTTTTTTGTGCTAGCAAAATTTAGTTTTAATGCATTATTGAGGTTTAATACATTTGATTTAAATTCATTTTATCCTCCTCTAGATAATTCAAAAGTTCACATAAAAAGGCATTTTTTCAAAATTCCTCATGATCAAGAAGCTTGGGGGTAATACCTCGTGGGGAGGCGAGGCAGTCTGCCACAAAAACCTCTTCTTTCTCTTAAATTTGTTAATCTCGCTACTTAATTTTAATTTTCACTCAGTAAATGTTACTGAACCCCAATTTTCACCATTCATTTGCGCTTCGGCGATTTATTATTTATTCCCACTCAGATGAATTAGTTAGAGCCCCTGGAGGGGCTGATGCTAAGGTAACCACCACATATGAGTATGAGTTCCTCATGATCAGCCCCAGCATGGAGCACAACCACTGCTACTCAAAAGAAGAAACTAGAGAGTATTCAAAATAAATTTCTTAGATACATCACTGGAGCCCCCAGATCCATGAGAATGAAAGATAAAAGAAGAGATTTAAAAATAAACAAAATAGATGAACACATAGCTCTACTATGTGCAAATTTCTTCAGAGATGCACTCTCATGTCATACGTGCAACTACTTTAAAAATTTTGATTTTGAGCTCATCAAAGACAACATAAAATATAGCCCGGCAACAGCCTTTTTCCTGTCCGACGGAGTTTTGTTCCGTAAATTTCGTAAATATTTGTATATATTTTTACGCATTTATTATCACGTATTTCTCCAATTTCTCTAAGGCTATGTGGCTGCTGTGCACCGGCGAAGCTAGAGGGTAATACCTCGGGGGGAGACGAGGCAGTCTGGCACAAAAACCTCTTCTCTCTCTTAGATTTGTTTGTTTAAATCTCGCTACATAATTTTAATTTTCACTCAGTAAATGTTACTGAACCCCAATTTTCACCATTCATTTGCGCTTCGGCGATTTATTATTAATTCCCACTCAGATGAATTAGTTAGAGCCCCTGGCGGGGCTGTTGCTAAGATAACAACCACATATAAGTATGAGTATTCATCATGATGATTCTTTTAAACTATTGCACCGATGCCACGTGAGCCTAAAATTGTAAAAAATTGATGAATAAAAGAAACCAAACTTCTTTTAAATAAAATTGAAATTAAATACTTCCTCTGCCATTTTTTAGTTAACCCTTTCGCTCCGGCTGTCACATCAATCAGAGTAAAAAGATAAAACTGGTAACCAAAGTAGTTCTTTAGCAGTTTATTTGTGGGCTGGGTTATAATTGTTTGATTTATTTAATTCACCATTACTTTAGTTCAGAATAAAATTATTTAGTTATACTTTGAACTAACATTGATTATGCATATGATTAAGCTAACAATAATTGAAGTAAAAGCAAAGTAGGTTTGTCAAATTAGCAACGCTTAAATTTAAGCTACCAATTCTTATTTATTTACATCCTGATTCTGATTTTGTACTAATGCTTTTATGAATCATCAGTCCCCAAGGGGTTAATACATTATTGAAAGCTATATAAAAATCTTAGATGCCGAATCACTGAATATTTTCCTTTTTAATATTAAAGTGCCAAAAAAGTTATTGATTCATAATTTTTCTTTCTTTAAAATTTTTATTATTCTAATCTCATTAAAATATGATAAAAAAGAGCTAAACAGTGGAATAATATTTTTGAGTGTTAGTCTTTTCATATATCAATCTTGTATAAGTAAATTCAATTTGGATTTTTGCTCACTGTTACGTTTAAATAATTAAGTCTTGTGTGACATATATTTTGTGTAAAGAAATAATAAATCTCTTATGGAATATTATTACAAGAAAAAGAAGGAAAAAAAACTAGTTTTTTGAAGAGTAGCAGCCAATTCCTAAAATAAATAGCATTTTCTATTTGTGTGAGCATTTAAAATGTTCCATTCTTTTATTTCGATGAAGAAAATTAACCATTAAAAACATTCGATAGATTAATCGTAGAATGCACTGAAAAATCTTGTTGTTTATATATTTTTTTCTCGGCAGGAGCCGTTAGATAGAAAAATAAAAGATAAATTGGAATTCTCTATTTTCCTTAATCTTAAGAAATTGAAAACACTGTTTATAATCTTTTAATGAACAATCTTTTTTTCCACTCCGTCTATTGTTTTTTTTTTCATCTTTTCTTTATTTTCACTTTTTCTAACATTTTATTGTTAATTAGTTTTGTTTCTCCTAAGCACATTAAGGTTATTTTGTTCAACTGTAAAACAAATACGCTGCTAATTTTTTTCATTTAATAAAAGTATTTTTCAGTTTGTCAATTTTAGAACAATTGCTGGTGAAAAAAATCATTAAATTTGCGAAAAGGAATAAAAAATCCTAATGCGTTTTTTTTGTGTGAAAACTGTATTACAATAGGGTGCATTTATATTACAATGCACGAATAATGTGGAAGTAGCAATAAAGATGAAAAATTGTATTTTATTATATTTGATCAGATATATTAATGATTTTAAGGAAATACACCGAGCCGTTACATTATGACCACCCTGTTAATAACATGTAGAACCACCTTTTGCCCTCAAAACTGCGAGCACCCGCCGTGGCATTGATGACACAAGGTGCTGATAGGTAGTCTGAGGTATCTGGTACCAAGCGCTCACCAACTGATCCTGCAATTCCCTCACATTGCGAATTTGGTTTTCCAAGTAGGACCACAAATGCGCTATTGGATTAAGATCAGGTGAATTTGGGGGCCAAGACAAGACTTGAAAGTCACTGGAATGTTCCTCGACGATTCGACCCTTTTGACATGGTGCATTATCCTGTTGGTAAACACCATCCCCCGCAGGAAAAACTGTTTCCATGAAAGGGTGAACCTGGTCTGCAACTATGTTCAGTGAGCTTACCGACGTCAGGGATTGTTCTATGAGGATTATGGGTCCTATTCGGCCCCATGAAAACATTGTTCCTGGGCGAGAAACCGAAAACCTGAGCTAGCCTATTGTTATAGATGGAGGGTGGTCGTAATGTAATGGCTCTTCAGTGTATATATAGATCAGTAGTTCACTCATTTGAATATTTACAACAGAAACTAAAGAGAAATTTTCAGTTTTATACATTTACAGCGGAAACCAATAAGCAATTTTCAGTTTTATATATTTAAAGCGAGAACATGTATAAGAAATTTTCAGTTTCTTATATTTTCAGCGAAAACTAATTAGAAATTTATTTGTTTTATATATTTTCAACTGATACTAATAAGAAATTTACAGCTTTATGCATTTACATCGGAAACTAATAAGAAATTTTCAGCTTTGTATATTTACAGCGGAAATTAAAAAGGAACTTTCAGCTTCTCTATAATAAAATTAATGCTTCTCTTTGTGTTTCGCCCTATTCATAGAAGCCTTGAGCTATTTTTTTAAAAAAAAAATTTTGCTAATTTGTGTATTTACTTATGAGTTTTATGCCCAGAAACCGTTTTTATGGAAAGTGTTAAAATTGCATAAAATCCTGCGAAATTTTATTTAGAAAAATGAATACTCTAGTAGTTATTTGATCAAATACTTAATTTTCTTAAAAATATAAAAAATGGAAATAATAATCGACACGATCCCACATTACCTGCTGACCACAAAGAGCTCACACAATGTTAAATAATTCACTATGGATGGGATGGCTCAAGGTGCCCAGCTGCTATTACAAGTTCAGCTCAGGTGTGCCACAGGCGACTAAAAATGAGTAGAAACTTAATTCATTTTTAATTATAGGCTTAATTACTCAATCGTAACTACCGCTAGGATTTATATTTCAAATTACTCATACTTAAAACAAAAGCTCTGGTTTATTAGACCATCAATAATTCCTTTAATTTTTCAAAAACCAATTACTGTACATATCAAATTATGTTTTATCTTTGTTTTTAATTTAAGTCTACAATCAATATTTCTAGTGTTAAGTAAAAACGTCAGTTATTAAATTTTTTCATTGTTTTATTATTTCACAAGCAAACGGCTTGATATTTTTATGGCTACCACAATGTATTCGAATGAATTTCAATGTATGTCATAATTAAATATGTGCTAGTTAAAATATAGAAATTTAATTAGTGAAATATGTATCAGTTTATGTTAATATTTATTTATGTCAACTTATGCATATATAAGTGAAATTATGTTTATATTTATATATGTCAACTTAGATTCGATGAATCAGATATTCAAATGTTATATTTACTCAAGCAAAGTGCTTGTTTTTCTATTAGCTACCACATCGACTGCTAAATTCAAAATGTTATTACTATAAATTTTCTGTAAATTCCTAGATGTACAGATTCCTAGGGATCCTTCTGTAGATTCCTAGGGATAGGGGCCGCTAAATGGCCCAGGTGCCCAAATTTTGCAAATAAAGTAAAGGTTAATTAGAATGCTTATTGCTCAAAATTCCGCAAAATATATTAAAAAAGAAGGATAATTGAAATATGCTAAAATTTAAAAATGCTCTTCCTGGTTTAATTGTAACAAAGAGGAGTATCATAGAAGTCAGTGAATTATTTGGAAGTAGTGGTGAGTAAAATCCCTATAAAAGTCAAATTTAATAATATAAAATTAAACTAAGAATTATACATTAATAAACTACCACTCAGAAATATTTATTCGCTGTCTGAAGCAAGATGGCATCTCTATTAAAATTCACTTTCAAAAGCAAACATTAAAAAAAAAAATGGGCTACAAAAAGTTGCTAATTTTCATTAGGCGTTATTTTCATTTTTAGTCTCCAATCGCAACCCTAGCTTTGTGATTAAAATGATCAATTAAATTTAATTAAAACAAACGATTTAATGCTTCTGATGTATTCTTTTAAATGCTGAATCATATTAATCATAATCAGAGTTGTTAGATTAAGAATTAGTTCATAAGGAATACATAGGTTGCATTTCTTCAGTGAAATTATTCATTTACAAAAATTGCTTCCTTGCAGAAAAAAAAACTTGCTGAATATCTTTTTGCAATTTAAAAATCGTCACAACTAATTAATTAGGCTATTTAGGACTTCTAAAGTTACGCCAAAAATAGGCAAGTGACAATAAATTAATCAAAGCAATTGAGAATCGCTTATTTCAGCAACCACCAATAATTTGGAAGATTTTCCTCTAAGCGATATTAGATTTCAATTTAAGTACTATTTCATTTACGGAATTATTCAGGTGATTAGGTTTTCGCAATAAAAATTATTGACAACAAAAATGTTTTGATGCAAAATTTGCCAATGCTTATTTTATTTATTTATTTTTTTATTAGACCGCTGGGAGTCTTTTATATTTACAGTATTCCCTATCTTGAAAATCCGATTATTATATCAAAAGGTATTTAAAGCGTTTCTTTCAAAATCATTAAATTTAATACTAACTTTATTTATTATAGCAGGCTGTTCGTCAAATATTGTGTATAAGAAATACATTTCCTTTATACAGTTGGGTACCTGAAAGTGACGTCGTCGTATTTAAATCGTGGCATTTGTCGGTTCACTAGCCAATCAGAGTTGACACAAACACGTGACGTCGCTTACATGTATCCAGTTAAGTCTGATTTAAATCACATGGTTTGGTATAATCACTTCATTATTTTCTTTTCGAGTTGCAAGTACCTAAAGGTTCTCTCAAATATCTAACTCGCTTAATGAATTATAAATAAATAAAAATGAAATATAAATCAATAATATAATGTAAATTAATATATAATACTATGTAAATTATTATTTCTTTTTTTTTTCTTTATTTAAACGAAACTGGGGCCTAGGCCGCGCAGCGGCTCCTACCCCATTCATCATGAAAATTATATACAGTGAATAAAACATTTTGAATTATGTAACAATGTGGTAACATTATAATAAAGTAACCTGTTCTGAATATC
>NC_092212.1:78603828-78615172 GCF_043381705.1 Parasteatoda tepidariorum
TTTTTCTTCTTCTTTTTTCTTTTCTTTGCTGGTGGTTCTGTATTATTGTTGATATTGATGTCCGTGTCAGTTTCTGTATTTGGTGTTGTATTCAGGTTTTCATCTTTATTTTCCATGGTTATGTCGCCAGTGCTTGGATTAGTTTCAGTCATTATTGATTCGACTTGAATGGATTTTTTATTCATCTCCTTGTTTTCTTCTGCTTGAATTTTCCTCTTCCATCTGACGTGATAAGCTGCATTTGTCAGTTTTAGGAAGTAATTGTATTCGTAGTCTCCAGGGTAACTTGATCTTATTTGAATTAGCAGTTTGCTAAGTAATTTATCTAAACGAATCAGCTCCTCTGTATCAAACTGAGTGTAAAACTCTACGAGATCGTTAATATGTTCGTGTTCAACTGGTGGAAAGTATTTTTTTGATATCCCACAGATAGCAATGATTTCTTCTAATGACGTGGATTCTTTGCAATGCGACGGTGAATTACGACCAGAGAGTGAGACCTTTCCACCACGTACTGTTTTATGATACGGCATGACTTGTAAAAACAAAATGGCGGGCTCAAAATCCAGACATCAAAAATGGCTAGTTGACAGTATTATCTCTCCCGACTCCAGAATCTGACGAGATCAAAATAAATTATTATTGAATGAAGAAAAAATCATTTATTCTCGAAAGAAATTATATTGTACTTGTGGTGAGTGATAAAAATTTCTAATGATATTATCTGTTAAAAATATAATATAAAAATGTTAAGCATCGTACCACTTTTTACTTTAAATTAAATTATTAAAGTTTATACATTTTATAGTACTTATAGCTTATCCACAAATTAGTGCTTAAATAAATGCTAACAGCATGTTGGCAAGTAAAGAAATAGCTCAAAAATTATTATTATCAAATGTTTTGAGCGAGCACTTAATCAAAAGAAGTAGCCCTTTAGGCCAGGGTTGCCAGACTGTGAAAATAAAAAATACTACATGTCTTAAGCGCCATCTACAGGACTTTTTTGAAAACTGAGGCAGACGATTATTATTAACACTATTTCTTGCAGACGATTTTCTTTTACGACGAAACAAAGGAAGAAATTCTTTATTTCGGTTTTAATTTGTTAATGCCGTGTCAGCATAAGACACGCGCAATTTTTAGTAGTCCAATCAAAAATCAAATATAACTCTTTTGAAACGTCAGATAGTCATTTCTTTTTCAAGAATGGATGTTCGAAACTATCTTTTATTTCAAAATAAATAAAATTGCATTAATTTTTGTTTTATCGTCTCTCTTTTTAATGATTTCTCTATTTGAGGTGAATTTTTTTGTCTTCAGAATTCAAATGGCAGAATCCTATCGTTTCTTTTATTTCTTGATTTTGTTTAATTCTTAATGTATGAATAAATAAAGTTAGTATTATATATATATTCTTAAACACAATGAAGAGAAGTTGTCAGGAGATCGATAGTAGTAGTTCTGCTAGGAAACAAAAGTACCGTCAAGAATGGGAAAAGGATGATTTGTTTAAAACATGGTTAGTTCAAGACAAAACTGGTAATGCATTTTGCAAAGCTTGTGGAACATCTATGATGCCGCGTAAAGCTAGTCTTTTGCAGCACATAAAAACTAACACACATATTGAACACATGAAAGGTTTTTCTGGAACTAGTTCCATATGCAAGTTTTTGACAACACCAATGGAGGATAACGTTAAAAAAGCCGAGCTAAAATTTTGTGCTGCTTTGGTACAAACACAATGTACCATTCAAATTCATGGATCATCTTTCGGACATAATATCGAGTTCGTTCCCAGATTCAGCGATCACGAAAAAATTTTTCTGTAAGCGAACGAAAGTAATCGCTTTGACTAATAAAGTACTAAGTGCTCACATGAAGGAAAAAGTGCTTTTAGACGTCAAAGGAACTAATGATATTTCTGAAGTAAAATATTCAGTTATAGTAGATGAATCTACAGACGTATCAATTAAAAGCAACATTGCTATTGTGATTAAATATTATTCAGAAGTTGATGAAATCGTTAAAACGAAATTGTTAAATCTTGTTGAAATAAAAGACAAAACAGCTGAGGGATTGTTTAATTCTCTCTCAACAGAAATCCGCAAGAATGGTCTGCAACTACAAAATTTAGTCGGCTTTGCTGCAGACACCACCAATGTTATGTTTGGTGAACACAATAGCGTTGTACAAAAGCTAAGAAATGAGTCACCTGATTGCATGTTTATTAAATGTGTTTGCCATTCAACTGCATTAGCTGTGAGCAAAGCATGTTTAAAATTTCCCAGAGATATTGAGGATTTGATACGGGATACGCATAATTATTTTTCCTACAGCTCTAAAAGAAGAGAAGAGTTCAAAGAATTTCAGGACTTCACAAATACTCCAACACACAATATCCTCAAACTCTATGACATTCGTTGGCTCTCGTTAGGTCAATGTGTCGACAGGATACTTGAGCAGTGGGATGCTCTACTGCTTTATTTTACTGAACAGCATTTAAGTGAAAGACTAATGGCTGCCGAGAGACTTTATGGTTTATATATGAATCCATACAAAAAAATTATATCTTTACTTTATTAGTCATGTTTTAAGCATCTGTAATAAATTATCCGTAGTTTTTCAAGCACGAAATTCTATTATCGATAGTTTTTATAAAACAATGAGCGAAGCTTTCAAGTCCTTGTGCAGTATGTACCTGAAAATTGGTTATATAAAGGCAACTGAGGCACAAGACATTGATCCGGAGTCAAGCGTTAATTTTCTACCACTATGAGAAATTTATATTGGCGTTAAAGGTTCAACATTTTTCTCTAACAACGAATCATTGAAAAAAGATAAAAAAAATTATGGATTTCTTTACAGTTTGTCAAGCATTTTTAATCTTACTGTGTAAAGAACTTAAGTCACGCTTACCTTTTAAGAACGAATTCTTGAAACAGATGAGTTTCATTGATCCAGGAACAGCAATTACTGGATCAACTAACTCTCTACTGCCAGTTTTGCTGCAATTCCCTCACCACTTCAGCACCGAATCTAGTGAAGTAATAGATAAAGAGTGGCGCGAACTAGTTTTGTCTGAAACAGTTTCGAAGATATTTGATAATAATCAAAATATCTCTGTCGAACAGTTTTGGTCAAAGGTGGGGAAAATAAAAGAAGGGGGAGACTTTAAGTTCAGAAATTTGAGTAAATTTGTTTTTTTATTATTAACACTCCCAATTTCAAATTCTGATTGTGAAAGAATTTTTAGTAATGTTTCGTTAATAAAAACTAAAACTAGAAATAGATTAACAACTGACACTGTTTCGAATATAATTATAGCAAAAGAAGGTTTGGAGGGCAATTGCTCAAAATTTGAACCCGATAGAAAAATGCTAAATGCATTCAATTCTGATATTTATCTTTGAAATAAGAATTGAATGAATTTATTTTTCTTGATAAATGATAAAAAGTGTTACTATTTATACAAAAATTTGATTAATCAAAGTAGTAAATTAAACTTATCACTGAATAAATGAAATGATATTTACTTTTATACAAATGCAACACTCGCACATAGCGTGCCTATTTGTTAGCTAGATATTAAATTAAAGAGTAAAATAATTTACTAAATCCAAAAATATTAGGAAAAAACTTTTAAATTATTGGTGGCAGAACAAGTCTTTTCTTTTTTCATTATTTCAATATATTAACTTTATAATTTTAAGTTTTAAAAGACCTTGGATTTAAATGAACAGAACTTAATGAATATGGTTAAAATATTTATTTATTCGTGGCAAAGGGGCAGATTATTTTACATGTAAGTAATGGGAAATTTCAATTTAAAATATACATATACCTATTTATATTTACTAATTATCTACGCATAACACAATTAAAAAATAAAATAAAAGAGATATTAAGGAAGAAAATTAAAAGAAATAATAAATTTTATTTACTGCGTATGAGCTGCAAATATATAGAGCCTATAAAATAAGTTTAAAATATACAGAAAGCAAGATAGAAAAATATTTTTAAACAGAATGAGGAAAAATATTAATAAATAAAAATCTTTTTTAGAAAATATTTTTTAAAAAAATTAAAAAGCCGGAAAGCAGAGGAAAAGATCTAATCCTGTGAGCTCACATGATTATATCTGCTTTTGATATTGTATTATGTATCTGAAGCATAATAAATCAGTGAATAATGTATATATATTATATCCCTTTCTTATGTACATTTCGTTTCAATTTCTTTCTTTCCTTTTCTTATTCTCTGGATAAAGCCTTCGTTGTAATTCAATTTCCATAAATTATTATTTGTGTCTTTTTTTTATAATTAAAAAAATGTAAAAAAACAATTATATTGTATTTTTCTGTCTATATCCCGCTGGCCTTGAAAATTTTTGAAAGTGATAATGAAGATAAAACAAATGCAAATATTTTAATTTTTCTGCAACCACCGCTAAAAATTGTTCTCCAAAAAAAGTAAATGTGCATGAAAATTCCAGCTTCTAAGCCACTTAACATTAAAGTGGTATATTAAAACAATAAAATATCTTTTAGCATTAACCAAAATTTACTACCAAAAACTTTTCAAGGACAGTGGGATCCCGGTATATAAATTAATTTGAAGCAAATTCAAATTTTTCATAATCTCATTAAATGTAAAAAAATATGTTGTATTTTATACTGTATTATTACTGTATTGATGTTGTACTATAACTGTCCATATAAATTACTTTGTAGCAAATTCAATTCTTTTTATATTTAATAAAAAATTTTTTAAATGATTCTTTTTTACATAATTAATCTTTATGTTTTAATTTCAGCAAAAATACAATCGGAAAAAAGTGCATTTTTAATTTTGTTTTTTACAGGTTAAAATTATTATTACTATTTATATGGTATAGCTAAAGTTTTTTAGAATTACATTTAAATTTATTTTAGTGGAGGATAAAATATTATAATTGAAAAACAATTATCTTAAAACAATTATCCTTTTGTGCAATTATACTTCAGATAAACGTGTAGTAACTAATATTTTTATCAGCAACTTTGTCTTTTTAAGAATTAACAAAGAGTTATGTGTATCATAAATGTATCTTGTGTATCATAAATGATTTATTTCAAAGTTGTATAAAATTGAACCTAAATGAAAATATAAAATCTCATATTTTGTTTCACATCCTACATAGAAAAGAAACGTCAAATCTACTTAATCAAAGTGCACAAGAAACAATTTATATTGTAGTCTACTAGTATAAACAAACTTTAATTTTTCACAATCATCACTAGATGCAGTGACTAGTAGAAAATAAACTGCTGAATTATTTCAAAAAAAAATTTTTCTTCTTCAAAACTAGAGTGGCACTTTTCTTTGCTTTAAGAAATGAAAATATAAAAAAAAGAACTAAAAATACCACATTTAAAAAAAATACTACGAAAAATACCACACCCCTATTTTTTGGCGAAAAAATACTACCGTAGTATTAAAAATACTACGTCTAGCAACCCTGCTTTAGGCAGCTTAGAAAATCTGGATTTAATCCATAGAGGTTAATCACAGTCGATCACGTACTACATCATGATAATTTTTATCCTCATAATGAAATTGGTTAGTGTTGTTTCAGATTTGAATTTTAGAGCTGAATTATTGCGCAAATGATGAGTAGCACAGAAATTGATTAATAGAAAAATTTAATAAATCCTACTGGTGCAATAACTGCACGCTTTTTGGAATTAAATTTTTTTTATTATATAAATGAACTTTTTCAGAATATTCTTCTTTACATATATATATATTTCAGTAGCTTGCTTCGAAATACGAAACTATTCTCTAAATCGAGTAGATAGATTTTACATTAAGTTATTAGTTCTCTAATAATCTTAGTTCATCAGGTCTTTTAAAATTGAAATAATCAGAAATATTTTAATAGCAATAACACATGAAAAATCATGAATACTACCAGAAGTAATAAAGCTTTTTAACCTAATCTTAGCTGGTGCAAAGCTAATGTAAAATCAGAAAATCAAAAAGAAGGAAATGGTTTTTTTAAAGGTGATGCAGGATTTTTTTCTTCTCTCTTTTTATTTCGTTTTTCCACTGCTTCACGCGTCTGAAATATTTTCTTGTATATGTTTTCAAAAATCACAAATATCTAAAAGATAACAAGAAATTTACAAGAAGCTATTACTTTTTTAAAATCTATGTTAAATATAAATTTAAACGCGTTTTGTATGTATTTAAATATCGGAAAAGCAATAAAAAATTACTATGCAGGGCAATTACGAAATGACTTGATAATTTTGAAAACTTCGTAATCAAATTGTAATATATTTTATCAAAAGATATATTTTTACCGTTTTCAAAACCATTCAATATAAAAAAAAAAATTTTTTGTAACAATTTAATTTTTGTAAAACTGTATACAATTTCGTGCAGTTTAAACTCATTGGAAAATGGAATTCTAAAATAATTTGTAATCTAGCCAAGTATTGTCGAAAAATTACGAAATACTTCCACTTATTTTTATGTTCCTGACGTTTCATCTTTCATCCTTTGTGTTTATAAGTACAAAACACAAATATACACACAAAAAAAAGTGCAGCTGAATTGTCACACGGCGCTTTTTATTTCCGCCAAATGAAAGGGAAGCTTTGGAGACTGATGTTAGGGACCAAGAAGAAAGGAGAAACATATAACAGCGGGCTTGCTCTATTTGCATTACAACTCTATATTTTCATCTACTTAAAATCAATAAACTAATAATGAAATTAATAATAATAATATTTACCGTTAAATTATTTTTTTTTCTAATTAAATCTATTTATTTATCATCTTTTTTCAATATTTTTATATAACTATTATTTCAGTTATGAATATGAGTTTTATTCCAATTTAAAAACTTGAAACTATAAGTGGTGTTTTTTTTAATTACATAACGTAGTCCAGCGATATTATCTTACTACTCAACATTCTATGATAAAAGTAGTAGAAACCGATTATTAAACAATGAATTTGTTATCTTTACTTCTATAAAAAAAATTGTTTGAAAAATGTTTCTATATAATATATGTAAAAAAAAATGATGGATTTAAAAATGTTAAAAATTATTTTTTGCAATTGTACTAAACAATATCTTAGGCGTAAAACATAAACATCTAACGTGAATTATATCTAACGTCGAAAAACATCTAACGTGAATTATATCTAACGTCGAAAAACATCTAACGTCATTTAATAACAGCCAAAAATTAAATAGGAATTTAACACGTTCACACCGGGGTGACCCACCGGTGGGTCACGCTAGATTGTCTCATCGGGCGGCGCATCGGAGTAAAAACTGGTAACAAATAAATTTCATTTTTTAGTTTTTTTCCGGGAATAATAAAAATTCATAACTACTAATTGTTTTTAAGGGATGCAATTTTTATATTGAATTGCTTCTTCGCCGTGATAAATTTTTTTACAGTGAATTGTTATTGTTGAAAACTCCTCCCGAATATTATCTAATATTGAAATTGTTCTTCTACCAGTATTTTTTCTTTTCCGTTCTGCTTTCAGGTGCAACACCCGGCGTGAACGTATTAAAAAACAATATTGTAGAAGAAATTGCGATAGCCGAGTAGAATGATTAGGTTTAAATTTAATAGCAATAGGAACTCGAACAAAATCAGTGTTAATATTATAAAAAAATTTGTTATATTTTAAGTATTTTTTTTTTTTTTAAAAAATTTGTACAGAGTCTGTTCATCGCCAAAAAAAATAAATAAATAATCACCAGAAATCTTGATGGATGTTCAGCAAAGTGAAAAAGGGATAGATAACTCAATATTTTCGTGAAACGTTTAATGTGCTCAGTTAATTCTTTAATTTTCAATAAATTATGTAGAGCCATGGTGGCTCAGGGGATAGAGCACTCGCCTCCCAATGAGGTGATCTGGGTTCGATTCCAGCAATGGCTGGTCGATAAGAATTTCGCACCCGGCTCGCACAGACCACGATGCTAACGTAAAATATCCCCAGTGGTAGACGAAGCATGGGTGAGAATCCCCTTGCCATCAGGCTTACCGTGGAAGGTGTTCGGGGTTTACATCTCCATGTAAAGCAAATGCTGGTTAGTTCCATCAAAAAAGTCTTCCACGAAGGCAAATTTCTCTCAATACTTAATAAAAGGAGTTAGTTCCCTTGTCTTCTGAAGTGGGTTCAAAATTATAAGTCTACGGAGTCTAACATTAGTAGTTGCAAACTCAAATTTGGGTCTGATGTTCAACAACGGTTTTTAAATAAAATAAAATTATTTGTATAACTACGATATATGGCAGCAAACGTCTAATAAAATCAGCAAATCTACTCAGTTGCCAATATTTGTGACCATCCCGTGAAAATTGAAAGATTCCGTGGCGGGAATAGCCCAATCCAATGTTACAACTGCCAGAATTTCGGCCACACACAGCGAACGTGCAAATCTCAACCAAGATGTCTTAAATTTGCCGCCGACCACCGTTCCTTTCAGTGCCATAAAGACAAAACTGCACCACCCAAATGCTGCAACTGTGGTGAGGCACACACCGCCAACTTCACGGGATGCAGCATCCGTCCCCCCAGTAAGGGCTCTCGAGCAACTCCAACTATAACTCCACCAACAACGGCAGGTCAAGCCCATAGACTTGTCTCAATCATCAAAGAATTAAAAGAACTATTAAAAAACAGAGAAGTCCTACAACTACTTCAAGCAATCATGCGTGAGTCCAACCAGATTAAAGCCACTTTGACTAAACTCTTTTTCGAACTTTTGATAATATCTCTAGTACTATGCATATTTATATTCTTGAATGTTTATCACACTAGATGGCGTCACCATGGCTTAGAAAAATTTATGTAGAATCTTCATAATTTATAATTTTCATAATTATTGTTTATAATCTTCATAATTTCCCGATCATGTGTATCATCAATTTTATATGCTCAATTTCAAATTTATGTAATTTATTCAAACCGCAATTTATGTAATATCACAGATAAAGCTTGTATCTCATGTATATCGGCCTAATCATGGCTGTATTCACTTCTTTTTTAAAAGCAATTTATGTAAATCATCGATCAAGTTGTACAAATTTCTAATCATGGTTATTTTTATGTTACCACACTGTTACATAAATCAAAATGTTATATTCACTGTAATAATATTTTTAAGATATTAGGGGCCGCTGCGTGGCCTAGGCACCCAGTTGTTTAAGTAAAGCAAGCAAGCAAGCAAGCAAGCAAACGTCTAATGAGGTTCTTGGCTGACGTGACTAAACTATTAGATAGTAAAATTAAAATAGGCTATTATAATTAAGCTCGCTTAAACTTTAATAGCGTATTCTAAGAAAAAAATAATCTACCAAGCTAATTCTAACACTTTAAATTACTATGGGCTTAAACTGAATTTTCAAATCAATGTACAGATGAACTATTCGAAAAACTTCGATTTGTAGGTTAAGCTTTTTTACTGACTGACTTTATTTTTTCATTTATTTATTTTCCTTCATTATTGTAAAGAAAACTCAAATATTTTCGACTATTGGAAGCCTGGTTTTAGAAAGAGAAAATTAAACAGTAAACCAGCATACTGAAAAATCGATTTCATTAAAAACTTTTCGTTGAAAATTGTTCAAAAGGCGCCACGCGAACTAGATTAATTCTGTTTTTAGATTCGTAAAAGCATTTTCCAATTTTGTTGCCACGATTTCTGCTTCTTCAAAGACGATGAAAAAATAGAATCATTATTAAAGAACTTTTTGAATCTTAAGAAATTAAAACTGAAACTTAGCCAGAAGAATTTCTAAATTGCGTTCAAATGTTTAAAAAAATGTTAGCGTGTAAGAAACGCACAGGGAAAAAGTAAAGCTGATATATTAAAATGCTTTTTTTTCCAGAGATCATTTTAAAGTGCTTATTTATATCATCTTCAGCAATTAAATTTAGGAAAAAAAATTAATTTGGATAATGTCAGATAGTAGATTGCAAAGGTTTAACAAAATATTATCACAAAAACGTAATAATATTACAGCAACGTTTAAACAAAATAAATTTTTTTATTGACATACGAAATATAATGGTGAACTTGAAATTATCTTGAGTACAAAATGTTAAGTAAATTACGTACTTGTCAACTTCTCCGGAAGGTTCTCTTAACCACTCAGGGGAAACAGGTTCGAATCCCGGTAATGGCTGATTGTTTCGAATTCCCCACTCGGCGCTCACCAACCACAGTACTGACGTAAAATATCCTCAGTGGTAGACGTATCTTGAGTCCCCTTACCGTTAGGCTAATCTTTTGAGGTTTTCGTTGTTTTCTTCTCCATAATACGCAAATGCGTATTAGTTCCATCATAAAGTCCTCCACGAAAGGCAAATTTCTCCCAATACTTGATCCAGAAGTTCTCTTGTCTTTTGGACTGGGTTCAAAACTAAAATGATACAGAGTTGAATATTAGTAATTGTAAACAGAAAATTCCGTCGGCTTTTCAACGACGGTTATAAAATAAAATATCATCGAGGAGTTCTCTTGTTTACTGGAATGGGTTCAGAATTACATAGCTACGGAGTTAAACTTTATTATTGATAAACTCTAAAAATCTGAGTTGGCTATTCAAAGATGGTTATAAAAAAATATCTGAAGTGATAAGAAAAGTTATACTTTAAAAATTCATTCTTGATTTAATAAATTTGATTTACTATGATATTGCCCACTTCTATATCTGAAAAGTTTAAGAAATATATTAAACCTCATGAGCGAACTATGAATCTTTTAAGTGGTAACCTTAAACAGATTAAGCTTAGCTCGATTGTTATTTAACTATTACTTTAAATACTGTGGGGATCTTGAGCTTCCAAGGGTATGGTAACTATGAAATTATATCGGTTTGGCAAAAAAGAGCCTCTCCTTTCTATAATAGTTGAATTTAGTTTATTTTGCCCCTTATACAAAGGAATACCCCAATATTTATGGCCGGGATAGCATGGTCGGTAGGGCGCTGGGTCCATGTCTGAGAGTTCGTGGGTTGGAACCCCGCCGGCCGTGTAGTAATGTGACTGATGCACGTTAAATATGTGGAGTAGCAAAGTCCACCATGTTCCCACAACAAATCAATACCTCTGGTGGTACTGGATTGGAGATCGATAGTTCTCTGATTGAGGTCAAAATTACGATCTGTGGATGAATGAATGGATGTATGAATGGATGTATGAATGGGTTCGCCCTATAAACGGGTGTGACGTATGGTGTGGCAGAAGTAGAATTCTTGTCCATAGATGGCGCCACTGAAAAACAAGAACAATCGCACCACCTCTGCCTAAATAGGCTATTATA
>NC_092212.1:78617814-78634579 GCF_043381705.1 Parasteatoda tepidariorum
AAAAAAAAAATAACAAAGGTAACATAAATTCATTTGGATTGGCACAAGACTGGTATAAAAAATCAAATGCTTCCTTTAAAGTGAAAAATAGAGATCTAAATCGTCAATGTTCATCACAAATTGAAATAAAGCACGCTTAAAAGAAGAATATATTTTGATGTTTTGCAACTGAAATGGTAATTTATTATATAATTTAGGTGCTAAGTAAAAAAACTGTTTTCGTGAAATTTCTTTTGTAAAGAAGGGAATCTCATACATTTCAGTTGGTCTCCTTTCAGACACATTAGTTTTTAATTTGCATATTAATTTATTGTTGTGTAAATAAAGTAAAATACGAAAATATTCATTATGGTGAAATGGTAATAGGTTAATTCTTGTATGTATATTGGCAGTAGTTATACTTGAATTATTTGTATTTAGAGAATTAATAATCTTGAAGCATTTATTCTGAACTGAGATTAAAGAAAGTAAATTAGTTTTATATTCACCGCCATATATTATTGCAACATAATTAATTGAAGAATAAAGCCAGGAGTAATAGAGTGCTTTCACGAAATTGAAATGATTTTTATTCTTAAGGTGATAAAATGTAACTAAAACAAAACGCAATTTCTTAACTAAATTGCAATTAGTTAAAATTAAGTTAAAAAACAATTGGGACTATTTTTCCAAATTGTGGCTTTCCTTTATAATTTTGGGTTAAAAAAATCCAAACATGTCAAAATAAAATAAAAAATTAATGTTTATTGAAAGAAAGTACGTTTTTGTGTCTGATTTCGTAACTGAGAAATATTATCTGCATGAATTAATTAGCATATTTGATATCATCCAACGCCTGACACAACTGAAAACCTCCCCACGGTTTCTTACAGGTAGTTCGATTAGATCACTGTGAAATAATTATTGTTTATGAAAGAACTATGAAACAAAAAATCTATTAAAAATTAGAAAGTGGTAGCTAATGTATGTCTAATTTTTTTTTAAAATTTATGAATATGATTGGTTTGTCTTATTTACTTATCAGTAGCCGACCGGCCTGTGTAGGGGGCAGGGAACTGTCCTTGCATCAGAAAGGTCCTGTGTTTGAATCCCGGGCAAGGCATGGATGTTTCTTTCTCTCTCTGTGTGTGTTCTATGTCCTTTCTCCTTTGTGCGTGAATGTGACCCGCCTTATAAACGGGTTGTGGTTGTGTGAATAGCGTGGCAGAAGTCGAATTCCTGGCCATAGATGAAGATGGCGCCACTGAAAAACAGGAACAATCGCACCCCCACTGCCTAAACAGGCATATGACAAAAAAAAATTATCAAGCGACAATCTTTTTAAATAGTCAGCGCAGACTACTTATATAAAACAGTGTGGAGGCTTTCTGATGTAGGAGGTGATGGGTCACAACGTCGAACCTTTAATTTTGAGGAATAGATCGCGAAAATCCGACCATTAGATAAGTTATTCAGTGTGGTTTATTATTTTTTTTAATTTTGCTCACAGTACAGTGATAATCAAATTTTTTTTGGCCATATACCCTTACTACGTAAAACAATTTGAAAATATTTTATGTTATAATACTTTATGTGATTAATTACACTCCTAATTCTAAAATGTTTAAATAAAATACGTTATAAAAGAATACGTCATAAAAGAAACCAACTTGGTCAAATTTGCGTCAAAAAGTGGTTAAGAAATTCACTTTATTCAAAATTAGAATAAAATGGAAATAAAAAAATAAATAAATAAATAAAAAAAACGTTGTAGGTTTGGTTCAAATAACGTAAAATTAACGTTAAGAATCTGTTACGAAATTCCCTATGATAAAAATAAGAGTTAAAAAAACGTCAATATTCAAGGTAAAAAAACGAAATTCATATAACCGAAAATAAACGTCAATAATTAGGTTAAAATAACGCAAAAAAAAGAAACCTACTTGGTTAAAATTACGTCAAAAATTGGTTACGAGATTCACCATATTCAAAATAAGGGCAAAAAATGGTCGTTTTTATGTTAAAAATAACCCAAATTTTAACGTTTATTTAACGGATTTGAGAATATCACTTGAAAACGAAAATAAAACGTTTGGTTGGAAACGTTTAAACACTCTTAATCCTGTTTCATTTTAACGTCATTTTTCACGTAATCAATACTTATCTCTGCTGCATGGGTTATTATTATTATTGAAAATAGTAATAATGCAATTATTAATAGGATAAAAGAAAAAAAAAAAGGGAAAAACTCAAAATTTTCGATGAAACTTATTTGAATCAAATCAAGAGTTTGGAGGAGGAAAATTGCAAGCTCATTTTGAGAACAAATGTCAAAATACCATGCTTTGTAAGCAACCCCTTACATTTTCCAAGTAAAAACATTTAATTAGTACACATTTCATAATGAAACACAGACAGCGAAAATGATAAAAAGAAACAGAGAAATCATCGAGTCAACATCTAAAAGATCCAACGTTTTTCACTGGGCACCTAACCAACCATGTGCCCTCTTAAAATAAGAATACATTTTGTACTTATGTTTAATATTTGATGAAGTTTCCAAGAGTTGAGTTGAGTTGAGTTTCCTTGAGTCACACTTAAGTTAATTTGTTGAAGGATATTGATTTGGGGCTGCATCTCACTTTGTTAAAGTCGCTTCCAGACATGTTTCATTTTCTTTGGCGAGCGTTAAGGAAAGAAAGCTTTTTCGGAATTCTTTCTTCTTTCTTGTCTTTTCACGTTGGAGAATTTTGCTGTAATGGGATCAACTTGAGAAAGAGCGCATTTTATTTTCCTTCATGTAGTGTTTGGGTTTTAAATGCACGTATGTCATTGGAAAAAAGAATTTCAGACGATTTTCATTGGTTCAAAAGAATAAAATAATCCATTTCATAGTTTCAAAATTGAGGAATTTATATTTTAATATTGAAGAATCAGAAAAGTTTGGAGCGAATATTTCAGGCGATATTTTATCACGAGATAAAAGAAAAATACATTATGTATTTTAAGAACTTTTTTTTTTTAATTGAAAGGGAAAGGATACTCTTTTCTCCATATTTACTTGCAGAATTATAAAACGATTCGCACATTAAAAATGCTCGTTTCGTGATTTCAAAGAAGCTAATTATTTATTTTTGTAGTATTTAAATTTGAGGACTCAGGAAATTTAAATCTATTATTTCATAAGATAATTTATCGTGACACGATAGACTGATTTTATTCGAAAATGCATTTTAACCTTTTTGAAGGTCGTGGTAAATATATACTTACCACCACATATTAAAGCGCATGGTAAACTTTTTTACCACTTTTAACTTAGGTTTCCATTTGTTAATAACTTCAGCTTTCTTGAAGTGGGTTCGAATAAATTTGGTAACCATTTGTTAGTTTAAGAAAACGTATAAAAGTTATAAAATACATAACTCCTTTTGAAGTTTGTAGCAGTAATAAAATTTATTTTATAAATAAAGAAAAATAAAAGTTCAATAAGTTCCGAATAGGTTGTGGTAAATATACTTACCACCAAAAAAAATGACATTAAAATTTAGAATAATTTTTTATAAGCTAAATTAATTTTTTCCTTATATTAACTACGATTCTTGTATCAATTTAAGTTCCAAAAATATTTTAATTTACCTTTACTGGAAATTAATGGCCCATTAAAGGGTTAAGGGCTTTTCTAGAGAAAGGGAATCCTAGCTATCGCTAGGAAAAATAATTTATTAAGCTACAGAAAACTTTACTTACTTTATTTAACAAAAGCTGGGCACCTGGGCCGCGCAGAAGACCCATATCCCATTCATCGTGAAATTTCAGTAAAATTAAAAAATATAAGCAGTTTGTATACAGTAGCTGCAGAAAACCTGTAGGAATTTGTAATTAATGACTTTTTACTAAAGGAAAAAGGTGGTAGCAACAGTGTTTCGTATTAAGATTTAATTTGCTGAAACATGACCCATTTAGCATCATACAGGGATACCACAGGCGACTAAAAACGTTGAAAATGGTAGAAATTAATTCCTTTTTATTTATTTATTTATTATCTCTTTAATTATTTAAAAAAAATAACAATCACAAGGACTTAAATTTTAAAATGTAATCATATTTGAAACAAAAACAATTTTATCCTACAATTTGAATAGTAGATCGAAAATAAAAGTAAAAAAAAAATAACTCTAAAAAAAGTATCAAACAGCATCGGTAGCCATTGCAACGCATGCTATGACGACGAATGCGCACAGTTAACTATTACTCTTGAATACAGTTGAAAAATATCATTACGTCTAAATAAGGTGAGCACGCCATCAAACCTAAATCAACACCTATTTTACCAATAGGTAATAGCCTTGGTATTAAAAACGTGTAGGGTAAACCAACCAGTGAAGGAACATTTCATACATATTGATTAAAAATAAGAATTTGAAAGTTTTTCTTTAGATTGATTGGTAACAATAGCTTACTGCCAAACAATAGGAAGTCATCTAGCAATGTTTTGGATTACCTGGTCAAATAGACTTCTCTGGAAAAAATTTTTGAATTTGTTATTATCTCTTCAACACCTTGTTTCTTTGAAATATTATAAGGTGAGTGTTTGAATTCATATGTTTGAAGTGGAATTAATTGCATGTAATAGTTTAATTTTTCTCACTGTGAAAACGAGAATTAAAAATATAGTTATTGAAGTTACGTTTTATATATTTTTTGGACTTCATAGCATAATAAAGTACCGAGATAAGGGGGTGTTTATTCACTGGATCACCAAACGATGAAAAACCAGTGAAGGAACAAGTGTTCCTTTATAGGGTTTTTTCTAAGCTAATGAAAATAAAAGATAAAATTTAATTTGCTTGTACCTTTAATAATGTTCCGCATCAAAAATATGTTAAAAATACGAAAAACAACTTCTAACCAGTGAGGGAACAGGCATGTTCCCTTACTGGGCATAGATTTCCAAGTGAATGAGCAGTATGTGTAAATATGTTGACACCTTAATTTTCAATTCATGATTACAAAAAAAAAGTTAACATTTTCCAAGTATTTATATGTTGTAATTTCAAGAATAGGCTTGATTTTAAATATTTGTAAGACTTATAAATTCACAAAGAGCATTAAAAAATAACCAAAATTAAGTGTTCCTTTACTGGGTGCTCATTCACTGGTAAGAGCTGTTCTTGTTATTTGAACCTCCAAAACTTTAAAACAATATTATGTAAGTTCTCTACAATTTTTTTACATAATTTGCAATTAGTAACAAATATGTTGACACTGTCATTTAACTAAAATTACGAATTTTGAAATTAATATGATTTTTTAAAAGACAAGCGAAGCTTAAGTGTTCCTTCATTGGTTAGTTTATCCTACTACAACTACTTTAATACAATTGATCTTTGTATAAAGACTATTTTTGTGGCCGGGTATTGATGGGTTAAGAACAAATTTTTACTCGTTATTTTTAAAAATGCTTTTTTTTACGAAGGATTGGGGATTAAGAATCAATTTTTAATGAGGTTACAAATCTGGGTTTTCTTTTTCAATCATCTTGTTCGAAAAACAAAAAAGGCAAAACCGAAATTTCGAAAATTTTATATGTTCACAAGTCAAGAAAAAATGCTTTTTTTAAATGTTTTAATTAAATCGAAAAGGCTTATTGTCAATGAGAATAAAAAGAAATAATACTAGAAAAATCAAGAAAATAAAAAGTAAAAGCTTTTCTCTTAAATCTGGAGAGTTAAATGTAAGATACATTAAATGAAAGGAATGGGCAAAAAGAAATCATTATTTAAAAGATAAATAATGAATAAAACGTTACGCTAATTAACTTAAAAGAAAGTTACATCTAGGAATCTGAACTTTTGAAGAAAAAAATGACATTGTTCCTTTAAAAAGTCAATTGTTTAAATAAAGAATATCTATCTACTTTGCTGCTATTGTTTATTTTATTTTCTTTAAAATAAGGAACAGAAATTTAAAAAGACTTGATTCGTCTTAATATATGTCAACAACTTTTAAATTTTTTTTATTTATTACGGTGTAGATTTTTAACTTATTCAGTGTTTATTTTAATGAGACATACACATTTGAAATAAAAAAAATCTGATTTTCTCAAAAAGAGGGCAATTCAAATGTCACTCGCCAAACGAGATGAGTTTCTCTTCTTTAAACTTTGTTGATATTTTTTGTTTGTTTTTTTTTCTCCACAGTTTTGAAATTTATTCCAGTATTTGAAAATTTAAATAATTATTTTTTTTCAATGTGTGTAAACTAAGGCGGAAATTTTCGAAACTTTAAATTTTATAACTGCTGTATGTTGCGCTTAGAAACCTGACCATTGCATTTCACATTTCCGTTCAACCCATTATGACCTCTTGACAAGTCAACTTATCAGATCTCAAATTCAAAAAACATAAAAGCTGGTAGCATAATTATTTCATTTTTAGTTTTATATTGGAGATGCCAAAAAATGTCCTGTAATCTCAAAAAATTGTGATTGATTGCAATTGATTATTGTGTTTTGAAGTTAAAAAAACAAGCTTTAACCCCTTGGGGACGGTTGATTCAGAAGGGCATTCGTACAAAATCAGAATCAAGTTGTAATTAAATAAAAAACGGTAACTTAAATGTAGTCGTTGCTAATTTGACAGACTTACTTTAATTATTGTTAGTTTAATCATATATATAATCAATGTTAATTCAAAGTATAACTAACTAGTCTTATTTTGAACAAAGTATTGGTGGATTAAATAAATCAAACAATTATAACTCCGCCCTCAAATAAACTGCTAAAGAAATACTTTGATTACCAGTTTTATATTTTTACCCTGATTGATACAGTTTTATGCTGTCACGTATTTGTGACAGTCGAAGCAAAAGGGTTAAAGGAAAGGAAGGGTAACGTTTTGTTTCAGTTTTAGCGTAGAAGCTGCGACATATGTGCGCTTTTGCCGCTATGAAAGTGTTAACCCTTTCGCGCCGACTGTCACAAATACGTGACAGCATAAGACCGTATCAATCAGGGTAAAAATATAAAACTGGTAATCAAAGTATTTCTTCAGCAGTTTATTTGTGGGCGGAGTTATAATTGTTTGATTTATTTAATTCACCATTACTTTGTTCAAAATANACTTTGCTGCTATTGTTTATTTTATTTTCTTTAAAATAAGGAACAGAAATTTAAAAAGACTTGATTCGTCTTAATATATGTCAACAACTTTTAAATTTTTTTTATTTATTACGGTGTAGATTTTTAACTTATTCAGTGTTTATTTTAATGAGACATACACATTTGAAATAAAAAAAATCTGACTTTCTCAAAAAGAGGGCAATTCAAATGTCACTCGCCAAACGAGATGAGTTTGTCTTCTTTAAACATTGTTGATATTTTTTTTTGTTTTTTTTTCTCCACAGTTTTGAAATTTATTCCAGTATTTGAAAATTTTAATAATTATTTTTTTTCAGTGTGTGTAAACTAAGGCGGAAATTTTCGAAACTTTAAATTTTATAACAGCTGTATGTCGCGCTTAAAAACCTGACCATTGCATTTCATATTTTCGTTCAACCCATTATGACCTCTTGAGAAGTCAACTTATCAGATCTCAAATTCAAAAAACATAAAAGCTGGTAGCATACTTATTTCATTTTTAGTTTTATATTGGAGATGCCAAAAAAGGTCCTGTAATCTCAAAAAATTGTGATTGATTGCAATTGATTATTGTTTTTTGAAGTTAAGAAAACAAGCTTTAACCCCTTGGGGACGGGTCATTCAGAAAAGCATTCGTACAAAATCAGAATCAAGTTGTAATTAAATGAAAAACGGTAACTTAAATGTAGTCGTTGCCAATTTGACTGACTTACTTCGCCTGTACTTTGATAATTGTTTGTTTAATCATATATATAATCAATGTTAATTTAAAATTTAACTAAATAGTTTTATTTTGAACGAAGTAATGGTGAATTAAATAAATCAAACTATTGTAACTCCGTCCGCAAATAAACTGCTAAAGAAACACTTTGATTACCAGTTTTATCTTTTTACCCTGATTGATACGTTTTTATGCAGGCACGTATTAAGCGGGTTAAAGGAACTTGCGTTTTGTGCCAGTTTTACCGCAGAAGATGCGACACAGGTGCATACCTGCCACTTCTTCCGGATTTTCCGGAAGATTTTGTTTTCATATTTAAAGTGGTAGTAATTATATACTATTTTTTCTTTTATAATCTTAATTTTTAAATGATATTGTTCACCACTATTCTTACAAAAATTAAGCACAGATATTAATATGCGTTACTATCATGGTTATTAACTTAAGTTTTTTCAAATACAACGTATTTGTTTGCTTAAAATAGAAGTTTTAATACCACTGGGAAAAATGATAATGGAAGGGATTAAAAGTTGGCAGGTATGCAGGTGCGCTTTTGCCGCTATTAAGGCTCCTATACTATCAGAGCTGACCTATCAAGCAATATTGGAGCAAAAAAGTTCACAAGTTAACGTTATGTTACTACAGAGATGCCAACTGCTCTGGACACTCCAAAATAATTTAGAAAACGGTAAATAACTACAAAGTAAATTTTGCAAATAGTTGCCAACATTTACTTGCTTTTTAAAATGTAACTCATGTAATACGTACTATAAAGTGGTGAATTGTATAAGCCTACGCATTGTTTAGAAATAGTGGTGGATTAAAATCTACTAAATCGAACTTATTAAACCAAGAATTACAATTAATAAACTACCACTTGAAAATATTTATTCGCTGTGCCTATGTTAGCTTTTTGCTCCAACAATAAATGATAAGTCGGCCTGTCTAATTTAGGGGCTCTAGCCGCTATGAAAGTGTTAAATAACGGGCTCGTGAGAAGTAGAGGGCGGAATTCTTTTTGTTCTTATGTTTTGAAACACTTGTGTGTATATAATACTGCCAATTGCAGCACATTTTGCAACAATAATAATAATAGAGTGGTAGACAGTTTTAGTGGTAGACACTAGAATTTTTTTGACTTTTCTACATATTTCCCTATGGAAAAGATTCACCACGAAATGACTAGCTTATTTGAAGTCAAAATCTGATACTGGCTTTTACTAGGGTTCCATTTTTTTCTGAAAAAATAAGAAACTGGTAGTAAAAACACTTCATTTTTACCTTTCCTTCATTAAAATTAAATGCATCGATCTAACCACTGTCTGTTAATAAGTAAAGAATATAAAAATACTGCCCCTGCTTTACCGAGATGCCAATTTGCTCCACTTTGCAAAAAAAAAAATTTAATAACTCAAGTGATAACGAAATTTAACTTATTTATAGTTCAAAAAATTGTATAATTTTTTATTTTATGTAATTTTTAAATCACAACCTAAGCAAAAAAGTGGATTAAACGTTTCATATGGGTTTAGGGAATGGGTAGAGTTCTGGTCATTTCTTCAACTCTCTTCCATCAGAAATGGTTTTACTCTTGTTCCCATAGCAGCAAATAACGTGACATTTATTCGGGAGAAGTTCTCGTGCTTGCTGAACAGCAGTTTGCTGCGGTATAGTACTCTTCCCGTTTAGGTTAAACATAAACATTAAAAAATGTAAAAGAGATTAAAATGCTGGGTTTACCGTCTTCTTCCCCCCCATGTCTTGTAATTTTTTTGATATGATGTATTATTTATTTATTTTCTCCTAAATATCTCTTTTAGAAAGTGCATTGCCTACTGTAAAAGTTATTTTTTGCTTTAATGATACTTTGATTATAATTTGGTAAATTTTGTTAAAGAAATTGATCTTGGTTGTACTCTTTTAGTAGGATATGTTAAAGACCAGGGACAATGCACATTTTTTAAATAGCTCAAAGTTTTAGATTTAATAGTCATTTAATAAGCGAAAGAAAATATTGTTTCTTTGTAAGTCTGCTAACTTTTACTCTTTCTGATTTCAGAATTTTGTTAATATTTACACTATGGAGCTGGTAAACTTTCTATATGAGATATCCTATGAAAAGAATAACTTCCTATATGAATTATTTATCTTTGAAAATAACTTTAAATAAGATTTACGGAAGAAAAAAATGGTGCATAAAAGCATAAATTTGTTTTCTCTAGAAGAAAATTTCTCACAAAGCATGGGAAAATGATAGCTGAGTTCCTATTTTCCATATATATGCACGTTATTTTAATTAATGTAATGTAGAGTTTTTATTTTTGAAAATCACAATATTGATATATGATTTTATCATTTATTGATAACTTAAAAACAAAAAAGATTTTAAATTTTGAATTTAAGTACCACTATTATTTTTAAATTGTTTATTATATATATTTTTATAATTCTTAATTTTTACTGTCTGCATAAATTGCAACTACTTAAACAAATCAATACATAGATAGATGAAAATTGAAATAGAAAATTTGCAAATTTTTACATTTATATGTATCATACTTTTTAGTTACTTTGTATTAATTTAGATCAAATTAAGATGCCAATTTGAGCCACTTAGCAAAAACGAATTTCTAGTTATAACGAAATTTAAGTTATTTATAGTTCAGTAATTGTTTACATTTTTATTTTAACCAATTTTTCTACTGCTACACAACAAAAATTCAAAGTATCATATCAAATGCAACTTTATTGCAATTAACTCGTAGGGTCACACTTAATAAATAAGTGTATTATCTTTATTCTATAAGTTATACTATTTTATTGGCCACTAATTTATTAACATTTTCCAAGAAAGCGGGTCATTGACGAACCTCTAAATAGATGTGACAACAAAGCTCGTTACTGCTTAATTAATTTATATTTATTATGTTTGTAGTTAACCTTTTGCTTACCGTATACCATGTTGGACCATCACATGTGGTCCACATGTCGTACCAGTCGTTGGCAAAAGGTTAACAGAAAAATTGTACTTTTGATGAGAAAAAGCTGTTTAAATTTCTAAGTGTTTAGCCTAAACCACTTAATATAGTTCGAACACGATACAGCGTGGAAATTTTGTCCGTAACAATAATCTTTTATCTAGGTAGCAATACTTAGGTTTCTCCCCACTGGCTGCTTCACCCTCGTTTCTTTAAAACCCTTATATGTGATTTTTTATTACTTATTAAGAAGAGAATATAGTCTAGCTGTCGCAAGAACTTCTCCAGACAACTGACTCGTTTGCTAGTGGTTCCTGTAATTATGTCAATATGCCACTTTAAGCAGGAAAGTGGATTAAACGTTTCATAACGGTCTAGGGAAGGGGTGGAGATCTGGTAATTTCACCAACTCTCCCCCATCAAAAATGGTTTTACTCTTGTTCCTATAACAGCAAATAACCTCAGACATTTATTCGGGGGATGTTCTCGTGGTTGCTGAACAGCATTTTGCTGCTCTATAGTACATTTTTTCGTTTAGGTTAAACATAAACATTAAAAAGTGATTAAATACTGGGTTTCAACCCTTACAAAATCAAACCCTTACATGAGATATTTTTTATCACGTATTAAGAAGAGAGTATAGTGCAGTTGTCGCAAGAACTTCTCCAGACAACTGACTCGTTTGCTAGTGGGTACTGTAATTATGACAATATGCCACTTTAAGCAGAAAAGTGGATTAAACGTTTCATAACGGTCTAGGGAAGGAGTGGAGATCTGGTAATTTCACCAACTCTCCCCCATCAAAAATGGTTTTACTATTGTTCCCATAGCAGCAAATAACCTCAGACATTTATTCGGGGGATGTTCTCGTGGTTGCTGAACAGCATTTTGCTGCTCTATAGTACATTTCTCGTTTAGGTTAAACATAAACATTTTAAAAAGTGATTAAAATACTGGGTTTACAGTCTTCTTTTTTCACCCAATGTTTTGTAATTTTTTTTGAACCGATGTATTATTTTTTATTTTTTCCTAATATCACTTTTAGGAAGCCTACAAGATATGTTATCTTTTGCTTTAATAATACTTTAATTATAATTTGGTAAATTTTGTTATAGAAATTGATCTTGGTTGTACTCTTTTAGTAAGATATGTTAAAGACCAGGGATAATGCACATTTTTTTAATGACTCAAAGTTTTAGATTTAATAGTCATTTAATAAGTGAAAGAAAATATTCTTTCTGGGTAAGTCTGCAAACTATTACTCTTTCTGATTTCAGAATTTTGCTAATATTTATACGATAGAAACTGGTAAATTTTCTATACGAGACATATCCCATGAAAGAATAGCTTTTTATATGAATTCTTTACCTGGGAAAATTACTTTAAATAAGATTTGCTGACAAAAAATCGTACACAAAAGCATAAAATTTGTTTTCACTTGAAGAAATTTTCCCACAAACCATGGGAAGTTGATAGTTCTGTTCCTATTTTTCCAAATAAATGCACGTTATTTTAATTTATGCAACGCAGATTTTGTTCTTTTTTTGAAAATCAAAATATTGCTGGAGAAGATTTGATTTTACCATTTATTGACATTCAGAAAAAAATGATTTTACATTTTGAAATATAGACCACTATTATTTTTAAACTATTTATTATATAGATTTACGAAATTCCAATTCATCGTTCTAATGTGAAAGTCCTCAATATAATTAAACAAGTCGACTGAAAGATCGATTTAAATTTTAATAGAAAAGTTGTCAAAGTTTTACTATTTATACACTTATCGTACTTTTTAGTTATTTTGTGTTAACTGGGATCAAATTATGAAGTAACTAAATACTTTATTCAGCATTTTAATAATTGATTAAAATAGCATGCAGCATAACATAATTGTGTCTTTTCTGCGTTAACCTCTTTGAGACGGGCAGGTCATATATGCATTCTCAGGGTGTCGATAATCAGGGTAAAGAAAGATAAAACTGGTAGCCAAACTATTTGTATAGCAGTTTATTTGTAGGTGGGGAAATAATAGTTTGCTTTATTTAATTCACTACTACTTAGTTCGAATTAAAAATTGTTTAGTTACACTTTTATTACACTAGGATTGGATGTGTTAGATTTAAAGTGAAAGCAAAAATAAGTCTGTCAAATTAGCTATGCCCAAATTTAAACTACCGCTTTTTATTTTTTACCATCCTGATTCTGATTCCGTTCGACTACATTTATGACTCACCCGTCCCGAAAAGGTTAACGATAAAGTTTTACAAACACGGCTATTGTTTGAAGAATTATTGTTTTCCAAACAATAATTCTTCAAATTTACCCTGATATGTAGTTATTTGGATCTGAGAGAAAATTCATCATTGATGCGTATTTTCAAAATCAATATTTATAAATTTTTGAATATGGAAATAAATTAACTTTTCTTCTCTGATTTTATACTTCAGTACGAATGTAATTCCGTACTGAAGTACTACACTGAAGTACACAGTACTCCGTACTGTAATTCTAACAGATTTAAGTTAGAATAAGTGTAAGTAGTTTTTTTTTGTAAGTAACTCATAATATTGCAGTAGATCACATCATTAAAAAATTTTCGCAACTGAATGTCGATATCTAACAAATAAAACAATTATTTTAAAGACACAGGTGATGAAAGCGAGACGCTTAGACCCTTTTATCTACCATCATGAAATCAAATCACATAGTATATACATTTACTGCAACTTTTAACAAAAAACGGTTATTATTGCTAATTTACACGTAGCAGAATTAAAAATTAAATGTACCGCCGCAAATGAAGTAGAAATTAAATATAGTTAAATATTTTGTGTTTAATATATCAAATTACAAAATACGGTATTGAGGAATGAAAAATTCTAAATGTTATCTAATTTTTCTTCATTGTTCATTAATATTATTAATTTTTTTCTCATTGTTCAGTAATATTATAATTTTTTTTCCTAATTGTTCATTAATATTATAAATTTTTTCTAATTGTTCATTAACATTATAAATTTTTTTCTCATCGTTCATTAATATTATAAATTTTTTTTCTAATTGTTCATTAATAATTTTCTTTATTTTTTCTCATTGTTTATAAATCTTGTTATTTATTTTTTTCTCATTGTTCATTACATATAGTAATGCTTAACCCCCCTAAACAGGCCAAACTGTGCACACTCGAGATAATTCGAGCGGCGTTGTATTCTATGCTGTTATAATTTTTCACACTCGAATATAATCGAGAATTGAAAATAATAATGTGAAAGCTAAGAAAAAAAACCGTTTTATTGATATTTATCGATTTGGGTTTCTGGATTTAATAATAATACCGGTGTCATCTGCGTAATAGGCTGTTATGCTGTTATAATCGGCTTTGTTTATAGAAAAATCATAAGTGTATAATATGTATAAAATCGGTCCCAGAATGCTGCCCTGAGGTACTCCGGCTGTGATGTTTCTCTTTGTAGATTTTTTGTTTTTGATGGTGACTTGAAATGTTCTATTAGAAAGATAACAGGATAGGAGTTTGATTATGCCGGGTGGAAAATTTAGCTGTATGAGTTTATATATTGCGCCAGTGTGCCATACTTTATTAAATGCTTTGGATATGTCATCAAGAAGGCTATTGTTTCTTTATTTATGATTGCTCTGCCAGTATAGTCTATTATTCGGAGTAACTGCTTGGTGGCATCTAGTTTTTGTCGGAATCCATACTGTTCGTCAGGGAGGGCTGTAAGTAGTGGTTTTAATCTGTTGTAGATGATTTTTTCGTACATTTTTCCAAGTATGTTAAGTAGACTGATTGAGCGATAACTCTCAGGGCAGCTTGGGTTTTTGTTTTTCTTGAGAAATAGTATGACTGATGCGTTTTTCCAGATTTGTGGGTAGTAATTATGAGCAAGACAGGTATTAAAAATATGCGTGATTTTGCAGATGTAGTTGTTTGGTAATAGTTTTATCATTTTATTCTTTATCCCGTCCTCACCTGGAGCTTTATTGCTTTTCAGTTTTTGTATGATGCAGCTAACTTCTTGATTATTGGTTGAACTTATTGTTTCTGGGATGAGGTGTTCAGTTTGAAAATTATTAACTTCTTCTGTGATGATTTTGGTTAGAGTTGATAATTGAAAATTGATTTTGAAGTGAGTCTGAATATTTAGATTTTTTCTGCTATTGTGTACGCTGTGCCTGATGGTCCATTTATTGGTCTGTCTATTTGAGGAGTTGTTTTCAGTTTCTTGGCCATTTTCCATATAGAGTTGTCGGTAGGGCAGAGGGATGCTGAATCATCACGGCTGAAAGTATATATATATATATCGAGAATGAAAAGAGAAATAACTGGAAACAAATAAATTTCTCTTTTAGCTTTTTACGGAAATGATAAAATGTCCATTACTACCATATTTTTTTTAACGGATACAACTTAGATTTTCGCGAAAAAATCAATTGCAACGAATTGTTTATTGTTAAAAATAGGTTTATTACTGAAATAGTTCTACTACCAGTTTCTTCTCGTTTTCAGGCCTGAGTGAGAGTCCACCAGGGAGTAACTAGAACAAATCTAAATCATGTTTACGTCCAGTTCAATAACGCTACAGTCATAATGGCTTCTTCGAAATCTTAAAGATAAGTGATACTAGATGTCTCTATAGGGTTAAAAAGAAATAAAGTGGAAGCACCAATGCATCGAAGAATAAATGTTCGTGTAAGTGACAAATAATATTTCTTGCAAGAATACTTCAGAAAACATTTTTCTCAACTGAATGTTGATATCTAACAAATAAAATAATACTTTTCATGACGCAGACGACGAAAGCGATAAGTGTAGATCCTATTATCCAACAAATCACACAATACATAAATATACTGTAATGTTTATAAACTAAAGTTGTTCCAGCTTGTTAATACAGAGCAGGAGTAGCTACTGTGTGCATCTTCGGATATAGAGTAAGAACCATATCTTCTTTCTACCAGTATTTAGTCTTTCCCGAATTTAGTAGCCCTGCCATAATAACATTCAAATTTAATTCGATGAAATTTGAGCGTGTAATGCACATCACGAGCACCAGAAAAGCTTATTTAAACAGAATTAGTTACTTTAAAAAGTGCTTACGCAATTTCATCTCTTTAAAAATCCATTATCATCTTAATCGCCTGCGATGATTAAATTTTTATTTTTTAAGGCTTAGGAACTCCTTTGTATTCTTAAATATACAAACTCAATTAAATATTCGCTTTAATGGGGAAATGTAATATTTACAAAGCATTTGTTCTTTGTAAGAATCGAGGAGAAAATAAATTATTCTACTTGCGAAACAACTCGTCCGTAATTTGTCTTCGCATTTAAAGATTTAAGTGTTTTACCTTTGTAAGCACTTTCGCTAGTTCAAATTATTCATGTGCGCCTCTTATATGATGTGGATAATTGTTGCGAGTTGTATTAAATTGTTGGATGAAGAGATTTTCTTGTTTGAAAATAATTGTTTATTCAAAACAAACTTAATGCTTCATCATTACCATTAAATTGAAGATGGATTGCATTTTATGTCAAGGTTGTGACATGAATTATTCAGAAGCAGTAAAATTAGGGTTGCTATGAGTTTGAGGTTATTTTGAAGTTTTAGCAACGTTGAGAAAAGCATAGATGTTTTTTAGGTTATTCGTACAGATAAATTCCATCCTAAACTATGCATGTATGTGTGCAAAAAATTGGAAGAATGTTTCTGTAATGCTAATGCAATGCAATTTTTAAGAAGAGAGAATTTTAACAATTTCTTTAAGAAGACAAGAAATCTTTGCTACCACTAACTGAATTTTCAGCAGCTCGTAGCAAACTTGCACAGGAAATTTCTTGAGAAAAATAACACTTTCTCCTTCATTCGTTCATTGTAGTGGAACTAGGCGCCTGAATTAGACTAAGAAACATATATATATATATAT
>NC_092212.1:78635382-78647759 GCF_043381705.1 Parasteatoda tepidariorum
TTTTTCAGAGTACCTATCCATGAATGGATATCTGCTCTTTCATCTAAATTGAAGAATATGTGGTGGAAGGGAAGGGAGGTGCTGCGTTAACATTAAGTTAAATCTCAGAATGAACAATAATTGATAAAATCAAGTCTGGGTCATACATAAAAATAAATCGCAAGTTGATTCATAATAAAGGGAACAAATTGAAGATAAAGAAAAAATATTTAAACTATTTACAAAAGGGGAAGACTCCCTGTGCACTCCCTCGCCTCCTCCCGGTAGCCGGGCTTCATTGGTGCAGAGTGCACAGTTTGTCTAGGACAGTGGGGATAGTCATGATTATCCGAAATGCTTAGAGAGAACACAGTCGCTTAAGAAAAAAGCGGTTATCGGGCTGAAATTTTTATTGTTATCTATAAAATCAATGTCTAACAACTTATTGAATTTGCATGTTGAACAATTTTTGGCACCTTTAAAAAAGGATGCATTGAGTTTAAAAAGGCACTCGTCTATTTTGTCGATTTTGAGGTCATTATAGAGGGTGTTATTTCTGACAAACCAGGGAGCCCCAGAGATTCGTCTTAGGGTTTTGTGTTCGAAGACTCTGAGTCTCTTTCTTTGTGCATTTGTAAGCCTCCTCCTTGCCGGGGATGCATAGCTTAGGATTGGTCTTATGCACATTAGATAAATGTGCCTTTTCGTGTTTAAAGCCATTTTGCTATTTAAAATGGGGTTCAAAGCTTGATAAGCAGCTTCAGCTTTTTTAAGTATATTGGAGACGTGATATTTCCAATGTAGGGTGCAGTTTATAATGATACCCAAATAATTTGCTTTAGGAAGAATTTCTATAAATGGCGTTTCATACAAAAGTTTGGTATGGTAAATAAGTTTAAGTGAATAAAATGAAGAACCTGGCTCTTTGCCCGCGTACCAGTGATGGCAGGGAGGAATCCTCCACCCCTTCGAAATTTCAGAATTTACCATGGATTGATGTTCTAGGAAGGTAAGAGTTGAAGAGGAAGGATTAGCGTGGTAACAGCCCTCCTTGGCAAGCCCATACGTCTGCTCATTGCCGTCCGTATATGTCAACATGAGATGAGATCCACTGAAAATTAACATCGTGGAATTTTGAAATGTGCTTGAGAATAATAGAAATACTAGTTTGATCTCCAATTGCGAACACATCCTGGACTGTTTGAGACTTTCCAGAGAGGACATATACTTATCCCCCATTCTGGTCCTCGATTTTCTTAGGGTCAACGGTCTGATGGACCTTGTCTGACTTCGTCAGGTGTTGGAGGATAAGTCACAAGAACAAAAATAACGAATGAATAAAAAATAATACATTAACCTCTTCGAGACGGGGGAGTCATATATGCATTCTCAGGGTGTCGATAATCAGGGCAAAGAAAGATAAAACTGGTTGCCAAACTACTATTTGTATAGCAGTTTATTTGTGGCTGGGGTAATAATAATTTGCTTTATTTAATTCACCACTGCTTAGTTGGAATTAAAAATCGTGTAGTTGCACTTTTATTACACTAGGATTGGATGTGTTAGATTTTAAGTGAAAGAAAGAAAGACTGTCAAATTAGCTGTGACCAAACGTAAGCTACTGCTTTTTATTTTTTACTATCCTGATTCTGACTCCGCAAGACTACATTTATGACTCGCCCGTTCCGGCATAACATAGTTACCACTAGAATAAAGTTTTACAAAAGTTTTTGCAACCCTGCTAGCAGATGGGCGGGGTAATAATAGTTTGATTTTTCTTAATTCACAACTGCTTAGTTCAAATGAAAAATTATCTAGTTGCACTTTCAGAAATATTATTTAAATATTAAGTGTACTAATATTAAGTGTATTAAATATTAAGTGTTTCTTTTACTGTAACGCAATAAGTTCTTTTTTAAAAATATTTTACCCTCTACTCAATAGTACTGTTCTAGCCTAAACAGAAACAGCGTATAATAACGCAAGAAAAAAAAGATGAGCCAGAGCATAACTAAGCTGTACATTTAATTTCTACATTAAGAGTAAATATTCTACCACATCTTTTCTTAAAAACAGCTTTTGCATTCGTGTATAATGGTACGCGTTTATTAAGCGGATTGAATTATCCGGTAGAAGATTAAATCGAATATCAATGGATTCCATTCTTTTACAGTACCACCAATCTTAAGATTGGCTCTTAATATTAAGTTCTTATGAAGCATGTTAAGTGATAACACTGAACTGAACTGAACTAATAATTAATTTTTATAATATTTTAAAATAAGTGGTGAAAGTGCAATATGTAAATTTTTTAAACCTTAATTTTAAAAGGACAAAATCAGAATTATTTCGTTTATATTGTTGTATATTAATATTTCATTACATATTATTTATAATACTTTATAATTTTCTTAATTATATACAAATAACCAAGATATCGCGATATCGTAATTTTTTTTTTATTTTCACATTGTCAAGAAAAATCTAACATCAACACTAAAGATTTGTACAATTTTAAGGACATAAAAAGAATTTGGAATCAATGCACTTCGGTTTATAAACATTTTAATCACGTAAACTATTCGTCATTATTATGAAAATTTTTAAATATAGTTATTAATTAGAAAATAGTTAAAAAGAAAAATATTTGTCTTTAATAAATTTTCTTTCAATTTTTTTAGGATTTTACGAACCTTGTTCTTCACAAATTGCTGTTAACTTAAATCTGCATTTATACGAAGGAACCAAGCAATATAAAAACCTTTTATTATTAAAAGCGAAGATAAAAAGAAAAGAGAAAATAAAAAATTAAGACTTTTACTTTATTTTATTACTTTTCTGAGGTGTGAGGGGGCGTGAATGCCATGCATTTTTAATTCCAAAAAAGAATATTCTAGTTCATTAAAAACGCAATTAACTTTGAAAAAATTGAAATCTTGTGTTTCCTAGGTTATTAATGATATTAATGATCGAAGGTCATTAAATTTTCTTTAATTGGACTTGCGTAAAAATTAATAATATAAAAACATGCTTCGTTTAAGGCCTCATTATGGTTCATTAATATTAATTTTGTCAGTTTAGGTAGAAAAAAAAGTAAATAAAGGTTTAAAGGAAAAAATTCGCTTTGGTACTGAATTGTATTAAAGACTAGAAAGTAGACTTGTTTATTTACTTTTTATTTTTAATGTATGCTATGAAAAAAAAGTATTGCCTCATTGTTTTATTTATCCAAAACCTTTAATACTGTTTTGCAAATGACACAATGACTTAGCTTAAATATGCAATGTTTCTTTTGTTCTTTAATGAGAAAACTTTCCCTTTCGTTTTCTTTAATTAATGGCATATAAAAGTTTCTTTGTTTAGCTGTTGCACATATTAAATGAATAAGAGTTTTATTTTATGAATCCGATGTGCCTAAACGTTCGCCTAAAATATGAAATCTAGATTCGAGTACAGAATAATAATATTGAAAGGCTTCTTAAAATGACTTTAGAAAGAATTCGAAATTTTCCAAATTATTAAAAATTAGAATTTAAAATAAAATCAAACATCGACATTTTTAAATATCAGAATTTTTTAAATCGTTTATTGAAAATCTTTCTCCAGAAATTTATTTCATTTCCTTGTCCAACAAAGGATAAGAGTATAATCTGTGCTATGTAGATAAAAGCTTAAAAATTGCGTGAATAAAGCTCAAAGAAAGTCATGGAAAGTATTTTGTGTTCTTCTATACTATGTCCATTTATGTACTTTTATTTCTACTTTATTCATACTGTTTTTTTCTGATTTTCTAAGGAACAAATTCCGTATTTCATTCTACTAGTCAAGAAGAGAGATTTACCATAACGGCGTATTGTTATTGATTAATTCACGGCGTCTGTGTGGGTAACTTTATTTTACTAATCTCTATTGTTCTCTTGTTAAACTCAACTCTCTAATATTCTCTTATTTTTACTCTATCCATATTTAGTGATCATTTCTTTAACAATAGATTTATACCCTAACAAACAGTAAGAAAGGACGAGCAGACAATAAGGATTATTTTATAAGGACAGTAGCACTGTTCTATTTCGTTTCAATATCCTCTGTTCGTCGGATAAGGTCCGGTACCCTTTCCTTTGATTTGTGTCGACGCTTGGCCAACGAAAGCTGCAGTGCAGCAGAGGAAGAAGATAAATTCGTCCAAGGGCTGAACAAAGGTTTTACGGGCCCAGAGCAAAATTTATTGCGGGCATCTTCCAGAAGCACAAAAAGACTTAATTTCATTTTTGTAGAATTTTTAAAATCTTTTTTAACAAAATTATGATTTCTATATAGATATAAAGAAATTCTCTGCGTTTTATATTAAAAAAAAACTTTAACAAACACAATATTTTTTAAAGAAATTTTGGTCTAACCCTCCGCAAGTTAGGGTCATCTCCCCTTCCCTTTGACTTCGGTATATGGAAATTATATGCATATTTTTCTTTAATTCTCAAATAAATAGAAATATCTGCTACTTTTTCTCCGAAATTTTAACATTTCCAGTAGAATTAACATGTGTACCTGGTTTTACTCCACTAGTGAGATAAAACCGAGTGGTTTAACTTTTTCTAGAAATAAATCATTAATAAAAACGTAGTACATCTATGACTTTTCAAGAAAGATGTATCGTACAAAACCAAACAATGGATATCTAAAGCAACTAAACAATGTACAAAACTAAACAATGTACAGTTTCTACGTCGAACAGTTTAGATCCAACAGGCCTTCGAATCTTTGCCACCCGGTATTACCCCACTTTCCCCTACTTATAGTAACAATGCATCGTGCTCACAAAGATGTATCGTACTAAACTAAACATTGGATATCTAAAACAATGTACAAAACTAAACAATATACAGTTTCTATGTCGAACAGTTTAGATTCTTCAGGCCTTCGAATCTTAGCTACCCGGTATTACCCCACCTTCCCCTACTTATAGTAACAAAGCCACCCGGTATTAACCCCATTTTCCCCTACTTATAGTAACAAAGCCACCCGGTATTAACCCCATTTTCCCCTACTTATAGTAACAATGCATCGTGCTCACAAAGATGTGTCGTACAAAACTAAACATTGGATATCTAAAACAACTAAGCAATGTACAAAACTAAACAATGTACAAAAATAAACAATGTACAAAACTAAACAATATACAGTTTCTATGTTGAACTGTTTAGATCCTTCAGGCCTTCTAATCTTAGCTACCCGGTATTAACCCCACCTTCCCCTATTTACAGTAACAATGTATCGTACGCACAAAGATGTATCGTCCAAAACAAAACGTTGGATATCTAAAACAACTAAACAATGTACAAAACTAAACAATGTACAGTTTCTATGTCGAACAGTTTAGCTCCAAGAGGCCTTCGAACCTCCTCCTACTTATAGTAACAATTAGAATTAACTAAACTTTTATGAAGGTACTTATCTTTGTCATGAGATAATTAAATAACTAGCTTTAAATATTTAATTTTCAAAAAAAAAAAAAACTAAATTCATAAAATTTGACGTTTCTTTAATAGTTAAAAATATGTTAAGGGTGAACATAAGGGAACAACTTACGTTTTTTGCTTTTAAATTTATAGACACAACGTAGGTAGTAAAAAAAACGTAGTATTTTTTAAGAATATATCTAATTTTTAATTTTGTGTTTTGCTTGTGATGCATTGTTCGTCATTTTCATCATTTTTTAAAAGACGTTTATATGTTTATTGGAAATCTATAAAAATGTTTAATTTATTTCCCTAATTAATCAATATGCATCTATATCTCTTCATTTATTTCCTTTGTATGAATGACAGAAAAAAAAATCTATCGACTCTTCAAATATTATTGTATTTCATCCTTTATTATGAGCTACAAAGTAAGCAATATTGGTATGACACATCAATAGTTACAGTTATATTTGTACTTCAGAAAGAATGTCGTGTTTTCTATCATACATTTCAATACATTTATTTGTGTTAAAATAGATGCAAAAAATGCTTAGATAAAAGAAACCTTTTTTTAATATTGAAATTCAATTAAAAGAAAGAACAATTTCCAAAGACTGTAAAGAAGTTCTAAAGAAACAAAACAGCAAAAATAAACATACAAAAAGAAATATTAGCATGCAAGTTTGATCAAAAGTTTTATTTTTGTACAAAGCAAAAAGAAAATTGTCTAAATCCGCTCTTCATTGAAATCAGTGCATTTTTATTCAACACAAAAAAACATTTGATGAATTTTTCAACTATGAAATAAGGTCCAACAATCTTCGACTGTTATCAATATTAAATTTATAAGCGCTTAACGATATGCATGAGTATTTGTTTTGCTTATTTTTTGTATTTTTTATGCTCTGTTTTGATTCGAGTGACATTTAATAAAGATTTGCTGATATAACCATACTACCGTCTACCCTTATATAAGTTGTGCTTAAATCTAATGACACTTGGATAATCCAAGCACGTTAGTCATTGGCGTTTTACGAATCAAGCAAGGAAGGTGCGCCATCCGTTTGACAAGAGAGCACCGCAAAGATGAAAATAAGTCTTGGTTCAGAACCTCAGGTCCACTCATTAGTGAAACCATTTTTACAATTTAGACATCTGAAGAGGAAGGAAAGTTTCCGGAGATTCCTGTACCCATGGAAATGCTAAGTAACCGATCACAGGACATAAGACTCTTAAGATTTTACAAGCATATTGCACGTGCTCGGTGGATTAAGTGGAGTCATGGTTCGCACCACGACTTCTCTGGACCGGGTTCCGAAAATAGCCCATTGCGCAATTCTAGTGCGACGTAAATGAAATACCTACCTAACCCAGTTTTTCTACATTATTATTTGAATCGGATTTTACTTATCTATTATACTTATTACTGAGTATACCGACTGCTTAAATTTGACCGACTTTTTATTCATGATATTTATGGTGGGGATTTCTTGACCTTCGAGATCATTTCCAACCTCACTATCTCTATCTCTCTGTATATATATATATCAAAGATGTGTCGTACAAAACTAAACATTGGATATCTAAAACAACTAAGCAATGTACAAAACTAAACAATGTACAAAAATAAACAATGTACAAAACTAAACAATATACAGTTTCTATGTTGAACTGTTTAGATCCTTCAGGCCTTCTAATCTTAGCTACCCGGTATTAACCCCACCTTCCCCTATTTACAGTAACANTATATATATATATTTATATATAATTCTCTTACACGGTGAATCGACCAATGATTGCCGCTAAAAAGTCACGTGCCAAATCTAGCTGAGGTGGCTCAACATATAGCTCTTTTAAAAAACGGAAACTGAAATAACCAGAGATCATCAGCTGCGGCAATCTCATACTATTAAGCTAGGCAGAAGTGAGTAGTCTTTGTCGATAGATCTCTATTTTAGTATTTTGTCGAAAGCTCTTTATATGGATTTGAATGATTGTTTTGAATTCTTAGAATTTTGTGCATTTGCAATGTACCGAAGTTAGTAGCGAGCGAAGCGAACTTGGTTTGCGAAACAAACCACATAAGATTGCGTAGCAATTTTCGGGGGTTGGCGAGCGTAAAGAGCAGGGGGCGGAGATATAGTGAGCTTTTATATACCTTATTTACCTCATTTTTCCCTTTTCATTTTATTTCGTACTTTAATTAATACCGTTTCATATCTTCTGACTCATAATTATGACCATTTGGTGAGTGCCGCCATCGGTTCTGTATACTTCTGCATAGGTTCTGTATACTTCGTAAAACTGCCAAGTATCTTAGTGTTTAAGAAAATAAATATATTTTGGCTGCCTAAATTGTTATTTAGCTACCACTTTATATACAGTAAGGTGTTAATATTTTCGAGTTACCATCTCCGAGTTAGTTAAAATTTTATATTATTTAGGGCATATGTTAGATTAAATAACATTTGAAGTACTCAAAGTGCAAAGGGTCAAAACACAAACTTTATTGACATGAGAGAAAAAAAATTTCCCTCAAAACGCAGCATCTTTGTATGTTCCAACTTAAAGCAAAGTTTTTGATAATATTTAAAGTCATTGTAAAATAATAAATTAGGCAATTTTTTTTAAATTTTACGAGTACTCAAATACTTTGTAATGAAATATATCTTATTTACCTATCAAATGTGAGTAGTGGTGGTATAAATAAATTTAAATAAAATTTGTTAAAGCAGCAATGAAAAGCAAAAGCATAAATAAAGTAAGATACGTAAATACCTAATTTACGTCGCACTAGAGCTGCACAAAGGGCTATTGGTGACTGTCTGGGAAACATCCCTGAGGATGATCCGAAGACATGCCATCGCAATTTTGATCCTCCGCAGAGGGAATTTCTCCCGTGCCTTGGTAGCCCGACGATCTGCCTGCAAAGTCGAGCACTTTGCTGTAGAACAGTTAAACGATGACCGATACAGAGCACTCTCGGTCCCTACGCAGGTTGATCAAAATGGTCACCCACCCACTTTCTGACCGCAGCCAGCGATGCTTGACTTTGGTGGTCTACTGGGAACCATTCCTTTACGATCAATCTACTGCGGGACAAAAATTAAGTAAGAAAAACATTTGCAATCACAAAACTGGATATGTCAGAAGTTTTCTGTGTTACCTATGTTAAGGTTAAACATTTGTGGCCATTGGAAAAGTTATATTGAGGAAAATAAAGAATATGATACTATTGAAATACTGAAATAAAGAATAAATACTGATTATTTATACTGTTGAAAAACGGAGCTGGAAAAAAAAAACATTATTATTGTCTATTTGTTCACTTACTTTTTAAATAAATTTCATTTCATAACTTCACATTTTCAAGACAAAAATCATAAAAAAAGATTTCTATAGAGTTTATAAATATCTTGAATTACTTTGAAATAAAATTTTGCTAAAAATAATAACAACAATTCATCTATACTTTTTCGCAAAAGAATTAAAATTTTTTTTTTTAAAGTAATGCAGATTTAGCGCTGTCTCAGAAGCTTACGAAAAATATACAGGAAATTTGATTTTTCTGAAGCAGTACATTTAAGCATATATCTAATTTACTTTTCTAAATAAGTGAATAAAAATAATTTCATTTTTAAAGCCTCTTAAACATATTTTAGGAACATTTTTGACAGCTTAATTACGTTGGAATAATGAAGCCAAGTCAGATAATGAAAAATATGCGAATTAAAAATGCGAAATAAACATGAAATTGAAGTAATGCGGGAGAGGGATTAATATTTTTTTCTAACATCTTTTCATAACAAAACTAAACTTAATATTTTGTTTTTGTTTCTTGTCAGATATTAAATAATAACGAAATTGAGTTTCTATTCCGGGAAAAAGAGTAAAATTTAGATTTATTGTTATCCTTACAACTTCAATTATATTTCATAGCTAAGCTTTTTACAATGAATAGATAAATGTAAGAAATGCTCATTATAGCTTAATGGCAAACAGTATAAAAATAGTTTAAAGCACTAAATAAATAAAATGAACTGGAAATGTACTGGAGTAAGTGAATAGATAGTTTCTCCTTATAACTGCCACCTGACGTTTTGTATGAAACAATTTAACTTTAAAAGAAATCTCTATTCTTTAAGTTAATATTTTTAATTAGCTTCACTCTATAGAATAGGAAGTAGTAAGTTAGAAATAAAAGTAAGCGTAACTGTTAACGTAAGACAAACGATCTTATTAACCCCTTGGGGACGGGTGATTCAGAGAAGCATTCGTACAAAATCAGGAGCAGGACGTAATTAAATAAAAAACGGTAACTTAAATGTAGTCTTTTCTAATTCGACAGACTTACTTTGCTTTTACTTTAATTATTGTTAGTTTAATCATATATATAATCAATGTTAATTCAAAGTATAACTAAATAGTTTTATTTTGAACAAAGTAATGGTGAATTAAATAAATCAAACAATTATAACTCCGCCCACAAATAAACTGCTAAAGAATTACTTTGATTACCAGTTTTATCTTTTTACCCTGGTTGATACGGTTTTATGCTGGCACGTATTTGTGACAGTCGGTGCGAAAGGGTTAAGCAATAAAATAGTGAGCAAATTTCAGATTAAAATATCCAGCATCGAATACAGGATGTCGAAAGTATATTTATGGAATGTATTATGGTATTTTACTACTAAAGGATATTTATGGTAACCAGTGCTGAGGCCTGCTCTTATCTAGGAGGTGTTGCCTCAGCACGGATCAATTTAATAGTTCTACTCAACGAACAGAAACTGTGCATTGGGGGCTTACTAAATATGTCATTACGTTTAGACTACTAAAGCATCAAATTTCTTGCTTATGGTAACCTGAGCCGAGGCCTTCTCTCTTCTATGAGGTACTTTCTAGATTCGAGGTTTCTTGGTTTGGCGATAAATTTCGTTAAGTTTCGCTGAAACCCCATTTCTAGTAATCATGATATTCTTTGCGATCTTACCCTTCAATGATGTCATCTTTGCGTTGCAGCAACTTTTGTTTACCTTTATATATATGATGGGTTCTTGGTTTATTTGCATTTATATTTGTGTATTTGCAAACCTCCAAATACGAGAGGGAACCCCTATTGTAAACTATTACCTATATAGGTCCTACCTAATGAAACAGAAATCTTTTCCTTAAAAAAAATGGATTGGCTCCTCGTAAGATTCTTTAATGCCAGATTCGTTTTCGAAGTTTTTATCTTAATAATTAGTTACATCAAAAAACCTTGGAAATTATCGAATTCGTAATAATAGTCCCGAAAAGTTTCGTGACTCTCATTATAATTTAAAGTAGCAGTTGCTGATGTGTTGTTGCCTGATTAAAATATTCAATTGAAATTTGGTATTCCGGAAAAGGTTAAACATAGAATTCTCATGGGCGACTAAACTTGCAACATGTGATGACAAATAAAATTCAAAATCTTATAAAAAGAGATAAAATTTAGCAACTTTTACTAGCAAAACCTTTTCAGTTTACCATTGATTCTAGGCACGTAGAATATTTTTGTTTTTAATAAAAAAAATTTGAAATGTAACTCATAATGGTAGTTATGTGTGATAAATAAAAACAGCGAAAAAAATTACTGCAGTAATTTATTATCCCTGTTACTGATTGATCTATCATCGTTAATAAATAATACAGACAGTATAATTGCAGAGATAATATACATAAAAATGAATTGAGTTTCTACCACTTTTAACAATTTTATCGCCTGTGGCATCTCCGTAAACAAGATGGAATAGAATAAGGAATGTTCGAAATTTGAATTAAAATTTTAAGCTACGCTCAAGTTTGATAGAATTAAATTTAAGTTAAAAGAGAAATTCTGACGAAGCCATTAATGGTACGCTACCTCTGGTCACAGAGCCAACAAAAAAAAGGGAAGAGCTTATTCTAGAAGAATTAACCTACAAATTAGAAGGCAAATCGCTATCAGAAAAAATTGACAACTCTCCAGAGAGACCTTGTCCTATAAAAATTTACAATTAGAAAATTTAAAGAAACAAGAACCAAAAATGACCACGAGGGAACAGCAATAAATGAAAAAAAAGAGAAACAAATTCACGCCAACAGTCTGGGAATTTGGGAAAAAACAAAGCAATAAAACAAAATGTTGTGAATTCTCCCAACATAAGTGGTGAGAAGTTGAAAAGTTCACAGGCTGAAATCGTAACCTAAAGGAAAAAAAAACTATACGAACCAAAAGAAAGAAATGCGCGAAAAATACCAAATACATTCAAATACACGAGGAACTAAAATTCTTCAAGATTCTTTTTCTTGGAGAAGCATATTTAATACATAAAGAAGAAGAAAAAAATAAAAAATTTACATTTGGAAATTAAAATTTGAAATTAATGGGAAGTAGAGGAAATTAATTAAAGAAATTTAATAATAACCGAATATTTGTAATGTAGTGGAAAATTATGTCTTAACTTAAAATATTTCAAAAACTATTTTAATGCCGATAATGAAAACTTTAACTACCAATTTAAAATAAAAAAAAACTTTATTAATATTATTTCCGTCCGTCATAGATTGCTATTTTTTTCACTAATTTAATTAAAATATTGCCGACTTATGTCGGTAGGAAATTATACAGGGACTATATATAAATGCTCCGCTTTCTGGAATAATTTTAATAAAGACGTAGCAATTTATATAGTAAAATTCGTTAGAGAAGAGTAGTTACGCTCACTTTTTAAAAGAGGGAAAGATATTTCGATGCCTAGTCCTAGTGTTCTGATTTTATTGGGCACCTGGGCCGCGAAGCGGCCCCTATCCCATTCATCTGGAATTTTATAACAGTTTTGGTTGAGCAATGATGTGAGCAGGCAATGGAGTTGCTTTTATGAATGTTTCAAGCTCTTTGCTTGAATAACTAAACCATCACTGAGACTTCAT
>NC_092212.1:78648390-78659130 GCF_043381705.1 Parasteatoda tepidariorum
TGGTCGATAATATGTATAATATCGGTCCCAGAATGCTGCCCTGTGGTACTCCGGCTGTGAGCTATTTCGATGCATTAACGTTGCATTTTATATGATGCTTATAATTTTTGATATTTAGTGGTGAGCAAAATACTTAAAAGGAAAAATACTAAACTAAAAGTAACTTAAATTTTGCTACCACTGGAAAATACTATTTTACAAAGCGGAGCAAGTTGGCATCTCTGAATTATATACCGAAGAAATCAATTCTCGAGCCAGAAGCCCAATTTTAACGCCTTGAATGCCACTCTAATTTTCATGGTTTGCCTGTCTGGCCAAACGGTAAATAACTACAAACTAAATTTGACAGATTTTGCTAGTTTTTAAAAAGGTTTATCGCAACATTATTCTGGTCTGGTCTAGCTGGGCTCCTGAGGCCAATAATGGCCCTTTTCCCATTCACCCTGTAATGAGAACATAAGCAGAGATGCCAACTGCTCCGGACACGCCAAAATAATTTTTAAAAAAACGGTAAATAACTACAAAGTAAATTTTGCAAATATTTGACTGTTTTTGCTTGCTTTTAAAAAGGCGTAGCATGACGTAAGTACTTTATTTGTAAAAACTTGGGCACCTGGACCGAGCAGCGGCCCGATCCCATACATCTAGAAATTTACATAAGTTTAAAGTGATAACATTTTGAATTTAGCAGTCGCAGGGATGCCAACTGCTCCGCTTTCTGGAATAGTTTTAATAAATTGGTAGCAAATTATATAGTAAAATTCTTTACAGAAGGATAGTTACGCCCGATTTTTAATAAAGTAACCAGTATATTGTTGCTCTAACGTTGCATTTTATATGATATTTATAATTTTTGATATTTAGTGGTGAAAAATTCACCTAAAAGAAAAAATACTAAAACTGAAAGTAACTTGAATTTCGCTACCACTAGAAAATAGTATTTTACAAAGCGGAGCAAGTTGGCATCGCTGCAGTCGATGTGGTTCTGACGCAAATACTACAAAGTGGTGAATTATATAAGCTTACGAATTGTTTAGAAATAGTGGTGGATAAAAAAATCCACTAAATTGAATTTATTAAATCAAGAATCACAATTAATAAACTACGACTTGGAAATATTTATTCGCTGCCCGGAGCAAGTTAGCATCTCTGTGTATATAAATAAAACTATTTTTGTGTGTTCGATATTGCATTAATTTCTTCAAGCCATTTTAGTAATGATAATAATATAAAAAATTAAAAATTTACTAGAATGTTTTTCTAATAAACTTGGCCTCGCCGGTCACCGGTGGCGCTAAGAATAAACTCAGTACCGATCACCGGTGACCCCCATGACATTCAACGTGTTAAAGAAGGCGGTTTTTTTAAAAAAAATAATTGTTTTTTGATTCATTTTTACAGGAACAAACAGAATTGTTCGAGGCACGGTTGAATTTATTCTTATCAGCACACCAAATTGCATTTTAAGGCACAATAGAACAGCTAATGCGCTATGCAGTTTTTGCAAGAAAATTCACAATCGTTAGATTTCGAACTAATTATCTAATTATAATCTATTAATCTTAAATATTTTAATCCTTCGCGCAATTTTTACACACCATCGTAATTTCCAAGTTTAAAGCTTTTGCGCAGAAAAACGAAATGCAACATCGTCGAACTGTGTCGCGAACTCAAACGTAATGTAACATCGTCGAACTGTGTCTCAAACTCAAATGAAATGTAACATCGTCGAACTGTGTCTCGAACTCAAATGAAATGTAACGTTGTCGATTTTGTAACGTTAATGTTTTTTTAATATAGAGTGAAAGAAACAAATAATTAAATTGGCAGAATTGTTATATTATCAACCCTTCACAGAATTTTTGCAAAACATATTTTTCATACTTTTTTCATTAATTTGGATTGATGTAGGCCAAACTAAATGAGAAATATTATATTTAGCATTTTAATAATTTATTCTTAGAAAATACAGCAAATAACACTGGTGTCTTTTACTGCATTAAAGATAAAATTTTCAAGCACTATTCACTTTACAACATTATTTTTTTTTTCAAATTTGCCCTTATTTTCAGTTATTTAGATCTGAGAAAAACAGATATTCGTAACTGATTTTTTTTTAATTTACAAAATCAATAAGCGATAAATTTTTAAATATAAATGAATTTTTTTTTTGTTTTCTTCTAGTTTTTCTTATTTTTTATTTATTTATTATTTTTTTGGGATTCGATAATTTAATACAAATAAAATTTCGATAAACTAACATATATTTTTAGTAACCATTAGACTGTTTTTTATATTTAAAAAGTACAAAGTTATATTTTTGCTCGAAATTAAAACTTCCGATAAAAAAAGACACCGGCTTCCATTTGTTTCGATGTCTCCATTTGTTCCGATGAGTTAAAATTGTTTTATTTTTTTCATGTTTTTTTTCCCATTTTGAAGTTTTTCGTTAATTTTAATTCTTGTTTAATTTTAATGTTTTTGTTTCATTTCAATAGTTTTTAATGTTTTTAATTTAATTATTTTCTATTTTCTGTGAAATTTAACAAAAAATAAATTTAAAATATTCAATATCGAAGCAGATTGGTGAATGTAATCGATATTCGCTGTGAATTTAACGCCACTGTGACTTGCTGCAATTCAACTCGTTTATTCGAAAGCTTCATTAAATATTAAATTTAAGTATCAGATGTATTTTTAGCTCGACTCAGAGACCGAAACGTTTCAAAGGAATGTTTCCTAACTAATAAATAATGCTATTGTTGTTATTATATATTTATTTTTTCACCTCAACTACAAACTAGCAGTGTTTTTCCCACTTTTGCAGTTAACTTTCGTTTCCTTTCGTAATTTGTTTCGTCTCTATGGCTTTTATTTTTCTAGTTTTCGATGGATTAATTTTTGTTCTTAAACGATTTGAGTATTATTATTGTTACATTTTGCTCTTAAAAATGAAAAAAAGGAGTTTACATTAACTGATAAAGCATTTATTTACATTCAAAATAGTATTTTTTTTAAACTGTTTCATTTAGTAATAGATTTGTAAGGAATTTAGAATGAGACGTTATTTAATCACTTGTAATAATCGCAATTTATGCAAACTCATATGATATTTCTGTCTACTTGATTGTAGGTTTCATTTCAAATGCTTGATTTATTTCCTACAAGAAATAAGTTTGTTAAACTTGACACGAATCTTTTTAATCTTCTTTTAGATTAATTTATGGGTTCTATGAACTTGCAGCTTATGCATATATATATATATAATATAGTAAAATTCTTTACAGAAGGATAGTTACGCCCGCTTTTTAATAAAGTAACCAGTATATTGTTGCTCTAACGTTGCATTTTATATGATATTTATAATTTTTGATATTTAGTGGTGAAAAATTCACCTAAAAGAAAAAATACTAAAACTGAAAGTAACTTGAATTTCGCTACCACTAGAAAATAGTATTTTACAAACGGAGCAAGTTGGCATCGCTGTGTAACGCAAGCAGGCCTGAAAGCGAGACGGAAAAGAGAAAATACTGGTAGGAAAACTATTTCAATATTAGTTAACATTCGGGAGGAATTAATCTATTCTCAACAATAAACAATTTACTGTAAATCATTTTTTCTTGTCCTAGAAGCAATTCAATATAAAAATTGTCTACCTTAAAATCATTTGGTAGTTATGGATTTTCATTATTCCCGAAAAAAGATAAAAAATAAAATTTATTTGTTACCAATTTTTACTCTTTTCCGTCTTGATATATAGCGGCTTTCAGCCCTGAACGTGAGCCACAATACACAATGAATAATATAAAATTCTTTNGACTAACTCGGATAACCGAAAAACTCGGTTAAAGCGAAGAGTATAAAAAAGGAAAATAAACGAGTAGATATAAATGTAATATATTTAACAAATACAAAATTTATATGAGTACTTCACATACAATTCATATCATAATTAAAAAGCTTTCTTAAAAACATTTAACGATCATACTTTACGAGAATTAAAGAGTTTTTACATAAAAAAGTCCTTAATCGTTTTTTGTTTTACATTACTTCGGCACTTTTCTGCAGTAATGTTGCGCCATTTTTTTAGGGATAACAAGGCTGGTGTCTTGTTGTTCTATATATATTTAATGGCACTTTCGATAGCTTTTAGTCTATCTGTATGAGAAATTTTTATAAGTTGATTTTCATCGTCACTGTCTTCATCATCTTGCCAGATTTATTTTTATTATTTACGATATTAACAATCATCGGTAATCTCGTGTTGTTCGTCAACTTGTTTTCCAGAGTGTTAGGAAGTTAAATTCAGAATTTTTTGCAACCGTAGTTTTAAAAATAAAAAATGAATTATATCGAAAATATTTGATATATTGAAATATTGATAGTTTGAGATATTTGATTGATCGGCTAAAACGGAAACTCGAATAAACGGAGCCCGGATAATCGGGACTGTGTTGTATATATATATTCATACACAACATAATTATTTATATTCATCTTATTTCCATTATATTAATGTTCCATCTTAATTTCTCATTCAAGTTGTTTTCAAATTTTATTATTCACATCTGGCAAGTAAGCAAGAAGAAATAAGTAAAGTATTAAGCTTATTCCTTTAATTGGGAAAACAATATTATTCCCTCGACCAATTGTAAATACTTACGTTTCCCTTTCTGCATGTGACTTAGGAGTTCATGTTGAGACTTGTTTGCAAGTTTTTACCTAGCTTTTAAGACTAAAAGCGAAGAGCTTCGATTTTGGATTGTTCTGTTTCTAGCTCTTAGTAAAAACTTTTATTTTGCTTGAGCCCTTTTGCTTTAAACTTTAGAGAAAAACAAAGAAATTTAGGAAAATTAATAAGTTTTATTTATTGCACATAAGCTGCAAGTATATAGAACACGCACTTAAACGCACTAAATAAGAACGGCACTTTTAAACTCGCTAGTTACACTCAATTTGCCCTTTTGTTTTCATATTTTGTAATCTGGCAATCTTTCTGCGAAAACATTTTTAAATCATTCTTGAAAAATTTCCCGTCCATGTAAGTAGATCTGATTTCTCTACTCGCTTTATAGTCTATTTTTTATACTGTTTTTTCCTTTTATTTTATTTTCTGTTTTTACATGTTATTTTTACTCATTTTTACTTTTTGTGTTCTATTTTATTTGTTGCAATTTTTGTAAAAAATTTTTTTGAGCTCTACTCACACTATTGTATGAATATATTTTGCTTTGGCTTTATTTATACAATATCAGAAAGCACTCTGTTTTACGGATATATGAAAAGATTATATCTTTTTTTTCCGGTTTTTTTAAATAAAATTTAATCCCCCTTTTTTTCAAACTGTTTGTAATTTTTTTACTTATTATTTCCCCCCTTTTTTTCATATGTCGATAATTTTTCTTTGTTTTATCTTCATTTTGAACTTATGTATATATATATATATATATANAGCATAAAAAATAAATACAAAAAACACGAAGAAAATAAAGTAAAACAATAAGTTCTATTTATTGCGCATAAGCTGCAATTAAATATAACTCATAAAATAAAATCAAAATGTGGAAAAAACAAGGCGAAAATTACAGAAAAATGGAAGAAGGGGAAGAAATAATAATAAAAATAAAAATAACAAGAAACCGAAAGAAAAAAAAACAATTCAAAAAAAGGACAAAATTTTTTAAAAAAACCCAGAAAATTATTGTATCAATATAGCCAAAGCAAAATATATCAATACAATAGTGCGAGAAGCACTCAAAAAATTTTATAAAAAAATTACAACAAATAAAATAGAACACTATAAGTAAAAATATCAGGTAAAAAACAGAAAATAAAATATAAAGAAAAAGAAGAGTAAAACATGAAATGAAATCAAAAAAGCGAGTAGCGAACTCAAATGAACTTACATGTACGGGAAATTTTTTCAAAAATGATTTAAAATATTTTTGAAACAAGATTGCCAGATTGCAAAAAATGAAAACAAAAGCGAAAAATTGATATAAAAGCGTAACTAGAGAATTTTTGTTTTAAAGTGCGTTCTTACTGCATTACTGAAGTGCGTTTGATTTGTTAGGTACCAAGGATGGGCCTCAAATGGATGTGCGCAAGGTAATATTATACTGGATAATTTAAAGAAGTTGACAATCGATAATTATAGAAAATAAATATTTTTCTAAGAAAAAAAATAGTAAAGAGAAAGAAACATGAATTGCCTGTTTTGCTTATAATTTTAGCCACGGATTTGCCCGAAAGAGATTTGCACATGGAAAAATTATATAAATTAACAAAGAAATTTTTTTAGTAAATCAAACTATTGTATTGATATATTTTTCTTTGGCTGTATTAATACAATATTAGAAAGCACTCTTTTTTGTGGATATAATCGTGTGAGCTGATGAAAAGATTATTTTTTTCATTTTCCGGGTTTTTTTGAAATTCTTGTACTTTCTTTCGGATTGTTTTTTTTTCTTCCGGTTTCTTGTTATTTTTATTATTATTTTTCCCCCTTCTTTCATTGTTCTATAATTTATTCCCCACTCTAACATAGGCTTATAAATTTGATAAAAATATGAAATGAAATGAATAAAGTGAAATGAATGAAATTAAATGAATATCTTCAATATACTCTTCCGACATTTCGCTTTAAGCGTGTAAAAAACTATATTTCATTTCCTTGAAAATATATCTTGGCATCTTACTAGAGGCATTTAAAGGAAGAAATAGCATTATCAGGGCTTCTACAGATAGGCGGATAAATGCAAGCGTAAAACCCTACCCCCCACCCCATCTCCACCGAATTCTCCAAAATGATGATAAGCAGAAGTGAAATAGTTTTCCGTTCGGAATTACATTCTCGAAAAACTAAGATGGAACAATAGATTTCCTTTTTGCTTGTCTGAATTTTCTTCGTTATCGAAGCGAAATATTGTCCCCGAGAATTGCTGATAGAAATCCTGTTTGCCCTAATGCAGAGCATAACTCTTAAGTGGAGGCAATCCAATATCAATGCAGTTGAAGGGCTTGTTATGAAGCGGTAATATGGAACAGGCAACTAATTCTCGAGAATGATAAATTACTGGCAGTAAGAACTTTTCTTTTTTTAACCTTTTGTTTTCTTATGGAAACTATTTTTTTTTATTTATTTGTTGTTACACGTAGTTGTTGTAGTTAATTTAAGTCGCACTAGAGCTGCACAATGGGCTATTAGCGACGGTCTGGGAAACACCCCTGAGGATGATCCGAAGACATGCCATCACAATTTTGATCCTCTGCAGAGGGGATGGCACCCCCGCTTCGGTAGCCCGACGACCTGCAAGCGAAGTCTAGCACTTTGCGGTAGAACAGTTTAACGAGGACCCATACCGCACACCCTCGGTCCCTACGAAGACTGATCCAAGTGGTCATCCACCCGCACAATGACCGTAGCCAGTGATGCTTGACTACAGTGATCTGCTGGGAACCGTGTCTTAACGATCAGTCCACTGCGGGACTTTGTTACACGTACATATGTAGGCTTATTACAAAGACGGGTCCCGAAGTGAGCTGATCGTAAAGACACGGTTCCGAGTAGAACACCGAAGTCAAGGGCGAGGGGTGTTGCTTTGTGGCAACGGAGTTCCTGTGCAACTAAGGCACGCACCTCCGATCGAAAAAACAAATAAGGGAATTTAAAATAGCTGGGAATGTTAATCGAAAAAATGATAATGAGAAAATAGAAAATTTGGGGGAAAGTCTAAGTGGTACACCGAAGTCAAGCATCACTGGCAGCAATCAGTAAAAGGATAGTGACCACTTTGATCAGCCTACATAGGGATGGAGGGTGCGCGGTATCGGTCCTCGTTAAACTGCTCTACCATAAAGTGCTCGACTTTGCGAGCAGGTCGTCGGGCTACCAAAGCAGGGAAACCACACCTTCTGCAGAGAAGCATAATTGTGATGGAATGTCTTCGGATCATCCTCAGGGGTGTTTCCCAGACCGTCGACAATAGCCCATTGTGCAGCTCTAGTGCGACGTAAATTAACAACAACAACAACGTAACAAAAATTAAAGAATGACAAAGTAAAATACATCCGAGAATACAGTGGCATTCGAACCCTTTGCCTTAAAACCTCAAAAAAAAATTAAATAACGATAATTTATCAAAACTATTGCTTCCACTGCTTCTACTGCTCTAGGAAGCTACTTGAATAACGATAGCCAAGTTCGGCTAGCCTTCTTTTTACTTTTTACACCATCACGACATCTACCATAACTTCAAATTTCAAGCTTAATTTTATAATATAAATTTGTCATTTATTTTTTAATTGATTATTTGATGTAGTTTTTAATTATTTTTTTATTTCTACACATGCATGCTCATTACAATAACAGGTTATTAATAAGTTCTTGTCAAATTGATGAACAAACATAGCAAAATTAGAGAAGGATAACTCAAAGAAAGATCCAGGGATACAAACCCGCTACCTTCAAGCTACAGAGCATTTGGTGGATCGGTGAGTGTACTCTGTTAGGAAGATGCTCATATAACAAGAGCAGTTTTCGATGATCTTATCTTCCTCAAAATTAGTAGACGCATTTCTGTTTGTTTGTTTGTAGTTCCTTTACGTCGCACTAGAGCTGCACAATGGGCTATTGGCGACGGTGTGGGAAACATCCCTGAGGATGATCCGAAGACATGCCATCACAATTTTGATCCTCTGCAGAGGGGATGGCACCCCCGTTTCCGTAGCCCGACGACCTGCACGCGAAGTCGAGCACTTTACGGTAGAACAGTTTAACGAGGATCAGTACCGCACACCCTCGGTCCCTACGCAGACTGATCCAAGTGGTCACCCACAAGCATTTCTGTCAATTTCTGGATGATAGTCATAACCTACCTTTTTTTTTAACGGCTAAAATAAGTTTTGTCGCTATGTCCTATAATAGTTTTTAAGCTTGATCTTCTCTTAATCAAAATTTCGAATTATTCTTTGATATTTTCAGAAATTTTTTTTTTGTTGGTATACATCATACTCTAATGGATGTAGGGGTTATATTGATATATACCTCCCTTATATCCATTATCACAAACAAGTGTTTAATTTTAGCTGATTCGGGTGTGAGGGTTTCAAACCTGGGACTAGTTTTGTTCGGAAGGCTAAAGTGTTTTGAAGTATATATATATATATATATATACACTGCTGGACAATTGCTAAGGACGGATAACACTATCATCCATAGTAACCACAAAATGAAAGGAAGCAAAATAAGGAAAATTAGAATAACTGCGGGATATAGTAAGAAGAGGTATGCGTATGCAAATTTTTTTTCCACGTCTGTTCATCACGTGATAGCGCTGATAAGAGCTTTAAAGGTTTTGACGCGTGTGGAGAGTTGTTGTTTCAAGTCCAAGTTTTACAGGAAAGATTTAGTTGACGAACTTGAAATTTTCGGCGTCTTCCCGATATCAGTTGAATGATTTTAAGCGTGGCCGAATTATTGGAAAGATCGAAGAAGGACGAAAACTAACAGATGTTGCCAGGGAGTTCGACATCTTTCACAGCGTTGTTTCACGGCTGTGGAAATCATTTAAAACTACTGGAATGTGTAGTAGGTGGCATGAGGGAGGTCGTATTAGAAGTAGAACGCCTGCAGAAGACAGGTACATCGTCCTATCAGCAAAAAGGAACAGGCGCACCTCAGCTCAGCAGGAGGAAAATCAGTTTCTTACTGCCATAAGGAAAGCAGATCTCCCGAAAAACTGTTGCCAGACGTTTGAGGGGAGGACTGTACGACCGCAGACCTGTTGTGTGTGTCCCATTAACCAGACCGCACCGTACTGCCCGTTTGCAATGGACTGAACATCCATTAATCCAATGGTCCAATGGTGAGCATCACAATTGGACTGAACAGGACTGGGCATGCGTACTATTCTCAGATGAGAGTAGGTTCAGTCTGTCATCGGATTGTAGACGCCAATTGATCTAGCGAGAGAGTGGTACTGGTTATCGTCCCGAAAATATCCAGGAAAGGGACCAATATCCGACATGCAGTGTCATGGTGTGGGCCGGCATCATGATCAATGGCCACCAGCGCCTACATGTGGTTGCGAATGGGACTATGACGGGCCAACGATACATAGATGAAGGTCTACTTCCTCATGTTCGTCTTTTCCGTGGTGCTGTCGGTGATAAATTTGTTTCTATGGAGGACAACGCAACATGTCATCGAACACTCGCTGTTCAGGATTGTCTAGACAGCGAGGGTATTCAACTTCTCGTATGGCCATCACGTTCTCCAGATCTGAACCCCTTTGAAAATGTTTGGGATGCTTTGGGGAGGCAACTTGCTGGTCGAAACTATCCTCCAACAAACAAGAACACCCTCATACGTGCACTGACAGAGGAATGGGATAAACTGCCTCAACAGCTGCTAGATAATATTGTGCAAAGAGTGATACGACGTGTAGAATAATGCATCACACTCCACTGTGGACATATCCCGTACTGACACCTTTCTTCAAGTTGCCTGCTGACATTTAGATCCATTGTTCCATTTTTCCGTACGCAGCATCAAATGAACATTTTTTTTCTTTCAGATGTTTCATAGCTTTTGTACTTTCCAGAACAATGAACATTCTTTATTCTAATGTCTGAACAGTGTGGCAACTATACTTTATCCTACTAGGCCTCATGTCTCGCTTAATGTTATGCTACATTGCAATTTGTGATCCGTCCTTAGCAATTGTCCAGCAGTGTATA
>NC_092212.1:78660472-78681847 GCF_043381705.1 Parasteatoda tepidariorum
CACATTGAAATCAGCCAAGATTTTGATTTTGACATTAAACATAGCTTCTTCATTAAACATAGCACTCTTCATTTAGCTCAGCTATAATGTGTTTTTTCTTGGACAAAGTCATTATTTGTTCTCAGAAACACTGGTCGACAATAACAAAATCAATACAAATTCAAAATAAATATTTGTTTACGTTATTAACGCATGCGCAATGAGAGATAATGTCTGCGTTGGACCGACTGCTCACGCTGAGCTAACAAAAAAGTATTTTTTTGGCGTCAGCTCTACGTCAGCTTTCCGCTGACGCCCAGATAAGGCGCTAGTTCTAGGAAACCAGGCCTTGAGCTTACAAACCAGTATTTTGTTGGACGTCCCGCTGACGACCAGATAAGGCGCTTGTCCTAAGAAACCAGACCTTTAGGATGATCCGAAGACATGCCATCTCAATTTTGATCCTCTGCAGAGGGGATGGCACCTCCGCTTCGGTAGCCCGACGACCTACAAGCGAAGTCGAGCCCTTTATGGTTGAACAGTTTAACGAGTACCAATAACACACACCCTCGGTCCCTACGAAGACTGATCCAAGTTGTCACCCACATGCACAATGACCGTAGCCAGTGATGCTTGACTTCGGTGATCTGCTGGGAACCGTGTCTTAACGATCAGTTCACTGCGGGATTTTGTTACACGTACATATGTAGGCTTATTACAAAGACGGGTCCCGCAGTGAGCTGATCGTAAAGACACGGTTCCGAGTAGAACACCGAAGTCAAGGGCGAGGGGTGTTGCTTTGTAGCAACGGAGTTCCTGTGCAACTAAGGCACGCACCTCCGATCGAAAAAACAAATAAGGGAATTTAAAATAGCTGGGAATGTTAATCGAAAAAATGATAATGAGTAAATAGAAAATTTGGGGGAATGTCTAACTGGTACACCGAGGTCAAGCATCGCTGGCTGCAATCAGTAAAAGGGTTGTGACCACTTTGATCAGCCCACATAGGGATGGAGGGTGCGCGGTATCGGTCCTCGTTAAACTGTTCTACCGTAAAGTGCTCGACTTTGCGAGCAGGTCGTCGGGCTACCAAAGCAGGGAAGCCACACCTTCTGCAGAAAAGCATAATTGCGATGGCAGGTCTTTGGATCATCCTCAGGGGTGTTTCCTAGCTCGTCGCCAACGTGCACCTCTAGTGCGACGTAAATAAAGTACCTACCTTCAAGGACGGATTTTTCGTCAAGTTAAAGAACAAATGCAGCACAAATTAGAGAAGGGCTTTACAAAATTAATGCAGGGACGCGGTGGGATTCGAACCTGCTACCCTTAATCTCAAAAAGTCACTAAAAAATTATTTTTTTTGAAAATTATTGTTACCACTATTCTCATCGCTAAAGTGGAAGGAAACTATTTGAATAACGATAACCATCATCTTGCAAGTCTTTTTAAAACTTTTTGCATCGACACCAAGGCGACACGACTTGATATGAAGTCGTACAGAGTATCGGTTCACGATACTGACACTTCAGTCTTTCATCTGAGGTGTGCCCTAAGTCGACCGGAATAAAATGGTGCGATAAACCTTTGAAGTAGGCGAAGCACATGAACGACAATTTAAACTGTAAAATATTAATTAATTTTTATAATAAACATTGGTGATATACTTTTCAATTGATTATTTGTTGCGATTTTAACTGTTTATTTATTGTTACACATACATATGTAGGCTAAGTACAAAGGCTAGTTTTTACCAAATTGAAGGACAAATGTAACTAAAATTAAAAAAAGACAAAGTAAAATACATTCAAGAATACTGTGGCATTCGAACCCATTGCCTTAAAACCTAAAAAAAAAAAACTAATAAACGATAATTTTTAAAAATATAGCTACCACTGTTTCCACCACTATGGGAAGCTAATTGAATAACGATAGCCAAATTCAGCTAGCCTTCTTTTTACTTTTTACACCATCACGACATCTTCCATAACTTTAAATTTCAAACCTAATTTTAAAATATAAATTTGTCGTTTATTTATTAATTGATGTGGTTTTTAATTATTTATTTATATATTTATTGTTACACATACATAATAGAGATGCCAACTTGCTCCGGACAGCAAATAAATATTTTCGAGCGGCAGTTTATTAATGTATGATTCTTTGTTTAAAAAATTGAATTCATTATGTTTTTAACCACCACTATTTTTAAATATTCAAAAGCTTATATAATTCGCCACTTTGTGTTAAATGAGACTTGCTAGAAAACCTAAAAAATAAGCAAAATTAGACAATTACATACCTGCCAAATTTTACTCCTTTCAAGGATGATTTTCCAAAGTTGTAGTAAAATAAAATTTAAATTACAATATTAGGCAAAAACATTCGCTGTATTTTAAACAAGCTTATGCTGATTACTACAACAATATTATATATTAATATATATGCTTATTTTTTATAAAAAAAAGTGGCGGATCAAAAATATTATAAATTAAGTTTATAAATGCAAGGAATATATAGAAAGCATTCATTTTACTACCACTTTAAATTTAGAAATAAAATTTTGCGCCAAATGCGTAAAAGTTGGCAGGTATGCAATTATTTGCAAATTTTAGTTTGTAGTTGTTTACCGTTTTTTAAATAATTAGGGCTAGTCCGTAGCAGTTGGCATGTCTGACATACTCATTACAATAATGGGTTATTTATAAATTCTTGTCAAATTGATGAACAAACATAGCAAAATTAGAGAAGGACAACTCAAAGAGGCATCCAGGGATGCGAACCCGCTACCTTTAGGCTACAGAGCATTTGGCGGATCGGCGAGTGTTCTCGGTTAAGAAGATGCTCATATAACAAGAGCAGTTTTAGATGATCTTATCTTCCTTGAAATTAGTAGACGCATTTCTGTCAATTTCTGGATAGTAGTCATAACCTCCCCTTTTCTTTAACGGCTGAAATAAGTTATGTCTCTATGTCCTATAACATTTTTTAAGCTTGAAGTGAGAAATGAAACGAGATGTTATCCTCTTCTCTTACCCAAAATTTCCAACTATTCTTTGATATTTTCAGAATTTTTTTTTGGTGTACACCATACTCCAATGGATGTAGAGGTTATAGTGATATATACCTCCCTTTTATCCATTTTCACATTTTTACAAACAAGTATTTAATTTTAGCTAATTCGGGTGTGAGGATTTCAAACCTGGGACTAGTTTTGTTCGGAAGGCTAAAGTTTTTATTAAGTATATATAAATATAAAATTTTTAAAAAAAATTTTGAGTGCTCCTCTTACTATTGTATTGATATATTTTACTTTAACCATATTCATACAATATCAGAAAGCACTCTTTTTTGCAGATATAATCGTGTGGGCTGATGAAAAGATTATTTATTTCATTTTCCGGATTTCTGAAAAAAAATGTATCCTTTTTTCTTCTTTTCCCCCCTTTTTTCATATGTCTATAATTTTCCTTTGTTTTATCTTAATTTTGAACTACATATATATATATATATATATATATATGCATATACAGTGGTGGCCAAAAGTGTGGACACTTTTTGAAAGTTTCATGTTTTTCAGCTTTGTGTGCATGTAGAATATATTAATTTTCACTTAAATACAAACGTTTATATATCAAATTGAAGGTAATTTAATGTAGAATTTAATAATAAATACAGTATTACAATATCTGTATTACAAAAAAAGTTATGCAATTAATAGTAAGATCTATCTTAGATTTGCATTTTTTTAAAGTGATACTTACACAATCAATACTTAGTAGGATAACCCTTATTTTTTAAGACAGCTTCACAGCGTCTTTTCATCGAGTGAACGAGTGTTTGGAGTTCATCTTTCGTAATCACATGGTGCCAAGAATCAATTATAGCTTCAATAAGTTGTCTTTTATTGGATGGACGTTTTTTTCGTACAAGAATTTTCAAACGTCGCCACAAATTTTCAATTGGATTGAGATCAGGGCTGTTTCCTGGCCATGGTAATATATCTATGCCTTTATTTTGAAACCATGCTTTGCATACTTTTGCTGTGTGGCATGGAGCTGAATCCTGCTGAAAAATAAATGGTGCGTTGTTGGGGAAGAGATCCCTGATGGAAGGTATCAATTTTGGTTTCAGGACAGTTTCGATGTATTTTTTGGCATTCAGGATGCCAAATCAGGCCGAAAAAAATGCACAAGTGCTACTACCGATAGAAAAATTAAATGGCTATGCCTTCAAGATAGAAAAATGTCATCAGATGCCATTAGATGTGAAATGAATGCAGCTGGTATTGCAGTAAGTTCAAGAACAATAAGAAGAAGCTTATCAGGATTTGGACTACAAGCTAGAATTCCAAGGAAAAAACCATATTTAAATCAAAAGCAACGCGAAAAACGAGTTAAGTCGGCAAAAGAACACATTAAATGGTCAGAAAATCAATGGAAGCAAGTAATCTGGAGTGATGAGAGTAAAATATCGCTCTTTGGAAGTGATGGTAGAAAATACGTGAGACGTAGAGTAGGTGAAGCGCTTCATCCTGATTGCATTGAAGCAACTACAAAAAATCCAACAAATGTCATGATTTGGGCATGTATATCTGCAGATGGTGTGGGCCGAATTCAAGTGATTGATGGCATCCTGAATGCCAAAAAATACATCGAAACTGCCCTGAAACCAAAATTGATACCTTCCATCAGGGATCTCTTCCCCAACAACGCACCATTTATTTTTCAGCAGGATTCAGCTCTATGCCACACAGCAAAAGTATGCAAAGCATGCTTTCAAAATAAAGACATAGATATATTATCATGGCCAGGAAACAGCCATGATCTCAATCCAATTGAAAATTTATGGCGACGTTTGAAAATTCTTGTACGAAAAAAACGTCCATCCAATAAAAGACAACTAAGTGAAGCTATAATTGATACTTGACACCATGTGATTACGAAAGATGAACTTCAAACACTCGTTCACTCGATGAAAAGACGCTGTGAAGCTGTCTTAAAAAATAAGGGTTATCCTACTAAGTATTGATTGTGTAAGTATCACTTTAAAAAAATGCAAATCTAAGATAGATCTTACTTATAGTTGCATAACTTTTTTTGTAATACAGATATTGTAATACTGTATTTATTATTAAATTCTGCATTAAATTACCATCAATTTGATATATAAACGTTTATATTTAAGTGAAATTTAATATATTCTACAAGCACACAAAGTTGAAAAACATGGAACTTTGAAAAAGTGTACCCACTTTTGGCCACCACTGTATATATATATATATTACTCAACTTGTTATTTCTGAATATAAAAGTTTATAAAGAATATTTTAGTATACATATACACCTCACACTAATCTGCTCCTTTTAAAATAACACTTAAGTGAAAAAACAATAGAGCTTAACATATCGCATTAAAAGGAAATGTATCGTCTTCTTATAACCACTCCATACGAAACAGAGAAGTGGGGATGCTTAGAATTTACTGCAATGAGTTTTAAAAATTCGTGGTTTGAATTATATTATTAAACTAAATAAAAGCATTAGCAGATTTGAAATTTGAGCAGCGAAAATATCTATTGTTTAAAAATCTCGTGCAACGGAAAACAAAACAATAAAAAAAAAATACATAGCGTGATCAATTCCAGATCAGAAAAAATAATAAATGAAAACAATCCCTTTTTGTGTCGGGAAAACAAATTCTTTTTTTATGTATTCTAATTAGTAAATGTGGTGATCAAGTAAGTCTTCGATAGTTAATTGGATGGTGGTTAAAAAAATAATATTTAACTAACACTATAATGCAACTGAACTGGAATTTAGTCAACAATTTTTTATTGCACATTAGATTTATTTATTTCGTCGCCAGAATTACTTTTCTACATTAGTTCTTATCTCCGTTTTTTTTCCTCTTCTACATGTTATTAAATTAAATAATTATTTTTTTACTCCTTGATAATAAAAAAGAAATTATGATACAGTTTATCATTTATTGAGGAAAGAAAGTTAATGGCTTTTTTTCGGATTTGTTCAGTTTTTATATCTATATAGTAATTATTATATATTTTTTCAAACGCTAATTATTTTATTATAAAAGCAATTTTTCCGAGAAAATCTGCATTAACATTTAATTTTTTTTTATTTAATTTTAAAATGTACTTATCGAATAACAGATATTCCCTAATACAATTTGTTTTTCAACCATTGCAAAAGATTTTATTTTTTAACCGGTGTAAAAAAAATTCACTTTTCCAAGTTAACGACCGTCAATGTTCAACTCCGCAGCCTTCTAATTTTGAGATCAATCCAGAGGACGAGGGAATTTCTGGATCAAACATTTGAATAGACAAGATTTCCAAGGAGAATTGTTTGATAGAACTAGTCCATATTTGCGTTACATGGAGAGGAAAACTACGGAAATCTCCTATGATCAACACGACGACAAGGGGTTTCTAACTCGTGATCCGTCAACCGGTGAGGAAATTTTAGGTCCACAGCGTGGACGGTTCAATTCGGGTGTTGAATTCGTACCGACTAGTCTACCCTGGGATTAAAACCTTGGACACCTCATTTGGAGGCGAATGCTCTATCCTCTCCTTCGAGATTGCTCAATCCTCTCATTCGAGAATGCCTCCTATTCGAGAATGCTCAATCCTCTCATTCGAGAATGCTCTATCCTCTCATTCGAGAATGCTCTATACTCTCATTCGAGAATGCTCAATCCTCTCATTTGAGAATGCTCTATCGTTTCATTCGAGAATGCCTCCTATTCGAGAATGCTCAATCCTCTCATTCGAGAATGCTCTATCCTCTCATTCGAGAATGCTCTATCCTCTCATTCGAGAATGCCTCCTATTCGAGAATGCTCTATCCTCTCTTTCGAGAATGCTTATCCTCTCATTCGAGAATGCCTCCTATTCGAGAATGCTCAAACCTCTCATTCGAGAATGCTCTATCCTCTCCTTCGAGAATGCTCTATTCTCTCATTCGAGAATGCCTCATATTCGAGAATGCTCAATCCTCTCATTCGAGAATGCTTATCCTCTCATTCGAGAATGCGAATGTTCTATACTCTCATCATTGCGAGAAATTGCAATGAATATTTGCCAAAATATACGATATAATTCATGACGCAACTTATTTATTAGTTACGGGGTAAATCTTATGAACTCCCCCAAGCAATATTTAACCAAAAATCTGATTTATTTTTAAAGATAGGGCTTTTACTATTTTTATTTTAAATAAATATGTTTTATTTTTTATGGCCACAATAAAAATAAAAACATCACTTAACATTTTACAGATAGATCAACATGCAAATATGAGTAGGCAAAAATTATACACTTTTCTAGTGTCTTCAGAACTGAAATTTTTCGAATCACGAAGTAAGGAATCGATCCATAGACTAGTCTTACCATTCAAAATTCATTCATAGTTCTCTTTAAAACTAAACTCTCTTTAAAATTTGAACTTTTTACACCACTGCATATTAATGATTTTTGACTGATCGTTAAGACACGGTTCTCCGCAGATCACCGAAGTCAAGCATCACTGGCTGCGGTCAGTGTGCGGGTGGGTGGCCACTTGGATCAGTCTGCCTAGGGACCGAGGGTGTGCGGTATTGGTCCTCGTTAAACTGTGCTACAGTAAAGTGCTCGACTTTGCGAGCAGGTCGTCGGGCTACCAAAGCGGGTATGTCGTCCCCTCTGCAGAGGATCAAAATTGTGATGGCATGTCTTCGGATCATCCTCAGGGATGTTTCCCAGACCGTCGCCAATAGCCAATTGCGCTGCTCTAGTGTGACGTAAATGAACTACAGCAGCATATTAATGATTTTAAAGTTCATATACAACGCCACATAGCTTCAGCTCCTTCGTAGTGAAGCTTTTAAAATGTTAGCAAAATTATCAAAAATATTGAAGGTTTTGCCGTTTAAAAGTTAACCACTCTAGAAAGTATTTTTCAAAATGTGAAGTAATAGGCAGGCCTATTTATATTAGCAAGTACTTTTTTCAAAATTATAGATATGATTCGAACTTTCGAATGAATTCGAAATCGTCAAGGACATAGAAATCTCTTACAACTTGTGTTAGTCTAAATTTCTTTAAATTAAATTCATTAAACTAAGAATCATATATAAACATACAAATGTTGGTGATACTGAGAAAATTTTTTCATAGTAAGTACAAAAATTCCTTAACAGATGGGAGTTTTTAAATAACATTAAAACGTTGGTTATTTAAACAAAATGATGATGCATTGGATATATGAAGAAAAAAAAACTGTCCTTTTTCTTTCTCTTTAAGCTAGACATAACGTGATTTAATACGTATAAGAAAGAAACTAAAACTCATTAAATTCTTTTTCTATAACATTTCATCCGAAACTAAGCAACTCAACCTAGCCTAAATGACCAAACAATTCATGTTAAAATATTTCATTTTTTGGCAAACGTCCACTAATAATGTAAGTTTTGCGACCACGCATAATTATTGTCTTCCTTTCTAAATGGGTCATTCATTGATTTAAAAATAAATGTTAGTTTTGAAACGTTTATTATTGTTCAAAAATTTTATTTTTAAGAAATTATTTGTAAATGTTTATTTTTGTTGGCGAAACCTTTTTTCTGTATTCTTATTTCTTAAATTACGCAACAATCACTGTTAAAGTTTCTTTCTGCTAAGGATTTTATCCCTTTATTTTATACTTCGGTTAAAGATTGAAAAATATTAAATACTTTATTTGATGAAAAAATATTACTGTTCTTATAGTTGTTATTTTCTTTTAAATGATATAAAATATACTTTCCAAGTTCTACAAGTAGATAAATTTATGCTCTAAAAATTAGTTGTTGTTTTAAAAACAATGAATAACAAAACAACAAATTTGGATTTGCGGATACCTAAATATATTGATTTATGCTTTAAATCATGAAACTACCAATTCCTATTAAAAAATTTAGACTTGTGTTCTATGAAATGCTGTTATATATATATATATATATATACTATTAAATTACTTCCGTTTNTATATATATATACATAGGGTGGCTAAAATTATTTGCAAAACAGGCAATTTATGTTTCTCTTTCTATTTTTCTATTTAATATCTTTTCTTAAATAAATATCTGTTTTCTAAAATTATTTATGTTCAACTTTTTTAAATTATCCAGTATAATATTACCTTGCGCACATCCATTTCGGGCCATCCATGGTAACTAACAAATCAATGCACAGCATTACAAATCGCTCCAGCAATGCAGTAAGAACGGCACTTTAAAACCCTCTAGATATACTCAATTTGCGCTTTTGTTTTTATATTTTGTAATCTGGCAATCCTGTAGTGAAAGCATTTTTAAATCATTCTTGAAGAATTTCCCGTTCATGTAAGTACATCTGACTTCGCTACTCGCTTTATAGTTTATGTTTTATACTGTTTTTTTCTTTTCTTTTATTTTCTGTTTTTACGTGTTATTTTTACTTATTGTGTTCTATTTTTTTGTTGTAATTTTTGTAAATTTTTTTTTGAGTGCTCTTCACGTTATTGTATTAATATATTTTGCTTTGACTATATTGATACAATATCAGAAAGCACTGTTTTTGCGGATAGAATCGTGTGGGCTAATGAAAAGATTAATATATTTTTTTCCGGTTTTTTTAAATAAAATTTCATCCTTTTTTTAAAAAAATCAGTTGTTAGTTATTTTTTTTAATTATTATCCCCCCCCCTTTTTTTCATATGTCTATACTTACTTATTGTGTTCTATTTTTTTGTTGTAATTTTTGTAAATTTTTTTTTTTGAGTGTTCTTCACGCTATTGTATATTTTGCTTTGGCTATATTGATACAATATCAGAAGGCACTGTTTTTTCGGATAGAATCGTGTGGGCTAATGAAAAGATATATTTTTTTCCGGTTTTTTTTAAATAAAATTTCATCCTTTTTTTTAAAAATCAGTTGTTAGTTATTTTTTTTAATTATTATTCCCCCCCTTTTTTTCATATGTCTATAATTTTCCTTTGTTTTATCTTCATTTTAAACTATATATATATATTCCCCGCTATTTATTTATTTGTTAGCTTTTCGTTTAATTTGAACTTCTCTTTCTTCTTTGAAAGAAAAGTTCAAATTACATTGCATTTTTACAAATAAATTTCGAATTTTCTTTTAAACAAAACGAAAACTAATTTACTTTTGAAAAACCTTTTTTCCGATTTTAATATAATCCTGATTTGACTTTTTTTTCTTTATCTTCCATTTGATCTTTTGATTTATTATAAGTTTCTTAAAAAAACACTTGAAAGAAAATTGTTACAAAATTACTATTAAACTTGAGATAATAGAAAAATAATTGAGTGTGTGGGAATTTGTTCTAAAAAGCTACTTTCGATAATGAAGCTTGAAAAGAACTGCAAAAAAGTGGTACATAAAAGGAAGTTTTAATGTTTATACATTCATTTCGAATTCAAATTGGGAGTTCGAATATTTCAAATTTTAATCCATTCCAAAGCACTAAAAACGCAAAACGAATATATATTCATGAGGGAAACTTAGAATATAAAGTAAATATTCATTAAATACTATACTAAAAATGCATTTATTATAATAAAAATAAATTCATTGTAATGAAATTCAATTATAATAAAAATAAATTCATTTTAAATATTTTTTTCGTACCTATAAGAAATGAGAAATAAATGATGCAGTTAATGTGCCTCGATTTGCCTTTAAAAATATTAAAAAAGTGTGATTAAATTTTTAATATTAATTAAATATTTAATGTATTGAGTATTCAGCTAAATTCCCAAAATAATTTGATTCTGTATACTGCTATTTAATATAAATAAAACGTAGAGGTGGACACGAATTTATAAAAAAAAAATTTATTTTCTAACTTTTGCTATCATCGGTATAATTAATTGGGAGCCTTTAAGCCAATGACCCTTCACCTCAACGGTCCATGTCGGGAATACTGCACTTGACCTTAAAAAAAATCAGTGTTTGGTACATTGAACAAACGTATACCGGGCAGTGGCACTTAGCATTTAAAACATCAGTGTAAAGTATTCTGGGCAATGGCTCTTAACGTTGAAATAAAAAAATAAAAAAAAACTTTGGATAAACTGGACAATGACAGTCACAGCCCTTGACTCATCAGATTATAAAAATAATAAATAATCGATTATTACTTATTGATTACTATGCTTGGTGTTTGATTTGTAGGGAAAAAAAACAATTAGTCTCCGCTAACAGCCATCTGTAACGGAAGACTATCGCAGCCCTTGCTTCATCAGATTATTAAAAATAATGAACAGCAATTATTATTGATCGATTATTATGCTTGGTACATTGGTACAACTTTGGATAAACTGGACTGTAACAGTCACAGCCCTTGACTCATCAGATTATAAAAATAATAAATAATCGATTATTACTTATTGATTACTATGCTTGGTGTTTGATTTGTAGGGGAAAAAAACAATTAGTCTCCGCTAACAGCCATCTGTAACGGAAGACTATCGCAGCCCTTGCTTCATCAGATTATTAAAAATAATGAACCGCAATTATTATTGATTGATTATTATGCTTGGTACATTGGTACAACTTTGGATAAACTGGACAGTGACAGTCACAGCCCTTGACTCATCAGATTATAAAAATAATAAATAATCGATTATTACTTATTGATTGCTATGCTTGGTGTTTGATTTGTAGGAAAAAAAACAATTAGTCTCCGCTAACAGCCATCTGTAACGAAAGACTATCGCGGCCCTTGCTTCATCAGATTATTAAAAATAATGAACAGCAATTATTATTGATTGATTATTATGCTTGGTACATTGGTACAACTTTGGATAAACTGGACAGTGACAGTCACAGCCCTTGACTCATCAGATTATAAAAATAATAAATAATCGATTATTACTTATTGATTACTATGCTTCGTGTTTGATTTGTAGGAGAAAAAAACAATTAGTCTCCGCTAACAGCCATCTGTAACGGAAGACTATCGCAGCCCTTTCTTCATCAGATTATTAAAAATAATGAAAAGCAATTATTATTGATTGATTATTATGCTTGGTGTTTGATTTAGAGGGAAAAAATTATCACCTGCTAAGAGTCCCCTCAAATGGAAGAGTACCATATATTGTATACAATGTGGCTCAAAAAAGTGAAAACACAGTTTAATTTTTTAATTGAAAGTATAAATTAAACGTGATCAAAATAAGAAATAATTTAAGATTATTTCGATGGAACTGCCTTATAATTATTATAAAAAGAATTACAAGAAATGTTTTAAAAAATGCTTATATTATGCCATTTTAGTAATAAGATTCTTTGTGAAGAAATTGAATTAATTCTCAATTTTTCGTGATAACTACTGATTTCAATAATTTTTAAAAAATTGCTTTGGCCGCAGCTGAAAAAAATCTCTCGTTTCGGGTTTTTACCAGAAAGCGTTGGTAACTCTTAAGTTTTTACTGCAAGGGATTGGTAAAATTCCGAAATGGAATCACATTAAAACACAGTTCGGAGCTTAACCAAGCCATTTTGGTAAATCCAAAGTTTTACCGGTAAAGCCAAAGATTTTTCCGGATTTCGAACTTATATTATCTACTGTTCTTTTCATGAATTAAGCCTCTTTTCCAATGAATAAAGAGTCCTGAATTAATATTTATTAACAATGTAATGTCTTTTTCAAAAACTTAAAAAATTTTCGGAAAAATTATTTTGAAAACGTAAAGGGAAAAAAATAACTTTGAGAGTAAAAAATAGATATTTCATTGCAAATAACTGTACTTTTCTTTAAAAATCTGAAAAAGAGTACTAGTACAACTGAAAGTATTACAGTACATAATCGTTAAACTTGCATTGAAACAGTTAATTAAGGTTTAAAAAGCTGAATTTTATTTATAATTAGAATAGTTCACTTATTTGGGGTGCATTTTGAAGATAAGAAATTAAGAATGAAAAATAATAAATAATTTCTCGAAAATATATTCCAAATACTCCCACACATAATCTAAAAATGTTATTAATTGGGCTCAATAAAAATCTTATTTTCTAAAAATGAAACCATTATTCTCTCATTAAGTGTTATATATTTAGATGCCATTAATTATTTTTAGTAATTCAGCAGCTATTTGCTTAAAAAAAGATTTTGAGAACTTTCTTCTTTTAAGAAAAAAAAGCAGCCATAACAGAAGCAGTAATTAAAGACTTTCACTAGCTCATTGATTTTTCAGAAGAATTTAAACGAAGTATTGGATACTGTTGTCAATAATTTCACACTGCATCGAGGAACAATGCGATAAAAGGTAAAACTTTAAAATCTTAACAAATAGTTTCAAGTTTCGAAACTTCTTATCATTTACTTCATTTAAAATAAGAACATTAAATTTAAGTATTTTTCATAAATTAATCCTTTTGTTATAACAAGATTTAAAGCATATTTTTTCGCAGAAATGAAAATTATTCTCGAACCTTATGAAATTTATGTGCTATAAATTTACGAGATGTGAATAAGATAATTTAAACAATACTATGCTGATTTTTAGAAACGACATTTATATTAAATAAAGCTTTCCTGGAAAATTCTGGAATGCTAACTGTTCCTTTTCAGACAGTGTTTGAAAGCACCTGCATAAAAGTGGTAGTAATATTAAGATAAGTTTTTTTTATCTTATTATGTTTTTAACTACCAATTTATTTTAATAATATTAAATGATGAAATCTTAATTCGTTGACTTAGCATTCCAACAATTTTCAACCATACCTGCCAACTTTTACTCTTTCCGAGAATGGAATTTCAGAGTGGTTGTATAACAATAAACGAAAAACAATCTGACTCAAAAACACATTTATATTTTGATTCCGTTGAAATTCGCTTGTGCCAAGATTATTATGCTTTTATATATTTATTGTAATTATTTATATGTAGTGGTGGTCAAACTCATTTATAATTATCATTATAATTCAAAAAGTTAATTGGAATAACCTGAGTATTGCTACCACTTTAAATATGAAAATAAAATCTTCCGGAAAATCCGGAAGAGTTGGCATGTATGCTATGTCAATTGCAGTTTCTTTAAAAAGAATTTGATGATGTTACAGGGATGCCACAAGCGATTAAAACTTTAAAAAGTGGTAAAAATTCAATTCACTTTTATTTATTTAATATCTCCTTAGTTATTCCTGCCGTAATATCCACTATGGTTTAAAATTCAAATTATTCATATTTAAAGATAAAATAATTTGCGCCTATATTTCCACAGCTGCTCCTACCGCCCTGTGTAGGTGTCAGAGAACAGCTCTTACCAGGTTTTAAGGGTTCTGGGTTCGAATCCCGGGCAAGACATGGAAGTTCTTCCATTCTCTGTACTATCTGTCCTTACTATGGGAGCAACGTTGGCTCACCTAATATGGTGCCTCTGTAAAAGTGGCCAACAAATCCGTTCTGAAAATTCCTGTATGACGAAAGGTCATTACCCTCGCGGGCCCTGGAAAAAAATATTTCCATAGCTGCTAGCTTGTACAGAAGTTGGGAAATAATTTTCTTAGTAGTAGCAACATTAGCATTTTGGCGTATTTAATTTTTTTTATTTAAACTACTACTACGAATTAATAATTTTAAAAAAATAAGTAGATAAGATCTATTGGCGACTTATGCTGCAATTCGCAACACTCGTTGGAGTCCGAATGTATGAAATTGCCACAGGACAATTCAGGCCAATTTGCCACAGGAAGTGAGAAACCGCCTTATTTCAAGCATGAAATCACGCTGCAAGGCCTGTATATCTGTAAGAGGGGACCATACCCCCTATTAACCCATTTCTTTTTGTTTATTCTGCAACCGCTGTTTCATACCTTCCGTGTGTATTACAGTTGTTGAATTTTAATTTGTTTAAAATTGTATCAATGAATGTACAGATCAAATTGAATTAAAATCGGTCCTGTAGTTCTAGAGATAACCGACCAAGTCTGCAAATTCTTTTAATTTTTTTCACCAGTGTAATTAGTGACTTGGTAATACAATTTTAAATGTGTGAAAATGAAAGAAAAAAGTTCTTGCTAAGCAGAACATAGCAATCTGTACGTTTCTATCTCTTTCAATTTTTCTTTAATTTACTTTTAAGAGCGTTGGTATTTCTGGGATACGTTATACAACTAATGTAGTTCCTGTTGTATACGTGCTTCTTTTTTATGTGTATAGCTTTTGTTTGAATGCATCCAAGCATAGTAAAAGAGCTTTTGTTTCTACTGCATGTTTCGGTTGTCCCCTAGTCTCTTTTAACACGAAAGTTGTTAGGACATGTTGAAATTAAATATTGATCATTAATAGCAACCTTGCAATAGTCAGGATTTTGATGTTGAAAAGCATTATGTATGCTGACGAATCTATATATATATTTCTCTTACACGGCGACCAAAAAAAGCCTCATTACAACTCCCCGAATGGCAACGCTAGAAAATCGACCAATGATTGCCGCCAAAAATGTCACATGCCAAATCTAGCTGAGGTGGCTCAACATATAGCGCTTTTAGAAACGGAAACTGAAATAACCAGAGAGAACTGAAATAACCTAGGCAGAAGTAGTCTTTGTCGATAGATTTCTATTTTAGTATTTTGTCGAAAGAGCTTCTTTTTCACGAATTTATATATTACAAATTTATTTGACGATTTTTGATTTATATCACGAATTTATTGTTTTATCAAGAATTTATTCTAAGACTTATACTTATGTATTTAAGAAAGTTGTGAATCGTTCATGGTTATTATTTTTTAAAAACATAATGTTTTGTTTATGCAGGTTTTTCAATTGTAATTCACTTATTTCAAATTTTAATAGACTTAATTATAGCCAAATTTTAACCTTTTTAAAGAGATATCAGTTTTTAGAAATTTNTTTTATCCTAAGATTTTATACTATAGCACATTTCTAATAGGTTTGACGAATTACATGTCATTTATTTGAATTCAAATTTATTTTAATGACTTAGTAATTAGTAAAAAGATGTAATTTTTTTTCAAAAAAAAGTTGTTATATGGATTTGAATGATTGTTTTGAATTCTTAGAGTTTTGTGCATTTGCAATGTACCCAAGTTAGTAGCGAGCGTAGCGAGCTTGGTTTGCGAAGCACACCATATAAGATTGCGTAGCAATTTTCAGGGGTTGACGAGCGTTAGCGAGTTGGGGGCGCAGCCCACTAGTATAATTTATTCAATTAAATGCAAGAATTATTTTTTAAATTAAACTATGATTGATTTAAACTCTCGTATTATTGAAATGTTTACACTAATTTCATTTTTAACAGAGAAGCAGAATTGCAAAAATATTATTAATATTAATAGTTTAAAATTGTCTTAGAATTTCGAAGTTAAATCGAATGACACTAATAGTTTTTAAACGCAAAATAATAGAATTAGCAGTTCAAACTGCTTCTTAGAACTTCTCTATGAGAAGAATATAAAATTACTTTAAATTATTACATAAATACATTAAGAATGACTGCTGATGAAAAAAAAAAAATAATTCTAAAAAAATTATTAAACAGCAGCGGTCGCCATAGCAACGTATGCAATGACGACGCATGCGCACTGTTTACTATTACTCTTGAACACAGTTGAAAAGTGTGAAGACTTCCAAATAAAGTGCGTCCGCCATAAAACCTCAAACAAGACGCATTTTGCCAATGGTGAAAAAAAATATTCTACCGAAGATTCAAAGCCTTAGTTCTAGTATGCGTTACTTGCTGCATTTGGTGACATCGGAGATTTGTGAAAAGGTGATAAATTTTCCAATCTGCAGTTTGGCGGGATTCGATGGGTTATTTATTTCCTTTTGGGATTTTCAATTTGTATTTCGGAATCTTTTTTAGCTCATGTTTACGGATTTACAAATACAGTTCGGCGGCTAGCGCCAACGCTTCATTTCGGCGTTGGCGAAATTTTTCAAAATCACGCCAAGCTCATAACGTATACTAGGATTTTACCTACTCAAAAATTGATCTCAGATTGATCTAAACATATGACATTATTATCAAAAACAATGTTGCCATTAAGCGAGAAGGTCTTACGTCTGAAAATAAATTTAAAATAAGTTTTATTAAACAAACAAAATATTACGACTGATGTAACGGAATATCTATTGCATGATTGGTTTACATTTTGGATGGCGAAGTTCGAAAATAAATTACTATTTCGAAGATGGAATTTGAAGTAATACTTAATTAAATTTCGTAGAAATGAAAGGAATTAAACATCGTTAGAATTTAACATAGGTTATTTTTAACTGTTACACTTTATTCGACGATTCTTTGCGCGAATATGTTTAGATTGTTGCTAAAGACACTTGCAACACTTTAACAATACATTTTTTTACTCAGTTTATTTATACATTAATCAGTAGAAATTAGGCATGTTTGTTAGTACAAAAAATATCTTCAAAGCCTATTTCGTTTCATATAATATCGTATATTCTTTCACATTCTGACTCTCTAACCCAGTGTTTCCCAAACTTATGACTTTTGTGTACCCTTTCTAAATTTTTTGTAACGCAGTGTACCACTAATAAGAAAATGAATGTATTTTTTACCATAAAAAATTGCGCAAAAGTTAAAATTCACAACTGGCTGTTGACACCACTAATTATTAACTGTTAACTCCGCAAAAAATAGCGGTCCCGCAGTGGACTGATCGTTAAGACACGGTTCCCAGCAGATCACCGAAGTCAAGCATCACTGGCTGCGGTCAGTGTGCGGGTGGGTGACCACTTGGATCAGTCTGCGTAGGGACCGAGGGTGTGCGGTATTAGTCCTCGTTAAACTGTGCTACCGTAAAGTGCTCGACTTCGCGCGCAGGTAGTCGGGCTACCGAAGCGGGGGTGCCCTCCCCTCCGCAGAGGATCAAAATTATGATGGCATGTCTTCGGATCATCCTCCGGGATGTTTCCCAAACCGTCTCCAATATTTCCCATTGTGCAGCTCTAGTGCGACGCAAATTAACAACAACAAAAAATAGCCAATAGAAAAATACTTAATCGTAAATTTTCATAGATAGCTTTGTTTTGAAATAGAATGTTTTGAAATTTTCGTTTGTTGCAAGATATTTCGCATAAGAACGCGTTCCCCAGCGAAACTGTTCCCTTACCCCTGGGGGTGCGCGTACCACACTTTGGGAAACACTGCTCTGACCCTATATACAATATGCAAAACTACTTCATATGGAGTACTATTAAACTGTTTATTAGGTTTTTATCGAAAGTGGGTTCTTACCTATTATCCCGTCTGCACTTTTCGCCAACAGTGGGCCTAAATCACTTTGGTATCTTCCAAATTTACTTTTAATGGTAATAAATTATAAAGAAATTGACAAAATACAATTTATTGCGCAAGCAAAAAAATGAGACAATATTTAAACTTGAACTGCATTCAAATTTAATTTTAGATTTGGCAAAAATGGTTGACGAGAGAATATCTGAGCACCCGAAAAGATTGGGGTATCTTTATTAATTTGCTGATGGTGCGGAAAATTGTCAACTGCTTTTACAAAGGAGAGTGTGAAATTTAATAACTATGAATTAATATTTTTTTCCCTCTTCAATTGTAAACTTGCAAAAAACTAAAAGTGCTAAAAATTTAAAACATTTATAAAATATCACGGATTTTGTGTTGCTGCTGAAAAAGTACCATTTCTAAACAGTAGGGAAGAGTGGGGTCAATTGTAACAGGGTACGATTGTAACAGAGCAAAAATTTTGAGTGATTTGGTACCCAGGTGGCGCACAAAGTGTATTTAATAAATCTACATGTACACCCCTGCTGGCAACCATTTTTATGTACTTTTGAAAGAGTTACATCACAAAAGATATTTTCACGCTACGTAAGTACTTTTTTTGGTATTAGAATATTATATTGTAACAAAGTAATTTTGTTTAAACAAATAAAAATTATTAACCGAATATGTAAGTGGACACCTTAATTAACATTTCAAAAAAAAAGATTAGTTTTGTTAATTAACTAGCATTGTTTTTAACAAATGAAGCTGAAATGGCGTCTTGGGGACAATTGTAACAATAAGTAAAGGGACGATTGTAACAGCTGAAAATAAATAATCTTATGTTTACAAACCATTACTTAACTCTTTAAGAACCACCAATAGTTTCCTATATCATTTATATTATGTTGCATGTGCATTATTTTATTTGTCACCTTTCACAGCATAAATTAAAATTTTTAACCCCTTAAAGTTAAAAGTTTAACCCTTTAGGTCTCTGCTCATTATTATTTTTACTCCTAAAATATCACTACTATTTTGATCAATAAAAAAATATATCACAACTATGATAATATGTATAATTAACTATGTTTTAGTTGAATTTATGAACTGTTACAATTGACCCCGTAAGTGGGGACAATTGTAACAAGTGCACGACTGTCAAAAATTGTTAATAACTAATATAATAACATTTAAAATAAGGTATTTATTATTTTTTCCAGTAGAGGATAGTCTACTTTACTTGTCAGTCAGTTAATACTAATAATATATTGGATTTTTTGTTAGTTAAAAATAGTTAAGTAAAAAATGTTACAATTGACCCCACTCTCCCCTATGTATAAAATTTTGAAATCATGAACTAATATGTTCTAAAACGTGAGGGAAAAAAGGCACTCCCGCAACAGCCCGTTATGGGCCAGGGGATCTTAGAGGATAAGGCCCCACTATTTCGTGACCAGCAGCATGACTGTGGCAATGTGGTCAGCATTGCCATAAGACCACTTTTACTTCCCAGACAAGATGGTGCGCATTGATCTGAAGGTGGGTGGGCTTCAAGCCAGTATTGGGGATCGAACCCTAACTCTTCACAATGAGCATAGCACCACATCATTAGCAAATAGAAATTATTAAATTTATTAGTAGGATATCTAACGTACAGAGCACAAATTAAAAAAAGATAATAAATTTCCGGAATAACAATGACTACCCAGTGCCTTTAACCACTGAGCCATGCTTCAAATTTGAGATCGGAATATGTGACTTTTGTAAGAATGATAAGGACTAAAACATTGTTAATTTATTTGACAATGATTATTTTATTGTTATACTGTCTTCATTTGGTAATTACTTAAAAATATAATCATGCATTGTTTTAAAAATCAAACATTTTCAAAAAAAGGGAAAGATATATTAAAATATAGAAATTATTAAAAAAATAAAAAATTAAAAAATGACGAAAAAAGAATCGCAGATTCTGTTTCTCGTTCTTTCTGCCCAATAACCAATAAACCCGTGATTGATTCTCATTTACATTTTTTCCATAAAATAGATATTTTTTTAGAAAAGATATGAAGATCATTTCACTAATAAATTTATAACTATTATTTTCTGTAAGAACATTTTGTTAATATATTAAGCATGTAAACGTAATAAACTGAGCGATTACCTGAATTTCAAAGAATTACTTGAAAAAATTTTGAGTGTTCATAAAAGTGTGCTGATTATTTTATTCAATTTATGTGCATCATTAATGCATCCCCTTAGGAAAATTTGCCATAGGTTTGCCATACGTATATGGCAAAAGTGTATGGCAAAATTTTACCATAGGCAAAACCCCATAGGAATATCCTATGGCATTTTTTTATATGACAAATTTTTGCCATTAAACTAAGATGCGCTACAGCTTATGACGAAATATTTTTCCATAGGCTATGGTACACTTTTGCCATACAGCTATAGCAACATTTCTCGTTGATATTTTATCATACATCAAAAACTAGTTACTTACAAGAATCTTTCGCAATGGATATTAAAAATGCAAAACTTAATAATTGTAGAATAAATATATATCCAGAAAGCTTTTTTTTTAAAAAATTTCTTTGACAAACTTCTCCTGTTTCACTTGCAGAATCCTTTCTGAATGCTGTTCTTATTCAAATAAATTTTAAATGGTTAGTACTAACCTTTAGAAAATGGGTCCGGCCCCCGGAGCGAGTGGGGAAAGTATTGGCTATGTTGATTAGGAACAAAATATATTGAGTACAGGCAACCAATATTTGTTAAAACTGTAAAAAACAAGAAAATAGAAAGTAAGTCTGGAGGTCGAAGCGAGTATAAAAAACGTTAATTTGATTGATTGGTATCCTAATTAGTTAGATAAGCGTCAGATATTAGAGGAACCTAAAATAAAGCAAATTTAAATAATGGTCCGATGGTCGGAGCGAGTATGAAATTTTTTTAAATTTTGATATGTGATACTAAGCTAAAAATTAAACAGACTACTAAAACAATAAAATACTATGAAAACTCAAAAGATAAAGAGTGGGGCCGGTGGTCGAAGCGAAATTAGTTTAAAATAGACCAAACGGGACAAAAGCCGAATATGTAACGGGTGGCAGTATACC
>NC_092212.1:78682132-78700460 GCF_043381705.1 Parasteatoda tepidariorum
TGATTACAAGTAATTGATTACTGTAATCAAAATTGTAATCATGATTACAGCTGTAATCAAAATTTTTTGAAAGTTGTAATCACGATTACAAGTAATTGATTACTTGTAATCGTGATTACAAGTAATTGATTACATAGCTGTAATTATCTGTAATCAATTACAATTGTAATCGATTACTGTAATCAACGGCCAACTCTGCTTCAAGCCACCATTTGGGATCAAAACCCAACTTTTCAATATGACATCCCAGTGAACATAGCAAAGCATCCTTAGAACATAGCAATTATATTTATCAGTAGAATATCTAACATACAGGGCGCATATTAAAACAAAATAAATCCCCCGAAAAACAATGACAACCCAGTGCCTTAACCACTGAGTCATCGCTGAGAAGATGCTTCAAATTTGAGATCAGAATATGCAACTTTTGTAAGAATAAGAACTATACATTGTTCATTTATTTGACAATGATTATTTTATTGTAATATTCTCTTCATTTGTTAATTATTTAAAAAATTAAACTTATATTGTTTCAAGAACCAAAAATTTTCCAGAAAAAGAAAGAAACATAAAAAATATCGAAATATAGAAATTAATAAAAAAATAAAACATCAAAAAAAGGAGGGAAAAAGAATCGGAGATTCTGTTTCTTGTTCTTTCTGCCCAATAACCAATAAACCCATGATTGCTTCTCATTTACATTTTTTTCTAAAAAAGTAGATATTTTTTTAGAAAAAAATATGAAGATCATTTTACTAATAAATTTATAATCAATATTTTTTGTAAGAACATTTTGCTAATATATTCCACACAATGGAAATCAGTGATTATCTGAATTTCGAATTATCTGAATTTCAAATTCGAATTTACTGAATTCCAAATTAACTTGAAAAAATTTAAAGTATGCAAAGAAGTGTGCTGATTATTTTATTCAATTTATGTGCATCATTAATACATCGATTTTGGAAATTTTACGAGCACTTTGAAATTCTGAAAAGAATTATATTATAAGCTATTTTATTATTGCTATGATTAATTGGCACATATTACCTACAGTAAATGATAATTAATAGTGAACTCATTTAAATGAGATGTCACTACTTGAAACTAGTTGTTAACATTTAAAAGTGTCGCCTTTATAGAATTGTTACTTGACGCAGTGTGAAATTATTGACAACACTAACCAATACTTCTTTTAAATTCTTCGGAAAAATCAATGATCTAGTGAAAGTCTTTAATTACTGCCTCTGTTATGGCTGCTTTTTTTTTCCTTAAAAGAAGAATAGAATTTTCGTAATCTATTTTTATGCAAATAACCGCTGAACATCTAAGAATAATTAATGGCATCTAAATCTATAACACTTTATGGGCAAACCCATTTCTTTTTTTAAAAATAAGAATTTAATTAGTTCCTCTAATCAGCATTTTTAGAATATGTATAGAAGTGTTTTGAAATCATTTCCGATAAAATATTTATTATAAAAGTAAAAAGTACTGTTTTTTTGTAATAATAAATCTACTTTCTCCTTTAACGTTTCCAAAAATTCTTCTGCAAATGCTTTGTAATTTGAGTGTTTTTATTAAAAATATTATTGCAAATGTTCATTTTTCAGGGTCTGCTTGGAACCCAAAATAGAGAAAAACGTGTGATGAAACCAGTTCATATCATTCATCTTTTTTGCAGCAGAAGTAAATTATCTGCGGCTATAAATAACCTTTACCAGATGTTTCATTCATACCACTGATAATTGTTTCTTATCTCAGAAAGTGTAATTAATGGTAGAAAGTTTATAGTTAAAAACATAAAAATTCATTTATTTGTCAAGAATCGGGAAATTTATTTTTCAGGAATCGAGAAAATTGGAGGGGGTACCAGTTTTTTCCTGAGATTCGGGATACAAACATCCCAGAATTTACTTCATCTGGGGTATCAAAAGTACTTCAGTTGTTTCAAATGCGACTTGTCAATGCCAGCAAGCCTGCTTCCAGCAAATTTAGGGTACAGGGTGCGTTTCTTGTTGTTCAGTGGTGCCATCTATGTCCAAGAATACAACTTTCAGCCACACACACACGTCGAAGCCAGTTTATTAGGGTAACATTTATACATCAATTCATTCCTCCACAGATCGTCATTTTTACCTGAACCAGAGAACAATCAATCTCCAATTCAATATCCTCTGATCAATTTATGGAAGCTTGGAGGACTTTGTGAGATGACAGATTTAACATGCACTACTCACCATTTACTGCATGGGGAGTTTACTACGATAATGTTATTAAATAAAATCTATTCAACCAAAAATCATTCGGTGGCTGTTTCATCGTTTCTCTAAACACTTTGTACCGGGAAGGTAAAGGGTTCGATTTTTTTTGGAAGATGTCTCTTTCTGAGAACGGGATGCGTAAAGTTGCTACACTTAACAAAATCGGTTAAAAAAAAATTTAAAAAACGCATTACGTGTTATTAAACTAAAAATTAAGACTCATTGTAAAAAAATTCTTTGTCACTTCTTTCTTAACTAAAAATTCCTTGTCAGCTTTCCGAACAAATCTATGCTAAGATCTGAGATCCCCATACCCGAATTTTGTTAGATCAATTCTCTGTAAAGATCAATTTCCTGTAAAGTTTTCTTAGATCAATTTCCTGTCCCAGTGTAATCCGAGCAATCGCTCAATTTAAAGTTTTTATTTGTTGTTGTCTTGACAAATATATTTAGAAGTCAGACGCTAGTTGTTATTGTAAATTAAAATAAAGTAGTTTTTTCTGTAGTCAGGCATCAACTGCTTCAAAGCAAAAATAGAACCACATATGTGATGAAACATATATTAAGAAAAAATCTTATACCCTTTTTTAGATAAACGTTTTTGTTCAGAAATGTATAAATACTTTTTTGTAACACTTCTTTTATAATTATTATTGATTATTTCATTTTTAAGGGGTAAAATTGTGATTTGTTAGACATTTAAATCTTTATAATATTCAAAACTATATTTTTTAGGACGAAACATAATGTTTGAAAGAAATTGATTAAATAGTTATTGAAAATTAAAAATGCTTATTTCTTGATCAAGACTCCGACTTATTTTACTTAAATTTTAGATTTTTCATTATGTTTACAACAAGTCGATATTCTCTTCGATTACCTACTACTTAAGTTCGAAAAGACGCTGAACTTTGACTTCATATAAAACTGAATTTATTTCTAATAATATTATACTGAAATAAATGAAACTATCCAGTTTTTTCAAAATAAATAATAATACAGAAATATTTGTATTACCCTCATTATACCTACCCTTATATTCCTCTTGCCAAACCATTCCTCTTATGACAAATATTAGAAACTAGACATTGTTACAAATATAGGAATAAAAATAATCCAATTGTTTGGTTATATTATAAGAATGGACTTGGAAGGATGTATTAAAAGACTATTAGATGGCAACAAGGCAGATAAAGAGCGAGAGGAATGGTTGCCAAATCATTCCTCTTACGGTAAACATTAGAAACTAGACATTGTTGTAACCACAAGAATAAAAGGAATCCAATTGTTTGGTTATATTATAAGAATGGACTTGGATGTATTAGAAGACTATTAGATGGCAACAAGGTAGATAAAGAGCGAGAGGAATGGTTATGATTGCCAAATCATTCCTCTTATGGTAAATATTATAAACTAGACATTGTTACAAATATAAGAATAAAAAGAATCCAATGGTTTGACTATATTATAAGAATGAACTTGGAAAGGTGTATTAAATGACTATTAAATGGCAACAAGGCAGATAAAGAGCGAGAGGAATGGTTATGATTGCCAAATCATTTCTCTTATGGTAAATATTATGAACTAGACATTGTTACAAATATAAGAATAAAAATAATCCAATGGTTTGGTAGAATGGACTCGGAAAGGTGTATTAAATGACTATTAAATGTCATCAAGGCAGATAAAGAGCGAGAGGAATGGTTGCCAAATCATTCCTCTTACTTTAAACATTAGAAACTAGACATTGTTGTAACCACAAGAATAAAAGGAATCCAATGGTTTGGTTATATTATAAGAATGGACTTGGAAGGATGTATTAAAAGACTATTAGATGGCAACAAGGCAGATAAAGAGCGAGAGGAATGGTTATGGTTGCCAAATCATTCCTCTTATGGTAAATATTATAAACTAGACATTGTTACAAATATAAGAATAAAAAGAATCCAATGGTTTGGCTATATTATAAGAATGGACTTGGAAAGGTGTATTAAATGACTATTAAATGTCAACAAGGCAGATAAAGAGCGAGAGCAATGGTTATGATTGCCAAATCATTTCTCTTATGGTAAATATTATGAACTAGACATTGTTGTAACCACAAGAATAAAAGGAATCCAATTGTTTGGCTATATTATAAGAATGGACTTGGAAGCGTGTATTAAATGACTATTAAATGTCATCAAGGCAGATAAAGAGCGAGAGGAATGGTTGCCAAATCATTCCTCTTACGGTAAACATTAGAAACTAGACATTGTTGTAACCACAAGAATGAAAGGAATCCAATGGTTTGGTTATATTATAAGAATAAACTTGGAAATATGTATTAAAAAACTATTAGATGGCAACAAGACAGATAAAGAGCGAGAGGAATGGTTGCCAAATCATTCCTCTTATGGTAAATATTAGAAACTAGNCACGTAAGAGAATTATATATATTAGATCAGAAACACATCATTAAAAAGCAGAATGCTTTAGTGTTTTCAAAACAAAGCAAACGTTGCCACCGGCGGAAAAGAAATACAACCAAAATTTGGGAGCCACGTAAGAGAATTATATATAATAGATTAGATGGCAACAAGACAGATAAAGAGCGAGAGGAATGGTTGCCAAATCATTCCTCTTATAGTAAATATTAGAAACTAGACATTGTTGTAATCACAAGAATAAAAGGAATCCCATGGTTTGGTTACATTATAAGAATGGACTTGAAAAGAAGTGTTAAAAGATTAATAAATGGAATACAAGCCGGATCAAGAACAAAGAGGAATGGTTGACAAATCATTCGTCGTATGGTAAATATTATAATTGTTCTGATGAAAAAATTTTCTTTGAAGATCATTTAACTCCAATGGATCCCTAAGTTCTTTCAAAAATATTTAACTTAAATATTTTAGAAAGCACCACAAAGAAAAAAAAAGAAATTGAAAATAAAACTGTTTTTTAACTACCGTAAGTTTAATGAAGAAATTTGACAAGAAAATTTAAAAAGTTCATTCAATACTTTGACTACAGACCTGGAGTCAAAGCAAAATGGAATAAAATAAAAAAACCTTTTTGAAATGTCACAAGAATTTCAATTCATAGTAGCCTAGGGCTTTAAAAAAATCTCGCAAATTGTTCTAGAACTTTTCAATACAAAACGAAATAAAGAAATTGAAAAAAAAAAACTGAATGTGTGGGAAAATGGTGAACTTCGAATTTCAAATGTCAGACTCAAGAATATCGAACCAGAAGAAAATAAAAATCTAGAAAATGTCCTGAGACTATTTATAGAATCTATACATATTTGCTTAAAAATAAACTAAAGCACTTTTAATGGTTATTTTATAATCGATGCATGTAAGAAATCGGAGCCGTAACGTTCTAGGAAAGGCTCATTATGGTAGAAGATTTTCTTTCTAAATAGAAAATGATTTTTGAATATTTAAGAATTTCAAAGGCAAGCAAACATTATGCTCAAACTTTGTACAAAGTAGCGATATTTAGGTAGGAAAACATAATGACTAGCAGTAAAAATAATATGATTTAAATGATAGATCGGCTTTTGATTTCACTTTATTTCTAATAACGGAATTGTCCCTAATATAGGACACTCTTTCTCAAATTTATCATTAGAACATAAAGAAAAAAGCATTCTTGTAACAGCCCTATGTGGGCCAGAAGGTTTATGGAGGAGAAAGCTCCAGAATTTCATTACCAACTATATGATAGTGGCAATGTGGTCAGTGGTGCGCACAGGCTGCCTTTACTTCTTAGACTAGCTGATATCCATCGATCTGAAGCTGGGTGGGCTTCAAGCCAAGCCGCCAATGGGGATCGATCACCAACTCCTTAAAATGACAACCCAGTGAACATAGCATAGCATCATTAGAACATAGCAATTATTATATTATTATAAGTATTATATTGTTATAATTATTATATTGTTATAATTATTATATTATTATAATTATTATATTATTATAATTATTGTATTAGAACATAAGGATTATTATATACTAAAATATCTAATGTACAGAGAGTAAAGAAAAAATCACTGTAATTTTTTTAGTAAATGGATTTTAGCGAACTAATTACTGATCTTAATAATTTAATGGGCAATTTCAAATACGCTAAATAATTAGTGCCAACTAATAAGAAAGTTATAAAATCAAAGACAAAAACGCAATTTTCTGAATAAACGTAGCTTTTCACAAAGGATTTGAAGTTTTGATTGTAAAAATATGGAAGTAAGCGCAATCTCAAAAATATGGTCAAAATAGCTAGTTAGGAGAACAGTCATAAGTTTGAGTCCCTTAATTTTATTTGCGAATTTCACTGTTTGCTTACCGTCAGATGGGGTGACTTTGTGCAGGAATTTTCCGTTTTCCAACTTTGACCGAATTAAAAAATAGTTAAAAGATGCTGAATTGTACTGCAGCTAATCTAAAATTTGTTGTTAGCTATCTGGGAAGCAATTGCACGTAGTTAAGAGCTGATTTGAAATGTTTATTATTTGTAAACAATCAATTAGTCGAATGCACAAAGTCATCCCGGGATGGGGTGACTTTGTTCAATGCAATGAAATAATGACTCAGTTCAGTTTGACTTAAAATCGTTTAATAAACAATATTTAACAATGTTAACGTACAATACAAGTGTATTACATATAAATATGTACTATGTATTAGCAAATCTACTTAAAATGAACATAAAAACTTTAATTTTTAGATTTTTTTATTAATTAAATCTTAGGTAACTTTTTTTATGATTTTCAGGTACAATCAACAAAATCCCTTTCAGCAATCGCTGTACAATACTTCGAAAATTATCCCTCTTCATAATGGGTCAATAACACTTGACCACCTACACAAAACAAGGTTTAGTGTCAATGAAAATGTCTTAAACAATAAACATATGGAAATTGAAATGAAAAATAACAGTATGAAAGTGAAAAATAATATTCACCGTGAGATTTCGAATGCTTTGCATGAATTTTGCTCAAAATCGTGTTTCGGTGAATTCCCAACTTTTTTGACGTTTTCGAAACGAATAAACCATTTTTAACTTCTGCGAAGCATTTTCCTAACGCTTTTTTGGTCTAATCACAATCATTTCTTGCTCCAGGCTTCCTTTTATATGTCCTTGGCACGTTTTTCTCTGGAAAAAAAAATTGCACAGAGTCACCCCTGGGTGCAATTTTTATTAATTATTAAATAACTAACATTATAATAATTAAAAACAAAAAATATGCATAATTTGTTATCTCAATTGATAAGACTTTTAAAGTATAACCTACCTTCCAGGCCAGGATAATTAGAACTTCTTCAACCGAGTAGACTTTCCAGCTTCCGATTTTACGACGTTAAAAAATTACTGTAACTGTTTGTAACTTGAGCTCACAATTTTCCAAGAACGTTGATATGTACATTGCCAGTTCTTGGTAAACCATTAGTTCGTTATGTTGACAACTCACATAAGTTGATATCGAGCTTTAAAAAAATACCCCTAGATGGCACGACGCAAAAATTGAAAAAAAAATGACAGTTTGCACAAAGTCACCCCTCGTTGAACAAAGTCACCTCATCTGACAGTATTTTGCCATATCTTGGGAATCATTAAACGAATTGAAACAAGTTTGCACACAATTAAAAATTTAATACATGCAAAGATGATTTCTTGCAGAAAATGAAATTTTTAACAGTTTTTTTATTATTTTATTTAATTAGGGTCGAAATATTTTTATTGTAAGACATGAAAATACTTACATATTATTAATTTACCTAATTTTTAATAAAAATACAAATAGGCAGACAAAAAAATGGTAAAAAAAAGCTTTTACCCAAATTTTAGATTTTTTATTAAAATTTGATAGTTTAAAATGACCTAGATATCCTTACAATTAAATACTTTTTCGATTCATTAAATAAAATTATAAAAGAATTTTGATCCTCTCTAGAATTCCCTTGATACAGTACGCAGAAAATGAAATTACTATTGAGGAACCTATATTTTCAACAGCTTTCTAGCCATAACTATTGTGATCATGTTTTCCAGATTGTGGCTACCCCTCCCCCTTAGTTTGATATTTAATACTCCAAATCCATTTGGAAAAAAAAGCTAGATGTATAAACAGAAAGCAAACTTTGCGTCTGTTCTTCTGACGTGAAAATCCGATCATTAGAACGAAAGTTTTGTTTAGGTAATATCTTTTATTTTGCTTACTCTACAAAACTCGAAAACTCAAAATTGCGAATTCAAAATGTAAAAGTTTTAACAAATATACAAAATCTTGGAAAGGTCTTTTAGTATGAAATTGTACCTATATACATACATATATATATATATGAAATGTATATATATATTAGTAAAACCTCCCTGAAATACCACCTCTGTGTAGCGACCTCCTTTATTTACGACTACTTTTGTGAGGTACGGAATTTTTTCCATAGGCTTTGTATTGAAGAAAACCTTTAGGAAAGACCATCTGAACCTCTCCCAGCGACCGGGCAAAACCTCTGCACCAAATGGAGAAAAGGTCAAATAAGGAAACACGAAAATATATCAAACCGAAAAGTATTAACAAAACAAATAAGTAGATTCAAATGTATTCAAAATACTTGTGAGTGACTCTTATTTAGAGAGCTCTTTTTGACGATTGCTGAAAGAGGTTGACAACCTCATGTTACAGTCAGAGTGCACTAATTAGAATGTTATCAATGATTTAGTTTAAGAGTTAAATTAGAAAAATAAGTTATTTTAAAAAAAAAAAAAACTAAGCATCTAAAATGAATCTCTCATTTTCTTAAAGTACGGTCATTTTACTGTGGAATAGAGAGTGGTCACTCCCGAGAGGCTTCACTGTGCATATATATTGTTCTTTTGCTGTTATTTTACTTGATTTCTTAAAAAATTATTGGCTCATTAAATAAAGGACCGAAGACTTCTAAATGCACAACATTATTAAATTACCGAAATATTAAATATATTTCAAAAATCATTACTAGTTCTCTAGTTATAGTATTCTAAAACTAAAACAAACTCAGCTGCGCGACAGCCCAGAGAGGGCCAAGGCCTTCTGTGCCCATCTCAGTTTTCTTGACTTTGGGGTGCAGGAGCAGATGTTCCGGTCAGGTGGTCAGCCGTACGCGGAGTCCCCAGTGTTTAGATCCCAAGCATGCTTGGTACTCATTTATCGCCCCACTGAAGGGATGAAAGACTGAGTCAACCTTGCCCGGCCCGAGGATCGAACCAGTGACCTGTGTCTCGACAGCGCGAAGCGCTACCGCTCAGCCATCGGGCGTTTATAGTATTCTAGTTACTTAAATCTTAAAAATCTCATGACCCTTCCACGGACGCTTCAACTGAAGCAAAATAGGTCTATCTCATTAACCCTTCCACGGAACCCTAGTGTTCCTAAAAACACCTTTTGTAAACCTCTAGTTCAGTGAAAATGATTTTCTCTACCCAAAATATGAAAATCATAATATATTTTATTGTTTCGTGCAGACGATTTACTTCTACAGCGTAAAAAAAGGAAAGATTTCTTACCTCGCATTTGATTTGTTAAGGGCAGGGCAGCATTGACGCTCCATTTTTAGTAGTCCAATCAAATCTAATGCTCTTCAAACGTCGTATAGTTGTTTCTTTTTCAATGAACGAATGTTCTCATTTAATCGAAATATGTCGCCAAGTTTAGTTTTCCAGTAAGACTACGACACTATTACCTTTTTGTTAATAATTCTATAATATATATCGTAAAATATAACAAGAATTAAATTTCTGCCTGGCGTGCTGAACTTTAAAAAGCTTTTATATTGTTTTGAAAGCGAAGTTGTATAACTTTAGAACAAAATAAAGCTAAACTCTATGCACTTGCAAATGATTACTTAAATCCTATACCGCAATGGTCTTTTCTTAACTTTTCTTAATTATAGTTCCTAAGTTTTAAAACACAGCTCCGAACATTAACTCAACATCCTTTAATGTTTTATTTTTCTTATTTTTATTTATCTGGATCTATGAAATTTCCATACTGTTCTAAAATAAATAATACAAATCATTTTTATTTTCTTAAAGCGAGAAAAGTGGTATTTGATCGTTAAATTTTTTAAAACTCAAACTGACTTTTCTTAAGCCTTTTTTCTTTGGGAAAAGTCACGTTATTCCATTCCAAAATATAAATAACATTAACCAATTTTCCGTAATGAGTATTTAAATCAAATTTTCGACTCATATTTTGTTTCATTTTGATAACAGAATTTTTTAAACAAGTTTCAAAGTTTTAATTCACAGCATGAAGTATTATTTTAACATTCATCAACGTTTTATTTTTATTACATCGAGTTATATGCATCAATAAAATTTCCATTACATTCTAAAACATGCACAAATCATTTTTTTATCCGTTTAAAAGCAAGAAAGTGGAAGATTTATTTAATCGCAGTATCCCTCAAAGTTTCTTTTAAGAAACAAGAAAATATCTGTATCTAGTCACAACTATGAATGAAATAAAACGATTTTTTGTGATGGGTATTTACATCATTTTTCGCACTGAATCAAAATAACGCTTATTTAATTTTATTTCATAACTTTGAAAGTTCTAACTAGTTTCTCTAAAATGAAAAACAGCGCTTCGAATATTACTTTAACATACTTCAATATTTTATGTTTTTTTTTCCGAGTGATCTGTATCTGTAAATTTCCCATAACGTTCTAAAATACACACACAAATCATTTTTATCTCCTCAAAAATAGGAAAGTGGGATATGATCATTAGATTTATTTAATCTCAGCATCACTTTTCCCCCGAAGTCTCCTTTCTTCGTGGAGAAGCCGTGCAATTTTCCTATTCAACTCTCAAGTCTCAATCGCTTGGAGGAGTGTAAGTGTTGGCGCAGGCGCGGATTCGCGTCCATTCAACTACCCTCTCTTATGCCGAAGCCTTTCGGTCCAAGCACAGAAGCCAGATCGTAATTCGGAAAGTGAGACGGCGGCACAGGCAGCCGCCAGGTAAAGAATACCATGCGGTTGCTACAAGCTATGTGAGCAACAATATAGAATTCAAACGATTGGTATAAACAGAATTGGATTTGTCCTTTTTTTGGAATACAAAAAAAAGTACGGCGATCGTTTGCAGATTTTTTCGGATATAACATTCGCAGACGAGTGTTATGTGATTCTTGGGATAAACAACCATCTGCTGAGATTTTTAGTGATTGCTTTGGAATATTGTGTTTGTGTTTAAGTGATCGTTTGCTGTCAGTTAATAAGCAGACGATATTAAAGCGCATGCGGCTTAATAAAGCTGATCAATAATATAGTTCAAAAACAGCTGTTGAATTGGCATCCATAAAACACGTGCTTCTAAAAAGCTTTGAATGAATTACGCAATCCCCTCGCCATTGCATTTCGGGGATGAAACAATTCGCTGTTTCTACTGAATACACCACTGAACAGAAAACAACTCAACTCTGAAATGAAAGTTACTTTTGTTTTGAATTTGTATGTGGAGTCGAAATCTTATGGTTCATTAGATAATTTCCAGTTACATAAATTTAAAATTAAACAGAATCCTAACGTTCTCCCTAGCGGTAGTATTTTCAATTCATCTTTTGATTTTTGCCAGGTGAATTTATTATAGAGAATTTCTCTATTTATTTAACAAAATATACTCTTTCAATTTGTTCTTTTTGTTTATTCATCTAATATTTCAATTTGTTTAAAGGTTGCTTAAAAGAAATCAAAGTTTCTTTTTTCTATGCTTGATCTTGCAGTATCGAAATATTTACATTTTATTATCTTATGCATTCCAAAATCTGATCAAATTTACCATTTCAGATTTTGTATACAAGCAAATTGTTTACATATGAAAATTATAAACGTTAAAAATGTTCATTGGTAACATTTTTATGCTTGCACGAGAGAATTTAAATAATTGATTATTGTTTTTATTTCGTTTTCTTTTAAAACAAAATTTACTCGCTTTTCCAGTTCTATTTGCTAATGGTATAGACAATAAAGAGTCTGATCTAGCTTTGTTCAATATATTTCAAATTTAAAATATTCGTAGTTATCTTATTCGAAGCTTTTCTAAGCGTTATATCTTTTTCAATGTAAATTTTATGTTTACATTGATTATTTCCTTTAAAGCTTGAATTTCAGAATGCTTCGTAGTTTAAGATATTGTCGCTTAACATTCAAATATGCTCATACTTTTGAACTTTTGCTTATTAAATCCTCTCATATAAAAATCTGAAGAAATTTAATGTTTTCCTCAAGTAGAGATCTTGTTCGTAGTTTCGTTGATACATTCCTTGATCAGTAGGGCGAATTTTATCTTTAGAGATACAACAATATTGATACGTTTAAAAACAAGCAAATTATTTATATATCAGAACCGAACTTGCAAGGTTTTTCTAGAAACTCTATTTACTGCCATAGAAACATATATTTACTAACAAGTTAAGACTAACAATTAATCAAAACATATCTATTAAATAGAAAGTTGCCAACTTTTAGTCCATCCTAAAAGGTTTCCAATTTAAGCATATCAACTAGTTCATATAGTAAATATTTCCTAAGGATATCCTAAGGATATCGATATCCTTAGGAGTCTATTTTTGAGATTAAAGCTAACAGCAATACAACTAGTTAAGAGCAATACATATATACATACAGAGTATAAACTATTTTAAAGGTTATATTATTCACCAGTAAAGAGAACATTTTGATATGAAAACTAAAATGGAAATTTATAAAAAAGCAATATCTTGCAGAATCTTACTTTTAGAAGATTTTTAAACAATGTTTTGGAATGCTAGATATTGTAAGTATCACCATTGTTAATCTTTACAAGTCTGTACCAGATCAAAGATCGTACGAGCTTAAGGATTTATTAGGATTGGTTGAAGAAATCGGTGGTTAACTGTAAAAATTTTCTATAAGAAAAAAATAGAAAACTATTTCCAAAGAGTTTATTGAAGACATGTGTACAATTTTCTCCACACGGAATTGACATATACTTTGAAATTTTCTTCCTAACATACTTTTAACTCATTTTCACATAGTCATTTATTTAACTTCGATTCTTCTAAGAAAAACTGATTGAAAAAAATTATTTAATCTATGATTAATACTTTCTAACTCCTATCAGGGCACTATCTATATTTTTGCAAAATAAAAATACTTCTCAATTTATCTCATCTCTGTAGCTATGGAATATTCAAATTAATACTAGATTAACTGCTTACATTGTTTATTCCAAAGCACTTATTGATTTTCAACTGAAGCATATATGAAATAGTCACTTTTTAATTTGTACTTGTAGAACATCCAAATTAATGATAGATTATTTGTTCATTTCATGTGCATAGATTGATTTTCAACTGAAGTAAATGTGAAATCGTGAATTGGAATTGTCCAATTTCAAATCGACATGGATAACTCAGAGCCTGGACCAAGCAATGCACAAGTCCCTGTTATCAAACAGGATGTTGTCACCTCGGAGGAAGAGAGTGGTTCCATTCCCTATGTCGATAGTCCGGAATCTCCTCCCGGAGTTCCTGGAATAAATATCAGGAAAGCTAGTATCGCAGCTCAACAACAACTCCATGATGGTATAATCCTGTTGATTACTAGCGACTCGGAGAGTCAGCGGTCACCGAACGGCTCAATCGCTGCTTCTCAACATCCACTGTCAGAGTTTTACTTGTTACCTCTCCCTCCCGATGCTTCGGGGAACAGAAGATATTCCCTACAGGATCGTTCGGGAAAAGACCATCACCATCACCCTGAAAGAAAAGCTTCCTGCCCAGATACAGAGCTACATGTCAGTCCTGATAGGAGCAGGAGGGGCAGTTCCTGCAGCAATCGCAAATCAGATTTGGACATCAGCAAAGATCGCTTGACTCCAACTTCTTTTTCCAGCAGGCGTTCCAGCAACGCGAGCGCATGCCATTCCAGAAGATCCTCCAACTGCAGCACGGGTGGTGGTCACCACAGGAGGAGGTCGAGCAACTGCACCAGCTGCAGTCGGAGATCCAGCAACAGTAGTGTCAGCCACAGTAGGAGATCTAGCTCTGCTAGTCACAGATCGAGTCCTCCCAGTCACGGCAGTCGCAGATCCAGCAACTGCAGTCGGAGGTCGTCTCACTTTGACTCGGACGAAGAGTCTTTTCTTCACCACCATCACCACCACAGTCACAGGGGATCCAGAACCAGTTTGGATCCCCTGCACCGAGGCTCAGCGGCCTCAGTCGAGATTGGTGGTTTTCGCCGTGGCTCACACCTGCCTCTTTCTTACGAGGAGAAAGGGGAACTGGATGAAAGAGAAGAGCTGGAGATGGGTGGCATACCGCCCAGGCACAGGCGGATTATCATCATGATCATCGGATCTGTTTCCATTTTCATCTTAGTCATGTCTGTTGTACTCATTGCTGTGTCCTTGACCCTCTCACCAACAATAGATGATTTAGGTGAGTCTTTACTATTTATTTACTTTAATATGGTTTTTCGAAGCTAAATAAAAAAAAGCCACAGTTTAGGTGCATTACACTCAAAACAAAGGGATGATATTAAACTATATATATATCATTTGACAGAGAAAATTATCTGGGCTTAAGAACTGACAAATAGCCTAAAGATTTTAAAAAATATTAATTTTTTTTAAAAAAAATCGCCAATTTGGCGACATTTTTCACCTAGATGAAAATTATCAAAATCCCTGGCTTGTTCTCAAGTGTTAGCAAATTTTTATGAAGTCAGTTAATGCAGCATGGGAATAAGTTTTTAAATATTAAAAAAAATTAGACCAGGTTTTCATTTCATGCTCACCAAATTGTGGCTTTTCTCCGCATTGACTTTTCGTGCCATTTTCAGAATAAGCATAGATAGCACCTGTATAGATAGGCTAAACTTGACGTAACAGTCAGAACAACTGTTGCAAACTCCTTATCAGTTATGATAATAGCATGTTATTCGCAAAAAAGTATCAGTTCATATGAAGACGAACCTTCGAAAATCATTCTAATATTATAATTTACCTTATTAACCATATTGGATCTAATTTGATATTGCTCAATTATTTTATAACGGAATACTCATTCATTTATTGGTTCTGTATATTTTATGCAACTATGATAAAAGGTAGTTTTAGTTGTTGTAAATTGTATGATGTACTCATGCAAAATTTTACAACCAAAAAAAAAATACTTTGAAGGAAGAAAGTATGGTCGTTAATGGCATGAAACTAAGTTATACGATTTTAATTATTGAGAGTTATGAGTAAAAACATACATATATTAGCAATTGTGTTTTTATTTTTCTGATACGAATACTGTTTCGAATGAAACTAGGTTTGCTAAGTTAGTTCCTGATAGTAAAAAAGAACATACTAACAATTGTACAATTTTTCAGATACAGAAGTAGTTTAGCATGTACATTGGTTTACTAAGTTAGTTAGTGATAAAATGTGAATGTTAATTAATGGTATAGCATGGTTTGGAGTTAATGTTAGTTATAATGCCATAGCATTAGTTGATTGCCGAACGTTAATCGCGAATATGTTTTATCGTTTGTCTGATATTCTGTGCAGAGGGATTTAGTTAGATGGAACGTTCGACTGTTTATAATGATCGTTCGTTTACACAACAGGAAATTAAATCTTCGTCTATATCATAAATGAAAACAGTAGCTCTTTACGTTTATTATACCACGCTGAATTATAAAACGATAAAGAAAATATCTGCATCATTTCTGCTTTGAAAATATAGGCAGTCTTTAAAAATTTGCGATTATATTGAACAAACCAGGTCCCTGGATAAATAATAAAGGAAATTTTCTTGAAGTTATTATTTTTCGGTCTTCTCGATTCTCATCAAATAATCATGTGAGATACACGCCCAGAAATAAATACTTCTTTAAATAAACATTAATAAATATTGCTTTATTTTTTCACAAAGGGTGATTGATGATTTTCGTGTTCAATTTTGTGCTTATAGAGATCAATTCAGCAAAGAAAAACTCATTTCATTAATTATACATTTTCTGGTGTTATCAGGAAGAAATGGATCCGGTGTTATCAGGAAGGTTTAGATAACAATAGGGTACAAATTTTCTGTGGCATTAATGCAAGTATTTAATTTCATCTAATTCGAGTGAGTCAAAATTAGTTTTGTTCGGAAAGCTATACATTTTTTTCAAAATGATATTTTAAATATAGTTTATTTTTTAACTGAATGTACAAGTTTATAAAGAACGTGTAGGCTTATGTACGTACATATACATGTACGTCTGATCTTTTGAGAATAGCACTAAAAACAAAAAGCATGATTTTATCATATCACATCACATATTTAAAGGTATTGTTGCCTTCTTTTCACCACTCTCTAAGTAGCAAAGAAGTGGGGGAACTTAATTCTAAATAATAAAAATAATAATTCTGAACAATAAAACTAATTCTGAAAATATAATTCTGAATAGGAATATAAAGTTGAAATTTTTAAAAACTATGATTGTAGGAAGAAACTGATTGTATATTTGACGTCAGCCCAACGAAAACACTTAACATGCTTTCAAGAATTTCATACAACAGGAAAAATATGTTCCCATGTGTAATCTCATAATGAACAAATTTTAAATTTTTTTTCCTTACATTTAAAGAACAATAGATAAGACAAATAATTATATAAGCATTGTATATGTCTTTATAACTGGCTGCGATCAAAGATTTGCAAAGTATTATTCCTTTTCACTTATGTCATTTTGTAGATCTAAAAAACAGAAACTGGATCGTTTGTGACAATCTTTCATTTCTTCCATTCGAAAATTAAAATAAACAATGATAAGGAAAATCAAATAATAGCTTTAGTGTATTTTTGTAATTATCATGAAATTTGCGATTGCATTCAAATGCAATTGCTAAGACTGATATATCGGGAAATTTGCCAATGTTTTTAACACTTTGAATCTTTATATAGTTATTAGTCTTATATTTATTCCTATACTCCAGTGAGTGAGTTCGAAGTTTCTTATGGTTATTTTCGTGCTCAATTAAGTAATCAGTAGCTGGTTTTTTCATTACATGTTTTCGCTGCTCAATTGCCCTTCCTAGAAGAAAAAGGCATAATGATATTGATATGCCATCAATCGGCACAATTTTTTCATTAAACTAGGAATCTGCGCCTCTTGATTGCCATGCTCACCAACCCCCATAATTGTTTTTCATTCACCTTTATTTTCACAAAATCATGGAACATTTTGTTGTTTTCAAAACGTAGAATTACTGTAGCTTTGAGTAAGAAAATTTTGTCAATACGTAACGAAATAGATGATTACTTAGAATTATAAAATAAAGCTTCACTCTAAATGTTAAGATTTATATCTGGTAACTAGTAATCTCCTCACCCTTAATTTGGTACTTTTGATTAACAGCAACTCGAGAGCGAGCTTATACAATATAAAAATAATGACTCTGTGTCGGGAAAAAAAATTTCTGCAACAATTGATAAATAGTAAATGTTTAAAAAAAAGAGTATCTCAAAAAAATTCACGAAAAAGCACTTAAAATTTTAATAGTTTTTGAATAAATTAGAATTTCGGGACAAAATTTACTTTAAATACGCAAATACAAATGGTTTTTTCAGCAAGTCAAATTTCAACTCAATAGTTGCATTTCAGCGGGCTACACATCGATCAAAAGCGATACTTTTCCGACTATAAATTCACAAACTAAGTGCCGATTATTTCGTTGTATTCCTTGTATTGTTTTCTAAATACTTTAGTGATTTCAAATTTCTAAGTCTTATAGATTTTGTGCAGTAAGGCAAAATGTTACGTAGAAAAAAGAAGATGCAAGAAAAACGTGCAAATTAAGCACATTTCACGCAGACATGCACACACACATATATATACACATAATATGAAAAAGAAAAGAAATTTTATATTAAAATTTCAAACAAATATGATAATCTCATCTCTACAAGTTTGTGACCGTATGGTATTTTTTCCCAACAAGTTCATCAATTAATAATACTTATAATATACTTATACTATATAATATAATAATACTTATATATATATAT
>NC_092212.1:78700678-78705737 GCF_043381705.1 Parasteatoda tepidariorum
AATAAGTTTTATTTACTGCGCATTAGCTGCAAGTATATAGAACTCATAAAATAAGTTCAATATTTAGAGAAAACATGGAAAAAATTACAAAATAATAAAAAATGACAAAGAAAAATATTAAAATAAAATAAAATAACACAATAAAAAAATAGTACTAATATTCACCCAATTAAACCTGGCACCATTTGCTCCAACTACTTAATAATTATTAAGGAAGGTTTTTCTTGGATTATTACTAGCAATCAACCGATTTTAGAATTTATTGAACATAATGAAATTAATTCTATTGCGACTTTTGATTTCCAGGATCTTTTTAATAACATAAACTAAAATATTTCAAAACTAAAATATTTCCTTTTGAGTTATTACTATGATTTTAAAAATATCCTTAATTGCGATTTTTATTATTGGGAAATTCTAATTAATTTTTGTCTTTTTAATAATTATCTTTAGAATGAAAAATATTTTTTCTTCAAATTGATGGAATACGATAAGGATCTAATTTTTTGTCTCTCTTAGCTAACTTATTTTTTGCATCATTGTGAAAAAAATTATACTCTTAATATTAAATTTGTCTTGAGATTTATTGATGATTTAATTATCTATAATTTTCAAGATAATACAATTTTATTAAATAATGTTTTCCCCGAGGAATTAATCTTGCTTCGTAATCATGATGATAATATTAATTTTTTTTTCTTGGATTTGGGTATTATAAAAGAAGAAAATATCTGCTTTGTAGATTTATACGATAAAAGAAATGGTTTTAATTTTAGTATAAATAAAGTAATTACTTGGAATTCTAATGTTTCTTAATACATCTTTTTAGATACCAATTTTAATCAAATGAATAGAAATAAAAGAATATGAAGTACTGCTTATTTATCTAAAAAACAAATAATTAAACTCTTTCAAAATTTGATAAAAAAAATGGATACCCAACTAAGGTAATTAAATGCTATTTAAAATCTTTGACTTAATTGTATGTTATTATAAATAAATTTACTAAAACCGTCTTTGTTAATTTATATCATTTTTATCATGTGCATTTCCATTTCAGGCTAATCCGTGGCTAAAAACGGGCAATTCGTATTTTTTTTCCTCTCTCTCTTTTTCTTAAAGAAATGCTAATTTTCTAAAATCATTAAAATCGTATAATTAAATATCAGCCTTATCAATTATAAACTTCTTTAAATTATCCAGTATAAAGTTACCTTGCGCACATTCATTTTCGTACACATCCTTGGTAACTAACAAATCAAACGTGTTTCAGTACAGCAGTAAGAACGAGCTATAAAACAAAAACCCTCTATTTACGCTTTTACCTCAATTTACGCATCTGTTTTCATGTTTTGCAATCTGGCAATCTTATTACGAAAATGTTTTAAATCATTCTTGAAAATTTTCCAGTACTTGTAAGTTCATTTGAATTCGCTGCTCGTTTAATAGACTTCGCTTTGTGTTTTATCCTGTTTTTTCTTTACATTTTATTTTCTGTTTTTCACATGATATTTATCACTTAATGTGTTAAGTTTTGTTTCAAAAAAATTTTTGAATGCTCCCCACACTATTGTATTGATATATTTTGCTTCGGCTATTTTGATACAATATTAGAAAGCACTCCTTTTTGTGGATATAATAGTGTGAGCTGATGAAGATATTATGTCTTTTTTTTCTGGATTTTTTTTTTTTGAAAAAAAAACTTTTTTTTCACCTGTTTTTTATTGAATTTTTTTATACATATTATGCTATTTAATTTAACTTTATTTTAATAATTTTCTTCTTCTCTTTACCTTATTTTGTAATTTTTTCCATGTTTTCTCTATATTTTGAACTTATGTACATATGTATACTGGATAACGGTACTTATGTAAGATAGAAAAAAATATTGAAATTGATCGACTTTCTTAAATTATTAAAATGAAAAATAAGAAAAAAAATTAAAAAATAAGAATTTTTCCAATTTTTAGACGGATAGTTTCAATTTTAAAGAGATGTGAGGCACAAACATCTTAAAAATCGTGGTGTTTTTTTGAGTTCAAAAGTTTGATAACAAATTGTAAAAAAATAAAATCCATGCTTGGATTTATTATATTATTTTTATTTTACAAGGGAGGACAAAACTTTAAGGACTTTTTTTCTAAATGAAAATCTTTTTCATCTTCTTTTTTTTTACAACTTTTTAATGATATGTCTTATTTCCTTTTAAAAAATAATGCCTTGAATTTTGGCCTATATAATTTTAAAAAATTCACTTAGTTTTTATGGAACTTTTTATTTTTTTATAGAAATGATTTTAAAGAATAATAATAACAAAAATAATTTTTGAAAGTTTTCAATTCTTTAAACTTAAATAGCATAATTAATTTTTAAATAAAGCATAATATTTTCATTTGTCTAAAAAAATGAACTATGTAAGAATTCTTATATAAAAAACAGTTTTTATACAATTTTTTGGAAATTTGTACGTAAGATTTAAAATTTCAGTAATTTATTCTTGTTATCCTTAAAAAAAGTTTTATGTAAGAAGTTTAATGTAGATATAAACATTTTATGTAGGAACTATTTTATGTACATTTTTTACGCATATATTTTTAAGAAGAAATTACTTTAAGTAAAAAGTTTTGGAAATTTTTACTTAAATTGATATTTTTGAAACTTCCTCTAAATTCTGGAATGAGCTTAGTCTTTGTCAGGGGTGATATTTAAGAATCTAAAAGTTTCTTATAATTGAAAAAGAAAGTGCAGTTGCACGTAAAAAAAAGTTTAACTGGTAAATGAAGACATATTGCTATTAATTTTCAATTTCGTATGCTTATAATTCTGAACCCTACCCAGAAGACAAGGGAACCTCTGTACCTGTGGGAAAAACAAGCCTTCGTGTAGGGCATTTTTATGGAATCAACTCGGATGCGGAAAATGTACAACAGCGAAATTGATTTCTTTTTAAAAATCCGCATAATAAACGTATTTTTCCGAAAAATTGCGTTTATTATACGTTTATTATTTATTATCTAAAATTTTAATTATTGCTTTAAGACTTCTTACATATAGTTAATATCTAACTTTTTTTTAAAATTTTAGCTATTGTTATACCTGATATTTAAACACTTAAAATCCGTGACCATAACAGATTCCTATGTCATTAAAGTATTTTAATAGATTAATGACTTAAAAATTATTTACTTTTTTATGTCATTAAGGTGTTTTAATAACTTGGGATAAAATATTACCGTGATATTATTCTGATTAAAAATAATGTAGGAATTCTTTTTTTTTTCACTTTTAAATTATTGAACTGTTAATTTAAAAAACTTATGCTACTGATATTTCAAGGTATCAAAATACCTTCATACATAGGTAAGGAAATACCTAAATTTGTTGTGGTCGCTTATTTTACACATTTAAACGTCAGGAATTACAAACACAACCTGAAATGTTAAAAAGTATATTTATCAATTGCATATAAGAAAAATTTTGAGTTTTAAATCTGTTATTAAATTTTTAGATTCCTTTGATTAAATTCGTTTTGAAAAACAGTGTATTTTCATAAAAATGCGTGCGTTAAGAAGATCTTTTTAAAGAATTCGATCTTGCTGTTGTATATTTTTCACATTAGTTCACTCTGTTGAGAAATTTTTTCCTTTAAGATATCTAATACTTACAGTCTTATCTTTACTAATCTAATACAGACATCATCATGAATATTTCTTTCATATCATCATGGAGCTGGGAGATTATGGAACATCATGGAAGCGTATAGTTTGCCTAAAGTAAGAACCCCCCTATCCACTCGTCTGGACCTCTGGTGATGACTATGGTAATGAGGTATAACTATTCCAAGCAGGTGTGTGGGATAATTGTTTAGGGCAAGTTTTGTCTCAGGTTGGTGAGAGAAAGGGACTATTTTTCTTCGTGAAAGTGAAAGATTCCCTAGAGTGAACTGAAGCTTCCCTCCCTGAAATGAGCTATTCTTGTTTCCATAGCAGCAGACGGCCACAGACTTTGTGGCGGGGGAGTTCCTACAGTAAACAAACTATAAAGATATCATCATGGAACTTCGAAGATCATGGAATCGGAAAGACGTCATTAATGAACTGAGAACATCATGGAGCATCATGGAATCGGAAAGACATTATCGTGAGCTGGGAATGTTACGGGGCAACATGGAATCGAAAATACATCATCATAGAACAGGTAAGATCATGGTACATCATGAAATCGGAAAGACATCATCATGGACCTAGAAAGATCATTGTACATCTTGAAACTGTGAAACTGGAAGGATCATAGTACATCATGGAACTGGAAAGATCATGGTACATCATGGAATCGAAAACACATCATCATGAAATTGAAAAGATTATGGTACATCATGAAACTATGAAACTTGAAAGATCCTAGTACATCATGGAGTTGGAAAGATCATGGTACATCATGGAATCGAAAACACATCATCATGAAATTGGAAAGATCATAGTACATCATGAAACTGGAAAGATCATGGTACATCATGGAATCGGAAAGACATCATCATGGAACTGGGAAGACATCATCATGGAACTGGGAAGATGATGGGAAATCATTGAACTAAGAAAATAATATCATGAAAATGGAAAGAAAATATCGTGAAAAGAAAAAAGATTTAATCAAATACGGGAAAAGAAAACATTGTGAAAATGCAATGCAAAGTCATGTAATTTAAAAGATCATGGAACATGCGATAATAGAAAAGTCATTGAAAAACAAGGAACTGGAAATGCAATATCTAGAAATGCAATATCTGTGTAATGTCTGTGTAATGTGCAGAGATGTAATGTCATTGAACTGAAAATGTAATGTAATGTTAAGGGAAAAGAAATAACGTGAAAATAAAAAATAAAAATAAATTTAGTTATAGAAGAAATAACATCATGAAAATGGAAAGGCAACAATTTGAAACTGGCGAAAAAAAAACCGGATTAAATAATGAGGATAGAAAGATAACGTCAAGTTAATGTTTTCTTAGGGAATGGAGATTGTTAATCAACTAGACCAAAAAAGCACTACACATAAAAAT
>NC_092212.1:78706427-78708811 GCF_043381705.1 Parasteatoda tepidariorum
TATTGCCTAATTTTTTATAATATTAGTCTCTGTCTGACTGTGTTAGGGTCGCAGACGAATTTACATTTATGAAGATTTTGCTGTAGATTGACACTGTATATTCTGCTGCCAGGTTTATGTGTGGTGGAAGGTATAATTGCTCACGAATAAATTAATATTTTGATAAGAGACTACTATTGCCTAATTTTTTATAATATTAGTCTCTGTCTGACTGTGTTAGGGTCGCAGACGAATTTACATTTAAGAAGATTTTTCTCTAGATTGACACTGTAAATTCTGCTACCCGGTATTATATTTAGTGGAAGACATAATCGCTCTCGAACTAACTAAAACAAGTACTAAATATAGAAAGCAAATATTTACTACTACTGAATTACTTTATTCTACAAGGCGTCTTTTAACATTATGAAATGCGATGCTTATTATACAAGATTTTTTTAAGCAACGTTTCAATTTAAAAAAGAAGAACAGTATACCTCTTAATGATATTTAAAGTGAAAGATAATAGTAATTAGGTAAGCAAATCATTCTAAAATTATGTAGCTCTCAAAAATATTTTTAAAAAAATTTTATAACAATTTTACTACCACTTTGTAATTGGAAGAAATGTATGGCTGAAAGGCTAAAAAGTCTGTTACTGTACATTTATTGATTCATAATAAAAAATTTTATGTGGGCCAAAGGGGAAAAAATTAACAAACAAAACAATTTTTATTAGAAAAAAAGTCTTTTGGAAAAATCTCCAGCTGTAAACCGTAAAATAATAAATCTATGCAAACAACCCCAACTTTAGAAATTTTAACTACAAGCAACATTTCCCAAAAGACTGTTATTTGATGTTTAGTTTCCAAAATTTATTGTTCACAGATGACTCTGCAAAGCTAGCTCTTAATATGAAATTTTTAAAAATTACTAAGAAATATAAAATAAATTTTATTTATTTTTCAACATTATCAAAATCAAACATACAAACCTATGTCTATTTGCAAACTTATATGAAAGAATTTCTGAATGAAGGATAAAATCTATGAATTATTATAATTTTCAATTATTATAATCAATTATTATAATTTTTAAAGTGTTTTTTAACAGACGACAGCCACGAAATTTAATTTGCTATTTTTTAACCATTATTTTTCACGCTAAAACATATACATTATTTTTTACTTTGAAATCTCTCTGCCGTAATATATATATATATATATATTTATATATACAGTCAAACCCCGCTATAGTGAACACTGTTTCTAGTGAACTCCCGGATATAGTGAACGAAATGTTCGATCCTGTTCCTTGCTATGCACGTGTAATGTTATTTTTTGTGGATATAGTGAACCAAAAAAGTGAGGAAGTTGGATATAATGAACTTTTTTCTGTCTTCAACTGGTTCTTTTCTTAATTTTTTTTGTAATAATATTGAAATTTTTACTTCAAAATAAATACATATACCGATTTTTAAAACGATTTATAGAGGGGAATGTAGCGATAAGCATTTTTTCTTGTTTTCTTCTTTTATCTCACTTTCCCTAAGCTAACCAAGCAGATGTTTCCAACCTAGGCAGATGATGCACCTGTAAGGTGTCAGTGGGATCAATATGCATTTTCTGTCAGAGGGAATGAGTAATTATTCATTATTGGTCAAAGGGTGGGACACTAATATTTGTTAATAAGGCCCTCATTTTAACTTCTTTCTGCTCTCAGTTCAGTTAAAAAAATCCTGCAAACAAGTGTCTCAAATTTAACTATGGCGAGCAGTAAACGTAAAATGTTCTCCATTGATGATAAAATGATGGGCATAATCAGAAAAAATTGAAAATGGATGCAATCAAGTTGATATTTGCAGGGAATATAAACTATCCAAATACATATGTAACATATGGAAAAATAGGCAATTAATAATTTCTGCTCATGAAAAAATTTAGATGGCTGAAAAAAGCAGATCACAAGGATATTGAAGAAACATTACTGAAGTAGTTCACCAATCGATGTCGATGAATTTGCTAAGCGATTTTATGAGACTACTTTTATATGCTCGAATGGCAGGTTAGACAGGTTGAAAAAGCGGAATAATAGAAATTCAGGAAAAATTATCTGATAGTCAAGAAGTGTTTCCATATCTGATGTTGAGGATTGCTCATCAGCTAAAAATTACAAATTTTTTGTTGCGCGCAAACGCAAGACGAAGAGTAATGAGAAAAAAAAACAAATTTTTTGCTATTATATAATATTTTTCAGTTATTTATTTGAATAATGTGCAATAAAAGGGAGGAGTTTGGGAGCCATTAGTTAAATTGCTTGAGTATCGGATATAGTGAACTCCCGGTTATAGTGAACCTAAATTTCGGTCCCTTGAAGGTTCACTATAGCGGGGTTTGACTGTATAT
>NC_092212.1:78709242-78731149 GCF_043381705.1 Parasteatoda tepidariorum
ATATATATATATATAAGCTGGAAAGTACGATTTCACCGCGATATCGTGATAAATAAAATTTATTATCTCTCTTGTGCCTAACAAATTTTAAGTAATACCGTTAAAAAAGAGTAGTTAACTGTTGTTCGGCATATCATTTCAAAGCATTTTAAGAGTAACACAATTTCGCACTTCAAACTACATCGATGAGAATTTGTGTCGAGCATGTGGATTAAATTCCAAAACAGATGCTGTGGATATCACAATACTTTATGGGGGGGATTTGATGTTGCGTCAAAGACGCTTCAGATGAATAAGCTTCTGGCTGGAGCACTTCGAGCTTCACCGTCATAATGATGAATTCTCCAATCCTTCAAAATCCCGGAAATTTCCTGAGTGAAGTACCGGTTTACCGGAAATTCCTTTCCATGCTTCGCTGGTTTATTCCCTCATCAGAATCCTCAGAGTTATATCGCGTGCTTGCCTGCTTACACTTTCTTCCTTCGGAAAGCATTATTTGATTTTTAAGAGTTTTTAACCAAGATGTTTGCTTGGAATGTTAAAATTATGATTTCAAAAACTGGCATATATTTTTTTTTCTTTGAGCTTTTATAAAAGAATTTGTTGCGTATTAGTGAAACATTTCAATCGTTTTCTAAATTGTTATGATGTTAGAAAGATTTTAACAAATATACTCCCTAACTCAGAGTGTTACAAAGTTAATTTTATTTTATAACCGGCATTGGACAGCTGACCCAGTTCTGAGTTTACAACTATCAATGCTCAACTCCATATCCCTGTTAGTTTGAACATAGCCCAGAAGATATGAGAATTCCTGGATTAAGCATTGCTACAAACTAGCCTTCTTGGAATAATTTTTTAATGTACTCACTCTCATTTGCGGTACATGGTGAAGAAAACTAATAAGAACTGCCACGGTGAGTCCGATGGAAAGAGGTTTCTAACCCATGATCAGCCTGACATTAAATATATTTTACGTCATCAGGTCAAAATTGCAAGAGATGTTAAGGCAAACATTATAGATTTCGTAGTAACTAATAACGGCAGAAGTCAACTCCACGCTGCCTGGGTCGACTCCTTATAATAGACTGGCTATACAAGTACTGAGTTACTCCAGATACTGGCAGGCTTGAAGCCAGTTTATTTTAGAAGGGATTGTTATTAAACGTCTAACTTGGGGCTGGAGACTTGATGATTTTGACCCTGCCTTTATCAATCAACTTAAGGCTTTTACTTTATCCGATTCTCCAGTCCCAGTTCATCCTTCACGTCTTATCGCTGTGACCTGGGGATGTAAGCTACCTAACAATACAGGTCTCGAACTTTTCACTGACGGCTCTAGGATGGAGGTCACCACAGAGGACAACCAGGAAAACATCAGAACTGGTTATGGTATTGTAGAGAAATTGAATGTTGAAACATTCCAGGTGACCTCCACTAAAGTCACAAACAGCTGTAACATTTTTCTGGCTGAGTTTCTGGCCATTAAACACTCTCTTCCTTTGCTGGCACAATAGGGCTCTGCTGATGTCCATCCATCCATATCCATCTATACAGATTCGCTTTCCTTGTTGCTCCTTAATTGACAATTATTGAAGACACAAAAGAACTTTGGAGAAATAATATTAACTGCTATTGGGTCAAGGCACATGTTGGTATTGAGAGCAATGAGGAGGATCGTGCAACTAAACAGGCCATCAGTCTCAGCCAGATTGATCACGAGGTTCCTAGCTCCAACGTCCAAATCAAGTCTTAAAGATTTTAATATGACACAGTGGAGACAGGAGTGGCATGACTCAGAGAAGGAACGACAGACTTTCGCGTTCTACTAAGCGTTTTATTTTGCAATCCCAATTTCGTTTGACAAAAAAAAAAACATAACTTGCTCTGAAGATTATACATGTATACATAAATTAAAAAACTTCACATGTTTTTTTTTTGTAACTCTAGATGCTTTTGATAAATCAAGATACATATATAACTTGTTCAATATTGTTGTCTAGTTATATAAAGTCACAAAGTTGATGCATTTCTTATTTTGTAATTCCAGTTTCATTTGAGATACTTAAAAACATTGCTCGTTCAATAATCGCTTAGTTATAACACTGAAGATCTTTTGTGTTTTTGTAAATAAATTAATTTTGATGAGTTTCTAATTCGGTATTTTAAGTTCCATTTGAAAAATCAAAAAAACATAACTCGTTTGCCTAATTAAATAAATTAAATTATCTTATAAATTTAATATATCACAATTCTAGTTCCGCTTGACAAACCGAAATCTATGACTTATTAAATAATCACTCATACACCATAAAAATTATTATAGAGTGATAAGAAAAGATTAATATTGCCTTACATATGCACATTTGCTTTAGTAACACGTTCACACCTTTTCTTAGAGACTGATTCAATGTTAGATATTTGAACAAATATTATTTTAAAGAGGAAATGTTCTTAAACTGCTTTGTTCGCGAGCTATTTTGTCCTGAGTTCAGGAGATTTAATTTGATTAGCTAAACTTTGCAATTAGCATTACCTTGCAGTTTTCACACCAAAGCTTCAAAAATAGTATGCATATCATCTAAAGCTGAATGCTAATCATAACAGACAGTTCAGCTAGTACTAGCATGCGATCGAATTTTCCAGTTGAGAACTCCATTTAATTTGAAAGAATAAACTAATCTTACTGAGATGAGAGTATTTTGATAGAAAGCAGTAATCAACTACCGAACAAAGTGATGTCAAATTAATTCTATTTTAGTGATTTTGAGGTGAAAATTCTCCGATATCTTGGAGATTTTAGTCATAACTTCAAAGTCGTTTAATTATTTATTAACCCTTTCCGAAACAGCAAACTCCAAAAGAAAATTTTAGTTAGGCAGGACAATAGCAAGTGCCACCTTAGTATATTTTAAATTTACGTATTTTAGCTCTTTAGCTTGAATTTTTTTGGTGGTCACAGTAAACAACTATTTAAAATGTGGTGAATGCAGTCATCATGAATTTTAAAGGCCTTAATTCGATGTCAACTTTTGGAATTCAGTTAGTCAATTGTTATTGTTGTCGTCGAACATTAAGGCAAGGGGTACGATTGTTCTTGTTTTCCAGTGGCGCATTCTACGTGGCAAAATTTGACTTCTTCAACACCCATACGTCATACCCGTTTATAGGGCGGACTCATTCATACATCCATTCATTCATCCACAGCTCATTATTTTGACCTGAACCAAAGAAAGATCAATCTCCTATTCAGTACCCCTAGAGGTATAATTTATGATGGAAACAAGGAGGACTTTGTGACCTGACAGATTCAACGTGAACCAGTCAGACCGATCTTCGGCAGGTTGGATTCGAACTCCCATTCTCACGAACGTAAGTCCATCTCGCAGCCACCCAGGATATCCCGACCCGTTATTCAATTGTAACCCGTACATTTAATTTGCAAGCATTTTTGGTCAATAGTAATTAGTCAAAACAGTTTGTTTCCTCGATATTTTTCTCTCAGTTTTTAAATTTTTCTAGGAAGGCTACCCTTAACACATTTGGCTAACAATCGTTACTGACCAACTCTTCCAGATTTTCGGAAGATTTTACATTTATATTCAATTTGGTAGCCAAGTTTATATTTTCACACATTTTTCTTGTTTGAATAAATATAATTTACTAAAAATTGTGATTAACTTTACGGTTTGAAAATCAAGAGTTTCGTTATCTATGTTATGTTGTTTGTCCTTAATTTTATTTTTCTCCTTTGATGTAGTGGTAATTAAACACATTTTAAATATAAATATATATATATATAAATATTTTTTTTGTAGTTGAAAGTCGTTGAAGTTGTGGTGTGGAAATTATTCTTCAGTTGTAAAAAATATTGTACTTCTATCAATAAGTATTATTTATTTTACCTTNCAACAAAATAAATAAATACAAACAAACACGATGAAAATTGAGAAAAACAATAAGTTTCATTTATTGCGCATAGGCTGCAAGTAAACAGAACTCATTATATAAGCTCAAAATGAAGATAAATCAATATGAAAAAAGGGGGGATAAAGAAAAATAATAATTTTAAAAAAAAACTGGGAAAAAAAAAAGGATAAGATTTTTTTTTAAAAATCCGGATAATAAAGGATGTAATCTTTTCATCAACCCACACGATTACAGTATCAGAAAGCACTCTTTCTATCGGATGGAATTGTGTGGGCGGATAAAAAGATTATGTCTCTTATTTTCCAGGTTTTAAAAAAAAATCTTACCCTTTTTTTTCCCCAGTTGTTTTTTTATTTTTTTTTTATATACTTTTTTTAACTTTCGGAAATCAATTCACTGCATTATTATCTACAATATCAAATTTTTATGAACTATTGATAGATTTGTTTTTTTTTTATTTTTATAATTACCTAACATTCAATTTTAACTTACTTCAGTTTAACTTAGAAACTTCAAACTAGAAAGTTTATTTCAGAAACTCTCAAACTGGGTGAGATCACTCGAAAATCAATTCCTTCACCCCTATTTTATTTGAAATTAACCTTGCTACTTAACGCAGGAATTCAATTGAAAATTTCGTTCCAATATCGTGTTTAATTTGAAAGCAACCGGCATCTCGAACACTGAGGAAATTCCTATCGGAGTTAAAATTACGACTAATGATCGGAATTTAATAATGTTGATTAGAATTCCAAAGAATTGAAATCAACTTCTCAGGTTCAGTTAAAAGTTTAATTTCGAATGTTCGCTTACATTCTCTTTGAAAAAGTCACAGGATTAAGTTAATTGCATTACTATTGCCTGCGCTGTTGAAACTGTATGTTCATTCCTTCAAATTAATAAAGGTGTTCAGTTTCTTATTGAAGAATGGAGGGAAAGAGTTAATGCTTCAACAAAAGAATTAAAACTTTAACAAATATTTATAGGACTGATTTAGTTTTCACAATAACTTAAAAATTATCTGATTTCATTCAGTACTTTAATATTGTTATTGAAAATTTTACAGAGGAATATAAGAAACACATATGGATACAAGAATCACATATGAATATAAGAATCACATATGAATATAAGAATCACATAGGGATATAAGGATCTCACTTCAGAAAAGTTTTCCATAAGAAAAATCACATAATCTTATATCAGGGTGGCGCTGGCGACAATCAGGGTAAAAATATAAAACTGGTCGCCAAATTATTTCGTCATTATATTCGTAAATAATATATAAAATTCAACATAACTTTGTTTAAAATAAAAAATTCATACATTCGTACTTTGAACTAACTCAGGTTAGAAACGATAGAATTTATATTACAATTAGTTTACGTTTGTCATCGACTTTTTTTACAAATGAAGATATGAAATTAAATTTATAAAAATGTCTCATATCATTCGAGTTCTGCACAACAAGAATTATGCACAACATAACTACAGCTGATCCAACTTTTAATTTACAATTGCCTTTGATGTTTTTACAGAAAGAGAAACTAAATTATTAAAATTGTGACGTTTCAGTTGTGAAATTTATACAGTTATACTTTGAACTAACTTAGGTTAGAAACGATAGAATTTATATTACAATTAATTTACGTTTGTCATTGACTTTTTTACAAATGAAGCTATGAAGCTAAATTTATAAAAATGTCTCATATCAGTAGAGTTCTGCACAACAAGAATTATGCACAACATAACTACAGCTGATCCACCTTTTAATTTACAATTGCCTTTGATGTTTTTACAGAAAGAGAAACTAAATTATTAAAATTGTGACGTTTCAGTTGTGAAATTTATACAGTTATACTTTGAACTAACTCAGGTTAGAAACGATAGAATTTATATTACAATTAGTTTACGTTTGTCATTGACTTTTTTTACAAATGAAGCCATGAAGTTAAATTTATAAAAATGTCTCATATCAGTAGAGTTCTGAATTAAGCTCAACATAAGAACAGCTGATTCAACTTTTAATTTACAATTGCCTTTGATGTTTTTACAGAAAGTGAAACTAAATTAATAAAATTGTGACGTTTCATAGCTGTAACTGTCTCAATTATGCAACACATAACCATAAATTACCCTATTTTTAATTTACAATTGACGCTGATGTCATCACAGAAAAGGATTAGAAATTAAGATAATTAATAATTATAATTATCCTAATAAGTAATAATAATTATTAATATTTCCTATGCAGTTGCACGATAGATAAGTATACTGTAATATATTAATGTTATATATTTTTAACCCTTTCGGTCACACCGGGATATATGTGTTCCATAGACGAAAACAACACAAGGACATATGTGTCCCGTTTAAAAAACCCAGTGGGACACATATTTTCCAGCTCCCTCCAATAAACCAAATCGTTAATTTTTCATTTTATTTCAGCAGAATATTGTTATATTTACCTTATACCTTAAAGTCATAATTTTTTCGTTTTATTGAGAAAAAAAACTGATCTTTAAAAAATTAAATTTAGATTTAATGTCAAGTTATTGCACTTTTTCAAAACAAAATATATAGGTAATTGATAGAAATAAGCACTGGTTATTAAATAATATGCAATACTATTTTTTTCATACAGGCTTTTGTGGGTCGTCATCATTAAAGAAAGATGACAAAATAGCGCACATAGGTTGTCATAAATGTTTTAAATGATCACCAAAGCTTGCTTTCTTTTTAATAACACTTTCGCATATCACATTTTTCTAATACCCTTAGGAATCCTATTGCAGTTTGATATAACATTTAATATGCAGTTTCAAAGCGATTATATTTAAAAAGAGATACTCGGACCTTTTTTTTCTGTTTTAAAAATTAAATGTATTGAAAGTTCAACAGTAATTGCTTCAGTGACAGCATGTTATAAGTGGAAAATTTTCCCTAAACGTTTCCCTACACAAAAAAATTCCTGCTCCATTTAACACATATATCAATATCCCCGACGCATTCGTAAAAAAATTCCTGCTCCATTTAACAAATATATCAATATCCACGACGCATTCGTAAAAAAATTCCTGCTCCATTTAACACATATATCAATATCCACGACGCATTCTTAATTTAAATATAAGATATAAAATAAACGATATGCACGCTGTTGTGTTTTTAAGTGCTTGTCGCAATTGCTTTTCACTAAAACTTTGAATGTTATTTGGGAGCTAAAACGTGAAAACGAGAAGAAAGTAAAACGTGAGAGTTGCCAACTTTGTACAGATGCATCGTGATTTCAATTAATGTGTGTATTCTAAGAATCATTATAAAACTATTTGTAAAATATGCCTCATATAGAAACCACAAACTGTTTGTTAAATAAAAAACTAAGAGGGAAAAATGTCAAAAATGAGATCAAGAAAACCCGTCTATTTGAAGATTAAAATTGAAAATGGTTGTTACTTAAAAGGGAACGCACTCTAGCTCCATTAGACTAATAAACTTGTTGTAGATTAATTCTAATCCCTCATTAACTTCAGCAAACCTTAGTTAATATTCGTCATAATTGCGAAGAAAATTTTTTTTTTCCTCTTAAATATTAAGTAAATGACTCCGTACTGTTCATATCTTTTGTTTTTCAGTTTTTACAAGGCTCCTTAACTGTATAGCAATGTAAGAATACTGTGCATATACTGTACTGTTTAAAACCGAAATTAGTGAGCATTGGCAATCTCTGGTAAATATCAAAATTCACGTATTCAGGGTGGTTAATAAGAGATACTCTGTATACATGCTACTCTTAAAAAAACGAATAAACTGTATAAAATATTAACTATTTTATAGAGTTTATTCGGTTTTTCGTTAGCAATTTCTAGTGAATATAAAAAATGGAAATATTTGTTAGGCATCATTATTTAGTGTTTTCTTAGTAATGGCTCTTAACCTTAAAAAGTCTTCAATATGGGGAATACCGGGCAAAATGCTTCATGTGCATTTTTATCACACTTTCCAAAAGCACGTGATTTTCATTAATTTTTACTGTTTATTAACAATAGTAACAGGAGTAAAAAACCCTTAAGTTGGTGAGACTGCCTGGTTTGCTCTTGATCATTAATTGATATTTTATTAATATGCCGTACTTGCTACCTTTTATTCGCTCAGAGCAGTGTTTCCCAAACTTAGGACGTGTACCACTAATAAAAAAATTATTGTATTTTTTACTATTAAAAAAAATTGCACAAATGTTAAAAAATCACAACTGGCTGTTGACACCACTAATTATTAACTATTAACTCTGCAAAAAATAGTCAAAAGAAAAATACGTAATCGTAAATTTTCATGGTCAGCTTTGTTTTTAAATAATTTTTTTTTGAAATTTCTTGTTGCAAGATATTTCGCATAAAAACGCGTACCCCCACTAAACTGTTCCCGTCCCCCTGAGGGTACGCTTACCACACTTAGGGAAACACTGGCTCAGAGGATTATTTTCCCAATTGGTTGTAATGTGGCAACTAAATCACAATTATGGACAGTAATGTTTTTTAATTATGCTTGAGCTTAAGTGCAACATACAATATTACTATGTATTAATATCTTTACTTCATTAATAGTCAAAAATAAAAAAAAACAATACATGGTCAAAATTAATTTAAATTAAATAAATAAATGGAATAATTTAATAGAGGAACATAAATTTTGCTACTATTTTAAACACGAAAATAAAATTATCCAGAAAATCCCGAAAATTGGCAGCTGGCAGCCATGATACCGAGCCTTTGTTCGGTACTCTCTAAACTTCTATGCTTCTTATCGGTCTTAATCGGATATAATCAAACCAAAATTAAATAGTTATTAAATTGCCAATTTAGTAATGTGATATATGAAATATTTCGAGCATTTACCCAAAGCCATACGAACGTCGATATACTTTCAACATTCACCACATTTTGAAATTTTACAATGCGTACGGTACGCAAATAAAAAAAACGGACCAACGTGAATATCTTTTGACCTAATGATCGGATCTTCATCTTCTAGAACTCAACGTTAAAAGTTCAAGGGGGTAATTTTAAATATGCTGATTAATTAGTGAAACCGATATTTTAAGTTATGAAATCAGACACAAAAGCGTACTTTCTCTGAATAAACATACCGTTTTTTTGACGGATCGTCAAAGATGGGGGTCCACGAATCAAAGATCCTTTGATTCGTGATCCTCAAAGATGGGGGTCGCCGGGGAGAAATATAGTTCCAATAGTTTGATCTGGAAAGCGATCTCAAGTTTGGACCCCTTAATTCTAAGTTTCCTTCTTGCGCATTTCAACATATCTCGAGATTTGTTTAAGCGAATTACAAATTTTTGCAAAGAATTATAAAATTCGATTGCCCAATCCACTGCAAAAAATAACGTTTAGTAAATATTTATTATTTTATTTAATAATAGTAAAAAATTTGAATTATAAAACATAATTTTTCTCAAACATTATTTTGAAGAACCTAATTTCACATGACAAAATACAAAATTTGAACAAAATCGGTCGAAAAGTTGCTGCGAAATCGAATTTTAAATATGTGAGCTTTTTAAAATTCAATTTTTCAGGAGTTGTTCTACCAATCTCGTTCAAACTTTGTATTTTGCCAAGTAAACTTAAATTCTTAAAAAAATTATGCAAAAAATTTTATACCTTAAGTTTTTTCGATAAAAATAATAATAAAAATTCAATAAAAGTTATTTTTGGGTAAGCGAATTTTATAATTGTGCGCAAAAGTTTATCAATGCGCTTAAAAAGTTCTGGAGGTATGGTGAAATAATCAAAAAATAAAATTAAGATGTCCTGATTATTAAGATATAAATAAAATTAAGTGGTCTAAACTTTGAACCACTCTCCTGAGCAAATTATTGAGACCATATTTTCCCAATTGCGGCTACCCCCTATCTTTTGGGGGTTAGAACTCCTAATTTGTCGTAAAAAAGGCATGTTTATTCAGAGAAATTACGTTTTCGTGTCTGATTTCGTAATTTAAGGTATTGTCTGCACTAATTAATTAGCATATTTGAGATCAACCCCATCGAACCAGTATGATCGTCTTTTCGAACGTAAAAATCCAATCGTTAAATCAAAAGTTATTCAGGATGGTGCGTTTTTTATTTTGTACTTTGTACGCAATTTACATACCTCTTAAATCAGCATGGCTCTCTTTCCATAAGTTCTGCAGTTGAAAAATATCCTATTCGATAGATAGATAAATTTTAAAAATATATTTTGAAGAAAGAGATTTTAAAGCTCTTTGAATGTATAACATTTACTATAAGAAGGATAAAAACGTTATGATAAGAAGGAAAAACTTAATAAAAGCTCCGATTCTCAATTGCTTTCAAATAAATGAAAAAAAAGCTTCGAAAAGTCTTCTCAAAGCCTTAAAATTGGGAAAAATAAATCTACTTACGGAACAAAATGAAAAATGTAATGCTCTTAGCAAGACTTTCAGACTATGATATCAAACATTCTAAATGCCAGTAAATAAAATGTTTTTGGTATATACAACTGCACTATTATCTCTGTTTTCTTACCATGTTTTATCTTGTGAATAAATATTTACTCAAAATATGATGCTAATGTATATGGAATATCGAAAAACATCTAAATATTCTTCAATTTAATTCCTGACTGTTTTCAAACGGGGCAGTTAAATAAATAAATAAATAAAATACTGCCAGGACGGGGGACTCCGTTGCATTTTACAGGATTGTTTGAGAAGCATTTGAATGCATTTGCCTTTTTTCTTCATGAAATGATTATTCAGAACAATATATTTTTCAAATCTAATCAATGAAGTAAAATTCAATATTTCTATGCATATAAGAGAATTGCTTATAACATCTATTTTCTTATGAGCAGGCATGTGTTTTACCAGTAAGTATTAGCAGATATTAAAATACCTATCTGTTCATAAGAACATATCTGAATTTCATACCTGTTAGTATGAACAGGTATAAAATGCACACATTTGTACCACATTGCATGATTCGTAGATCGATCACATCACTCTTCAAGCACCTTTTTACATAATTACAGTTAAATTGCATTTTAGCAAAAGTTATCTGCCAAAAAAGAAAAAGATAGTTTTTATTGTAACTTAAAAATAGTTTTGAGTGATATTTTTTTTTAATATTGCACAAAGCACAGGGGTTCGTGTCGATATTAATTAGACATTCCTTAAGACTCCAGAATTTTTTTAGTAGAATTTACCAGAAAATACAGCAATTTTCAGAATTCAATTACAGCGCGAGCAATCAATAGTACGTGAATAAATAATAGTGCACAATAAATCACTGGGAACTTGTACAAAAATGTAACTTTTCACTAGAAATAGATATTTTCTATCGAATACTCTAATTAAAAAGCAATTGTTTTTATCGGAGAATTAATATCTTTCAAAACACATAAATCAAATCGTATGGGTGTCGAATCTGAATCTAAAAAATAATGTTTCACAAATGTTTGGCTATTTAACTCATAATTTCACTCATTTGACTCATTAAGATTAATTTAATTTTAAAAGTAAGGAAAAATATTTATGATTTTACGTTACCGCTGGGTATACGTAACTTACGGATGCAACTCCATGTAAATTCTACGAGAAAACTTATGCTTCTTTTTTATTCGGCATTCGGGTGCCGCAAACATATCTACTTAAAAATATCGGAATTCTACCCATTACCTATTTTATTTTATATTAGTAATTTTAGTACAGTTGTTGAACAGCCGACTCAATTTTGAGCTAACGACTACGGATGTTCAACTCGGTAGCCTTGTAATTGTGAACCCAGTTTAGAAGATAAGGGAACTCCTGGATCAAGCATTGTAAGAAATTTGCCTTCGTGAAGGATCTTATGATGGAACTAACCGGTATTTGCGTTACGTGGTGAGGAAAATCACGAAAACCTCATCCAATTAGCTTGACGGCAAGCGGACTCTGTCCCATGATTCGCCTACAACTGAGGATATTTTACGTCAGCGCTGTTGTCGGCGCGAACCGGGTGCGGAAATCGTATCGATCTGCCATAGCTGGGATTCGAGCTCGTGTCACCTCATTGAGAGGTGAGTGCTCAATCCCTTGAGCCACTACAGCTCCACTCATTACCTATTGGTCATTATTAATATTATTAATAATCCAACGTTTTAAAAAGGTAATTTTTTGCAAAAAGACGATAGTATTGTTATTTACTATAAACATTATAATTAAGCTATTTCTTAATGTATGCTTTTTACAATATACTTTTAGCATGCGTGATAAAAAAAAGTAGAGCGGAGATGGAAAGGTAAACATTAAATGTTCTATCAGCATTTAGTCCTTATCAATAACTTGCAGCTCTGTTTTAAGCATTTATTTGCTGATTTCAACTGTATATATCATTGCGATGCATTAAGAATTTAATTTTGTAACAATTTAATTGAGTACTTTTAAAGAATTAAAATAATACAAATAAATGTAATATGTCCTGTATTAAATAATGAGTATTTTAGATTTCTATTTTTAATTTCTTTTAATTGCGGTCGCCCAAAGTTAGTTTTAAAAATATACAAATAAAAGGTAAATTAAGATTAAAGAAATGCTTTTATACTAATGAGCTGTTTCTCAGACAGAAACTTGTAATCTTTATTTAATTGCAAAATAAAAAAGTTTATGGAAAGTAATTACTTTAGTAACGCGAAGATTTCATTGTGTTCTTTTTATAATTATACAGAGTTGATATGTCGAAGTTGAAACAAATTATGATTGCTTTCTTAATTAAGAAATTGAAGAAATAAAAAATTTTCTCTGTAATTTAGCTTCACTTTAACTTAATGGATTCCCATATGTAGCTTAATTTTTATTTCGGAGCAAGTGGAGATGACGTTAAATTAATTTTTATTACTTATCTATGTTTTTTTTTAATATTTGAAAATAATTAGAATATTATTTATAAGATTAGATCATTGAAAAGATATTGAGTACCTTTGTCAGAATCTCGACTGAAGTAAGTATATTTATTCTTAGTTACGTAGCTGCCAACTTTTCCAGATTTTTCATAAAGATTTTATTTGTATACTTAAAGTTGTAGCAAAGATTAAATAATAGATATTAGCGCTGAACATGTTTTAAAATTAGAAGTTCCCTCATTATTTAGACACTGACGTATATACATGTTACGCCAAAGTGGCAACAAAACATGCACTAATAAGTTTTCTAGCCCCACTCATAACCATTGAAAATTTTAGTTTGTCCTTCGCCACATTAAGAACATGTTTTTTTTTAATAATTTAGTGACTGAATTGTATGAATTAGGGGTTATCTTATGTGCAACGCACGATAATCAACCCAAATTGATTAAAAATAAAATAGATATATACAATAGGGGAATAATCAATGGAAGAAAATTATGTCATGAGCTCTGTCACAGTGGTGACCCAGGCGTCCTGGTAGAATAACCACTCGTCTTCTGGGTTGCTCACCACACTAGTCTTAATCATATTACATATTCCTTGGGTGTGCTCGCCCTCCTTGGTCCATGTGTAAGGTTCGCATAAGTTTAATTTTATTACAGCAGAGAATAGTTTAACTTATATAAAAATAAAAAAAAGGCGGCATCATTCGGAGATGTAAATAGAACGCTTCGCAAAAAGATATAATTCGCTGTTAATAATTTTCATTAAATACTTTTATAAAATATCTCTTCGCTTATATACTGTATTGCATATTAATGAAATTCCTTGTCATTCAACTTTATCTTATACATGTATATGTTATGTAATACTGTGTGTGTGAAGCGTAATTTTGATAGAAAACCAAAGTTGGGGTTGACTGAGTGTATTTCGTGTGCTAGGGCAACACCATATCCCTAACGAAAAAGGCAGTGATTGGGCTAAATTTAGTGTTGTCATCAATTAATTCCATGTGAGTTAAAATTGCTGGTGGTACAGGTTTTTGCTTCATCGTAGAAATTTTATTTAAATTTTTTATGTAGACGTTGATGTCATCAATTAGATCCTTTTTTATACTATTATTGCTAATGCATTTAGAGTCTTGCTGGTATACAGGGTTGCTGGTTAACTACAACACTTTCGCAAAATATTTTATGGAGTGGTAGAAAATCAAAAACTAAAGATTTAGTTTTGCTAACATATTAACACGTTGAATGCCATGGGGATCACCGGTGACCGGCACTGAATTTGTTCGTAGCGCCACGGGGGTCACCGTTATTGTTAGATTATTAGAAACACATTATTCGAGTAGATTTTTAATGCTTTTAATTTTTTTACATTATTATCGTTACTAAAAGGGTTTGACGAAATTATTGCAATATAGAACACACAAAAATAGTTTTATTTATATACACAGAAATGCCAATTTGTTCCGGACGGCGAATAAATATTTTCAAGTGGTAGTTTATTAATTGTGATTCTTGGTTTAATAAATTCAATTTAGCAGATCTTTATCCACCCCTATTTCTAAACAATTCGTGGGCTTATATAATTCGCCACTTTTTTCATATATGTCATGCTAAATCTTTTAACAAAAACTATCAAAATCTGTCTAATATTTGCAAATTTAGTTTGTAGTTATTTACCGTTGTGGTCAGATGGGAGAGGAAAACCACAAAAGCCTCTCGCCGTCAGCGTGATGTCTAGCCATGTTCGGTCTATCACAGAGAATATTTTACTTGAGTACCGTGGTCTGTGCGAGCCGTTAGAGAATTTCATACCGGCAAACACTCCATACCCTGAGCCACAAGGATTGTGGCTACCTTAGTTAACCAGTTACATTTAAATCTTTGACATTCTTATATTCAATATTTACATTAAAAGTTTGCACCCACTTTTTTTTGGTTGTGTTTATTCTGAGAAAAGAATCATCATAGCTATTCCACTTCTAATATAAATACTGTATAACTAAAAATGTTAACATCGATTTTGACCATTATTCGATCCATTCGTCTATGAGATAAACAATTGATCCAACTAATGATAAAAAAAGATCTTTTGCGTATTAAACATTAAAGATGAATCTAAAAAGTCTATTTATTACAAGTAAGTTGGCCTCGTAAATGGTGATGGAGATGGGAAAAAAGGTAATCGACAAAGATTTACGATGCTCTAACGATCTATGGTTTCGTTGATTACTTGCATAAAAATCACCGCGCTTGCCATTATGGATATTTATAAATCCTGCTCGTGGATAAGGTTAAAATAGATACATAATAAATCTTCAATTCTTTTACATGAATGCATTGACTAAAGAGGTTTTTAATAACATAGTATTCAAATAAAAGTGATTAGACACTTTTTATTTGAAATAATTATTTCCAATAATAATGGAAACAAAAATACAATTTAAATGTTGAAGATATTGATTTTACCAAGTACGCCAAGCTATTGATTTTACCATGTATTTTGCAAAGTAATTTTACCAAGTATATTGGGTACCAAACATGCTTGGGAACTAAACACTTTCGCGTTCGGCTGACCACCAAACCGGAACATCTGCTCCTTCACCCCAGAGCCTAAGGTCAAGAAAACTGAAATGGGCATAGTAGGCCTTGGTCCTCTATGGGCTGTCGCGCCACTGAGTATAGTTTATTGATTTTTACCTTTTACTTTCTAAAAATCTTTTTCCTTATGGATAATTTATTATAAAGTCCTAATTGTATTGAAAGGTTGTATTTGGAATTTAAATAATTATATTTAATTGTAAAAAACACGTCAAGGCATGATTTTTATATTTTATTCTGTAACCAGCCTTGGACAGCCGACCCAATTCTGAGCTATCAATGTTTAACTGCATGTCCTTATAATTTTGAACCCGACTCTAAAAACAAGAAAACTATTGGATTAAGCATTGAGACAAACTTTGTGGTGGATTTTTTGATGGAGCTGAACCGCATTTGCGTAACATGGATAAGCAAACCACGAAAACAGCTCAGATGGCAAGGGAATTCCGTAAGACATACAATGGGGCTGACATAGCTCACCTCAAAGACTCTGTATACAAACTGTTTATATATTTATTTTGTTTGTAATTTCATGATGAATGGGATATGGATCTTCTGGTAGTTTTCTGAGATTTGTACGACATACAATCTAATATATATAATTCTCTTACGTGGCTCCCAAATTTTGGCTGTATTTCAATCCGCCGGTGGCAACGTTTGCTTTGTTTTGTTTGCGTTACTATTTCTCTTACACGGCGAATCGACCAATGATTGCCGCTAAAAATATCACGTGCCAAATCTAGCTGAGGTGGCTCAACATATAGCGCTTTTAAAAACGGAAACTGAAATAACCAGAGAGCATCATCTGCGGCAATCTCATACTATTAAGCTAGGCAGAAGTGAGTAGTCTTAGTCGATAGATCTCTATTTTAGTATTTTGTCGAAAGCGCTTTTTTTCACGAATTTATATGTTACGAATTTATTTGACTATTTTTGATTTATATTACGAATTTTATAGCACATTTCTAATAGGTTTAATGAATTACATGTCATTTATTTGAATTCAAATTTATTTTAATGACTTCTAAAAAGATGTAATTTTTCTTTAAAAAAAAGTTCTTATATGGTTTTGAATGATTGTTTTGAATTATCAGAATTTTGTGCGTTTGCAATGTACCTAAGTTAGAAGCGAGCGAAGCGATCTTGGTTTGCGAAGCAAACCATATAAGATTGCGTAGCAATTTTCGGGGGTTGGCGAGCGTTAGAGAACAGGGGGCGCAGCCCACTAGTATTTACATATTTACCGAGGCGGAAGCTTTAGATTTCTACAATATTTAAAGTGCAGGCGTAATAATAGTTAAAGTTTTTTTTCACTTAAGTAACGTCAACTTCCTATTATTAGGTTTTTTTTAATATTTGTTTTAAATTAAACCAAGCGGAACAACAGCCCATAGACGGCCCAGACCTACAGTGCCCATCTTAGTTTTCTAGACCTTGGACTCTGGTGTGCAGGAGATGTTCCGGTTTGGCGGACGAACGCGAAACCCCCAGTGTTTAGTTCCTAAGCGTGCTTGATACTATTTTTATTGACCCACTGAAGGGATGAAAGGCTGAGTCTACCTTGTCCTGCCCGTGGATCGAACCAAGCACGAGAACACGAAGCGCTATCACTCAGTCACCAACCATTAATTGTTTATATTTCGTGGTAGCCAGATCTGCATAAAAATTGATATAGCGAAAAGAAAATTTTATAAAATAATTTAAAATATTCAAGAAAAATCTCTCAATAAAACGGAGAAAAAATGAAATGTATTTATTTTTCAGACTAATTATACTACTTACTAAATAAAATTAAGATTATTTACTCGAAATTGTATTTTCAGTCTACAATTTGTTCCATTTCGATTTTACTTGATTTTTCTTGTAATTAACAATATAATAAATATTAATTTTAAGACGTGTCCATTACAATTTGTGTTCTTTTGAACTTTCTTTAATGTGTGGCTTATGATTATATTGCCTGAAGCTAGGACAAATGTTTTGAAAAACATTGTTTCCACACTTAAAGCTTTTAGAATCGTCGTCTTTTTTTATCCTAGGATAATTTGCATTGATTCAAATGAGCGTACAATGTAAAAAGCTTCTTGGCCGTTTCAATTCACTATAATTGAAAAAAGCATTCAACACTAAGTAGTGCAATCCTCTAACGCGATATCGAAATTATTGGTATTAAAGGTAAAAAAAAAAAAAAATCGTTATTAACCTTCCCTCCTCATTTCAGTCGATCGAAATTTTGCATACGTCAAAAGTTGCCATTTCTAAAAGATTCAAGCATAATTTTTCAAGTTGAGCTTACAGTTTTGCCTTATAAATCTTCCAAAACTGTAGTGGCTAAGAGAAAGCTTGTTTACATAGAGTTAGTATTTGTTTCCATATTTTTGACTGACCTTCGCATCTGTGACAAAACTTTTGTTCGTTAACCCTTTCGCGCCGACTGTCACAAATACGTGCCAGTATAAAACCCTATCAACCAGGGTAAAAAGATAAAACTGGTAATCAAAGTAATTTTTTGCAGTTTATTTGTGGGCGGAGTTATAATTGTTTGATTTATTTAATTCATCATTACTTTGTTCAAAATAAAACTAGTTATACTTTGAATTAACATTTAGTATATATATGATTAAACTAGCAATAATTAAAGTAAAAGCAAAGTAAGTCTGTCAAATTAGAAACGACAACAANTAAATAATTATATTTAATTGTAAAAAACACGTCAAGGCATGATTTTTATATTTTATTCTGTAACCAGCCTTGGACAGCCGACCCAATTCTGAGCTATCAATGTTTAACTGCATGTCCTTATAATTTTGAACCCGACTCTAAAAACAAGAAAACTATTGGATCAAGCATTGAGACAAACTTTGTGGTGGATTTTTTGATGGAGCTGAACCGCATTTGCGTAACATGGAGAGGCAAACCATGAAAACAGCTCAGATGGCAAGGGAATTCCGTAAGACATACAATGGGGCTACTGTTTAATGGTCTTCTATTGGAATTAAATTTGCTTTAATAATAGCAGTAGTTTCCTATTTTAAGAGGCCACTTTAAAGTTTAGATGTCTTGTAAGACATAGTTCGTATACAGATATATTATTTTTACAAAATAACTTTATTAAATAATCGAACCTAGTCTTACATTCATTCTCACTACTGTAGTTTTCTGAGATTTGTGGAACATACAATATTTGCATATTTACCGAGGCGGAAGCTTTAGATTTCTATAATATTTAAAGTGCAGACGTAATAATAGTTAAAAGTTGTTTCTTTTTCACTTAAGTAACGTCAACTTCCTATTATTAGGTTTTTTTTATATTTGTTTTAAATAAAACCAAGCGGCGCATGGAGGGGGCTAAGCAAGACCTACTGTGCCCATCCTTGTTTTCTAGAGCTTGAACTCTGGTGTGCAGGAGAAGATGTTCCGGCTGAGTGGTCGAGCGCGGAACCCCCAGTGTTTAGTTCCAAAGCATGCTTGATACTCTTTTTATTGACCCAGTGAAGGGATGAAAGGCTGAGTCTACCTTGTCCGTCCCGTGGATTGAACTCAGCACGAGAGCGCGAAGCCCTAACTCTCAGCCACCAACCATTAACCCCTTGGGGACGGGTGATTCATAAAAGCATTCGTACAAAATCAGAATCAGGATGTTATTAAATAAAAAACGGTAGCTCAAATGTAGGCGTTGCTAATTTGACAGACTTACTTTGCTTTTACTTTAATTATTGTTAGTTTAATCATATCAAAATCAATCAATCATATCAAAATCATATCATAATCAATGTTAATTCAAAGTGTAACTAAATAGTTTTATTTTGAACTAAAGTAATGGTGAATTAAATAAATCAAACAATTATAACCCGGCACACAAATAAACTGCTAAAGAACTACTTTGGTTACCAGTTTTATCTTTTTACCCTGATTGATACGGTTTTATGCTGGCACGTATTTGTGACAGTCGGCGCGAAAGGGTTAATTGTTTATATTTCGTGGTAGCTAGATCTGCATTAAAATTGATACAGCAAAAAGCCAATTTTGTAAAATAATTTTAAATAGTCAAGAAAAATCTCACAATAAAACGGAGAAAAAAATATATAGTATTTATTTTTCAGACTAATTACGCTAATTAAAATTAAGATTGTTTACTCAAAGTTGTATTTTTAGTCTACAATTTGACCCATTTCTATTTTACTTGATTTTGCTTGTAAGTAACAATAGATTAAATATTAATTTTAAGACGAGTCCATTACAGTTTGTGTTCTTTTGAACTTTCTTTAATTTGTGGCTTATGATTATATTGCCCAAAGCTAGGACAAATGTTTTGAAAAACATTGTTTCCACACTTAAAGCTTTTAGAATTTTCGTTTTTTTTTTTTATCCTAGTTGAGCTTACAGTTTTGCCTTTCAAAACTGTAGCGGCCAAAAGAAATACATAGAGTTAGCATTTGTTGCCATATTTTTGACTAAACTTTGTATCTGTGACAAAACTTTCGTTCTTTAACCCTTTCCAGCCGACTGTCACAAATACGTGCCAGCATAAAACCCTATCAACCAGGGTAAAAAGATAAAACTGGTAATCAAAGTAGCTCTTTAGCAGTTTATTTGCGGGCGGAGTTATAATTGTTTGATTTATTTAATTCACCATTACTTTGTTCAAAATAAATCTATTTAGTTACACTTTGAATTAATATTGATTATATATATGATTAAACTAACAATAATTAAAGTAAAAGCAAAGTAAGTCTGTCAAATCAGAAACGACTACATTTAAGTTACCGTTTTTTATTTAATTACATCCTGACCTTTTGTACGAATGCTTTTCTGAATCACCCGACCCCAAGGGATTAAAGGATATAACACCATTTTTAAATGTTATCATTTTTTCGTGCAATAAATAAAAAGGAAAATACTTAGGATTTTAATTCTTAAAAAAAAAAAAATTAATGTAATATTTCTGATTTTTTTTCTCTTCCGTATTCTCAAAGTACCCGTATTTTTAAAGCGTTATGTAAATAAACAAATAACTATTTTCTGAAGAAAAAAAAACAGAGGAAATATTTAAATTAAAAGAAAAGAAGAAAATGTTTGGAATACTTTTGATATGCTTTTCTCACCTAACAAGATGCGGGTCTCGAGTTTATTCATTTCCCTTTTTTTAATAGAAAACTGAAGAAGAGGAAAAGGATTATTCTGATTAGTTGATTTAAATTATCTTTTTTTGTAAAACAAGCAAAAGACATCAAGTAAGTAAAGTTATAATTCGACAAAAAAAAATCTACTTAATTTGATGATTTTTGAAAAATAAAAAGGTTCACAAAATTTCACAGCAAATCCTCAGACTTAATTCATTACATTAATGAATTTATAAGTCTATAGATATTGAGTAAGCTTAAGATATGTTATAAGATTTCAGTAGTAATTCTTTGATAGATTTGGTGTAAGCTCAACTGTTTGTTCAAATAATATAGCTTGATAGATTTAAATAGATTTTTTTATAGCAAATTCAACTTAGCTACATCAACAAGTAGAGCTTAAATTTGAGAATAATAAAACATATTAGAGAATTCGATTCAGTTATTTTTGAAAAAAAAAATGTTGTAGTCATTTAAATTTTAGCTGCAAATCTATTAACTTAATATTTTAGATTTGATGTTTCATAAATGAATTTTCAAGTATATAACTTGTCCGTAAGCTTAGCTGATAAACCAGTTAATGTTAATGTTTAATTAATTATTATTAATAATTAAGCACTAAACTTAGGTAGTCTTGGGTAATCGATGAAAATAATTATTATTGCAAGAAAACTAAACGGGTGTCAAACAACGGCATTTTGCTTTGTTTTACTATGAAAATGAGAGAAAGAAAATATTCCGCTTTAATTGGCAGTTTGTAAAATTTTGTTAGATCTATTTCCTGTTGGAGTTCGTGATTGGGCATGTGCTTAGCTGATTTTATTCAAACTGCAAAATTTTGTAAATATCAGATTTCATAAAACTAGTGGGCTGCGCCCCCTGCTCGCCAACCCCCGAAAACTGTTACGCAATTTATATGGTTTGCTTCGCAAACCAAGCTCGCTACTAACTTCGGTACATTGCAAATGTACAAAGTTTTAAGAATTCAAAACAATCATTCAAATCCATATAAAAACGTTTTTTTTTTTTTAAATTGCATCTTTTTAGTAAATACTAAGTCATTAATATAAATTTGAATTCAAATAAATGACATGTAATTCGTTAAACCTATTAGAAATGTGTAATAGTATAATTTGTGATATAAATCAAAAATCATCAAATAAATTCGTAATATATAAATTCGTGAAAAAAAGCACTTTCGACAAAATACTAAAATAGAGATCTATCGACAAAGACTACTCACTTCTGCCTAGCTTAATAGTATGAGATTGCCGCAGCTGATGCTCTCTGGTTATTTCAGTTTCCGTTTTTAAAAGCGCTATATGTT